>NW_025767640.1:0-404314 GCF_003918875.1 Haliotis rubra
ATGCCACCTCTAACATCTATTCAGCTAAACACATAACAATACCAGGTAAGTAAAATAGTTGGCCCTCACCTAAAAAAGTGATATATATGCAGCTGTTGTTATATTTCTCTTATGTTTCTACATTAATATTCGTCAACTTTTGATTTTGCCAAAAGGGTGTGTTTCTAAAGTCTTGTGGGTAATCAATACCACAAGAAAAAGACTAGATGAGATAAAATAGATTGCTTTCACAATGGAGGAAAAGACACTTGACAAATTGATTGGTAAAATAACTAACTGTAATAAAACTTAGGCTTCATCAGCTTCCTCAAACTTGTTCCTTTATATTCAATACTCTGCCTAATCCCCCTAAAGACTTCCAATGCTTCACATTGAAGAATATTTTTTCAAATCTCATAGGAGACCAATAAACCTGATAAAAATCAAAAGGAATAATTTGAAAAGAGCATGCAAAAAATGGTGTTTGCATGGATGGTTAACACTGTAACTTTTTGTGAAGCTTTAAAACAAGCTAACCTGAGATTATATTGTAGAAAACAACAGTTGAAAATCCCTGTGTAATATTCCTTTGCGATACCATTTTAAAATCTGGTGCAAATGCTGATCAAGCAACTATCATCGATAACCCTTACTGGAAGGATGTTTTTGAAAGCTTTGAATAAATATTGTAAAAAGTCATGTGGAATGCAGGTAATATTTATGAAATCCTCTAGCCCAACCACTATGGTTTAACCATAATTGCAAAACCCAACACACTAAGCAATAAAAACTCCGCAAGTAAAGGCATTCTTACAATTAAGGACCACAATGTAACGAAACTTCGGCTTTTATCCCTTGAAGTTAGCGGAAGGAAATATATAAGCATTAAGTTGCACATGCCTTGACTATTTGCATGTTTTGAATATACTTCCTGAATCTTGGAAATATACAATTAGATACTCTAGAGAAACATCCCATGTTTGGTTTTTCATAACTGAGTGTCATTTGACTTTATTGAAATCTTGCAAAGGCTCTAGAAGTTTTTATGACGCCTTGATTTCCGATGAAGATTTACCTAAAATGTTTCTTAAATGGCAAGAATCTTTCGCTGATGTTACTTTTGATTGGAATCAGATTTTTTTACGACATATATACAATATAGAAATGGTTTGAAAGATGTCAAACTGCTTGATTTCCAGTACAAGGTTTTACATTTGCCATTATCTATACTAAAAATGAACTATTTAAAATGAAACTTGTTGACAATTCTGTTTGTTGTTTTTTGTAATGAACTGAATGAGAATATTTGTCATGTATATTGGGAATGTAGAGAAACACAAACATTCTTGGCAATGAACTCTTTGAAGTTTGATAAATAAATATTGAGAATACGACTAAAATAACGAAATATCTTGTTTGGTTTGGAACTTTAAACACAGACAGATTATTAAACCATATTATCCAAACTGCCAGAAAAATATATCCAGTTATGTGGGATTAATCAACACAATCCAAAACTTCAAAAGTTCCTGTTTTGTTTTGAAAGAAATTTTCAATGGAAAGTTCATTGTAATTAAAATGATAGCCTCCAAAGTCAGGCGACACAAAATTGAGATCTATATTCCCAACCTAATAATGAAAATGATCTCAGTTCGCTATTTTAATATTGAAAATGTGCATTTTTGTATCATTTTGAACTCTATCTAACAACTTCAAAGAATGTGAATTCGTGCTCTAATGATGCACCCTTGGGAACAATAAAAACATTCTAAAAACCCCAAAACCTTTGGTATTGCAATGTTCCAGCCTCCTCGATCCCCATTTTGTTTGACTTTTATCTATCTTGCTGCTCCCTCTTTAAACGCAAAAATCTGCAAGGCAATAAAATGCATCACAAACGTCAGGAAATAAAAACATGCAAGAAACATTTTGTGTGCTTGGGTTGGGTAGAAGTCTGCTAGAATCTAGCTTGAAGATATTAAAAGTGTATAAATATGCAATTCTGAAACTAAATTCGCTTGTTAAAGTGACTTCCCTTCATGTTTACTGAATGAGTTTGTTTTGGAGACACTAGCCGCCCTTTTTCAGGTGACGTACATGTTATCATAAGGACAAATTCTACTCACTTAGGGGCAGAATTTGTATTTTTTGTGTCTCTCATCGCCCGAGGACTGACCCTAATTTTATTGCCAAATCAAATTTATTCCAATACCGCCGACTCGAACCTAGAACATACCAACTCGTCATATAAAATGTTACCACATAAACAAATTTATGACCCTTGACAACAGATCGACCATGCTGTCCTGCTACTCACCGCATAGCAAACGAAAACTATTCTGGTCTGGAATATGAAGTATCGCTCTCTCGTAGTGTCATCTTGATTTTATAACCTTATAAAATTTATGAACTACATAAACTCTATTCAAGCACAATATATTTGTGTTAGGATATTAACTGGTCTCTAATATTTGTGTCTTTATATATGTAAGGTGACTCATGTACTTCTGTTGTTCTGTTGATCTTAACGCTGCATTTGATTTCATCAATAGAACAGAATTTGATGCATTAACCTTGGACTGGCAATGTCCAAGGTATTTCTTTTAGATTAATTTAGAAATATATACACCAATGTTCAACTCCATGTATATCACTGCAAGGTGGCTACATACGACTGTTTGACTGTGTGAGCGGAATAAAACAGGGCCGCCAACCAATACCACTGCTATTTTCATTGTATGGTAATGATATTACTGAATCTCTCGGTGTTTAAGAAGATGAATGCATTGACATTGGTGTCTGTCAACTTTTTCATGTTACTCTTCCCGATGATATGTTACTGTTTGATAGCACTGTCGAGGTTTTCTTTGGCAATCAATATTGATAAACGAAATCTATGGTTTTCAGGCAAGGTGGTAGATTAACGAAATACGAGAACTCGTTATTTTATTGATTACCAACTAGAAATTGTCTTCTTACACGTATTTGAGTGTTCTTTACTTATGTAGTGGGTCATGGCATCTTATAAACAAAGCTTGTCATGTGTCAGAGTGTGAGATATTTTACGTTCAGCTATCAAATTTCCAGAAAATTAATTTTATCTGATATTCTCAACAGTTGAACTAGGCATTATTACCAACTTTAGTTTTTTTGTTTTTCAGAAATATATTGGTTTCATCCCGCACTAATGCAGACAGAGTATACACTAATTTCTTAAAACAGAATTCTTTTTCTTAGTAGAAAATGCGCCGAGCTTTATGGATGTTTATCTTTCAAAACTGAACCAATATACAGCAGTTGTAAAATATTGGACACGGTTATTATTACACAAAAGGACAAAGTGAATATTATACCACACATACTGTTATCAATATAAATTAGCAGAAGCTGTTAGACAATGTTGGGCCCATAATGTAAAGCAATTGTTTTAAAAATATGGTTTTTTAGTTATATGTGACACAATCAGGATGTAAGTTGTTTAAAATAGGGGTTCGTATTTGATTTTTAAACAAAAGGTATATGTGTCAATGAATCAAACAGACATTGTTTGAATTAATATGTTCGTTTCCCAAACGTAGTATTGTATGTCAATGTCTAAAAGAAGGAATAATGTTGTGAAGAATATTTGTCAGTTGTGAATTTTACTTCATATAGAATAGCCACTTAACTTGAGGTGTTCAAATCACAGATTGATGATAGAGGAAAAGAAACTTCATATTGCTAAAGATCAAGCGATTTTTGTCCTCTATGAATTGTTTTCACCTGTATTGGAAACAGAAGGTACCATTTATGGTTAATAATTATTTCCTTTTTTGACAGATTTGATAAAATTGTTACCTGAATATTACATTGTAAATCCAACATATCGTACATTTTATCAGCTATTATCATCCAAAAATTCAGATTAATTAAATTACATTAATTAAATTAATTGTTTAGCAAAGTATGTATTTCTTGCCATGAATAAGAAATAATCAGTTGCAATTGTAAGACGAATATGAATGGCACCCTCTATACATGGTGCATACATGCTGTACTACTTGTATAATGAACCGGTGGCCACCTTAGTGTAACAATCTCTCTCCCTCTCTCACCCCCCACCACACACACACACTCTCTCGCTCTCTCTCTTTTGATATCGATTGATCTACAAAGATTTCATTATTTAATATTTTATTAATAGATTAACAAGTGTTATCTAAGATATTTAGGGCGAGTTTATCATTGAAAGATTGTGATTACCTTCCTCTCAGTCGCTGCCACAAGTTTAAAGTCCAGAGAACGCGAGAAATTGTAAAAAGAAGTACAACAAGTGAGAATCAAGAGCACTATTCAGAAACTTTGTCTTTGTTAAGTTTTGTTTTTGTTGGTTTTATTTTTTTTAAAAAAGATTTCACGACCAACCGACCCATGTTCAGAATATTGGTGGCTACGTGAAACACATAAAAAAATGATGCCCTTATTCATACATGATGCCAAGGGTTTAAACTAAATACTGAATGGTAACTAAAGTGTGAGCACTCCGTATATTGTGAACAGTGCCAGCTTGAATGTCTGGACACAATGTTTTCAAAAGAATAAAAAATGGGTGTCCTTAAAACAGCCCCCGTCTAAATATAACTCAAGCAATCCAAATATTTGACTGTTGACTATGACGGGAATATGATGAATATCTCGTTAACCACATTACCCACATATGTGAAATTTTGGATTTGGCTTTGCTAATGATTTTCGTCAGAATACAATGGAAACATTGAGCATCGAGAATATAGTTAGTCCGACTACCTTCTGGCCGACCCTCGTACTCCTCTCAACCGGCTATCAAAGCATACCGGGACCCGGGTTCGATTCCCAACATGGGTACACTGTGTGAAGCCCATATCTGGTGCCTCTGTCGTGATTTTGCTAAACGCAGCGTAAATTTAAACTCATTCACTCACTCACTCGTAGGTTTGTATCCCAGATTAGGCCCAAGATGTTTTATGGTTTGCTATTGGGATTCATTAAAGTGGTAAACGCCTGAAACCAATGTTATGTCGGGCAAACAAACTGACACAATTCTGAAAAAAAACTCACTTTTGCATGTATCGTTGCGATAGTCTACAGTTGGATCATGCCTGCTTATGGAAAGACCTGCTTGTAGAAAATATAGGATCGGCAAGTTATGATGCTTGAGCTGAATAACAATGTCATCGTGAAACACGTTGCTGATGCATTCCGCCAGTCTTTGACTGGTCCTGATTAGATTTTGATTTTAACGACTGTCGGGATAAGTATTATAATGCATGTACTGTATTTACCCCAATAACTAATACATTATATTTGGTGAAGTGTCGCTATGTTGTATGCAGTTTTTTTTGAATGAGTAAGTGGATATGTTTTATGCTGCTTTTGCAGTATTCTAACATAACCATCGCGGGGGACACAACAAATGCACACTTTGTACCCATATAGGATATCGAACCCAGCCGTCGTTGTCAAACAAACGTATAATCACTTGGCTACAGCATCATCTTACACATAGAATCATATTTCATGTTAATGACTGTCTGTTATCTGAATGTTAATAGCGTGAACTGTTTCTAAGACAGGTATTTGAAATGTGAACGATTTTATGTTGCGTTCTGTTTCTTAAGAAGTGGGTTCTGGTGATCTAGTGTGGTAGAAAGTACGCTTCACTGAATTCATGTCAAAATAATAGAACTTCAAACATTTTGTCAACAGAAACATCACCATGTGGACTCTGATGTACCTTCTCTTGATGTTCACGACCTGTTGCCTCACTCAGAGTACTGTTGAGCAGATAAAGGAAAACCTGAAATCCTATGCCAAGGACTATATTATCCAATACTATGTGCCTTATGTTAACGCACAGCCCGATGAAGCTAAACTGAAGCTGTTGAAACACCTCGAGGACAACCTGCTGCTAATTACTGTTATGGATGACAGGGAGGAGGCTGAGGGGATGGACACGCAGCCAAAAGGTCTAGGTAAAGTGACTACAGACGAAGATAAACTTGGACACAAGATCAGAGGTTTGTCCAATAAGGTTGAAAGTAACGACGGCCTGCTTGTCATCGATGCTCAGAATCTAATGAGGGCTGTTTCCAGAGATGTAGCGGACAGTCTGGATCAAAAGGTCAGAAGTTTGTCGAATAATGTTGACAGTAACGACGGCCTGCTTGTCTCAAATCCTCAGAATCTAATGAAGGCAGTTTCCAGAGATGTAGAGGACAGTCTGAAGCAGAAAATTTAGCCGAAATTGAAAATAACAAAAATACTAGGTTTAAAAAATTGGAAGTTTTGGGACTAACGTACCTTGTCAGGAGGACTCAAAAGATTAGTTAATGCTATACCTTCAACATGACAATCAATGGGTGTTTATGGTTCAGTATACATTCAACGAGCGCTAAACTGGATGGCGAACGGTTTGAATTAAACCGCACGTGTCTGAATACCTGACAGATGTACTGTATCATTTACTTTGAAATAATTTTCAGAATGAATCTAACAAAAATTATTCTTGATGGTTACTTTTGGTATATTTTGTATCATCTTCCTAGAAACAGATGCGTTTCAATCGAACTCTGTAACTATTCTGGGATCATTATTGGTGTCGTTCCACACGTGTAGTGAATGGTAATTCGCCTCTCACATAACAAGGATTAATATAAGGATCTTCTCAGGTTCTTACATTCAAAATTGATGATGGAAAATATGAACATAAACTACCCGTGAGGAAGGACTTATTATCTGTCCCTCGTGAAGTTATCCGTAAATCAGTCGCCAAGACTCGTGACTTCCAAACTGAATTCATTCTTGACAGAAACTAAGTCCTTCCTCGCCACTCGTAAATGACTGTCTACATATTGGCCGACGTCAAACCTTCAAAATACTTGTGTCCCTAGTTTGGTGATCTACCTTCAGTTGTTGGCGATCTATAACCAATTTTTATATTGTATTGTCCAAATAGTGCTATTAGTTTTAATTTTCCACACTAGTTTTAGTTGTAATTGTGATATTCTAGTTGTTTTACTGTCCTTCGTCGACAGGTTTTTTATAATTAATATGTATTCCATTTCAATGTCACATATGTTCTCGTCACGATATGGCTGAAATATTGCCGATGTGACGTTAATAATAACTCACTCACTCACTCAATATACTTGTAATGTTCCACTTCCGTTGTACCGGGTAATATTCCAGACCATCTAAACTGGGTTACGTTCAACACCCAATATAATGGGTAACATAAACACCTCTGTCATATTGGGTAATGAAAAGCCTGACAGATACCTTGTGGTCGGCATTGTGACACCTCCCATATCCCGGATAAAATTAAACTTGCTCTAAGTTAAGGTTGGGGCTCGAATGTTTTCGCTTATTATTACAGGTTACTGGATAACATCCCGTCATAACGTAAGAGCCATAATACAGAAGGTTATTGGATAATGTCACGACTCTGTTACTCTTGGTAGCGTTTTATCCCCAATACAGAAGGTTACTGGATAATGGCACGTCTCTGTTACTCTAGGTAGCGTTTTATCCCCAATACAGAAGGTTATTGGATAATGTCACGACTCTGTTACTCTAGGTAGCGTTTTATCCCCAATACAGAAGGTTATTGGATAATGTCACGACTCTGTTACTCTAGGTAGCGTTTTATCCCCAATACAGAAGGTTACTGGATAATGGCACATGTCTTTTACTCTAGGTAGCGTTTTATCCCCAATACAGTAGGTTACTGGATAATGGCACATCTCTTTTACTCTAGGTAGCGTTTTATCCCCAATACAGAAGGTTACTGCATAATGGCACGTCTCTGTTACTCTAGGTAGCGTTTTATCCCCAATACAGTAGGTTACTGGATAATGGCATGTCTCTGTTACTCTAGGTAGCGTTTTACCCCCAATACAGAAGGTTACTGGTATATGGCACATTTCTTTTACTCTAGGTAGCGTTTTATCCCCAATACAGTAGGTTACTGGATAATGGCACGTCTCTGTTACTCTAGGTAGCGTTTTATCCCCAATACAGTAGGTTACTGGATAATGACACGTCTCTGTTACTCTAGGTAGCGTTTTATCCCCAATACAGTAGGTTACTGGATAATGACACGTCTCTGTTACTCTTGGTAGCGTTTTATCCCCATTACAGAAGGTTACTAGATAATGGCACATCTCTTTTACTCTAGGTAGCGTTTTATCCCCAATACAGTAGGTTACTGGATAATGGCACATCTCTTTTACTCTAGGTAGCGTTTTATCCCCAATACAGTAGGTTACTGGATAATGGCACGTCTCTGTTACTCTAGGTAGCGTTTTATCCCCAGTACAGAAGGTTACTGGATAATGGCACATCTCTTTTACTCTAGGTAGCGTTTTATCCCCAATACAGTAGGTTACTGGATAATGGCACATCTCTTTTACTCTAGGTAGCGTTTTATCCCCAATACAGTAGGTTACTGGATAATGGCACATCTCTGTTACTATAGGTAGCGTTTTATCCCCAATACAGTAGGTTACTGGATAATGACACGTCTCTGTTACTCTAGGTAGCGTTTTATCCCCAATACAGTAGGTTACTGGATAATGGCATGTCTCTGTTACTCTAGGTAGCGTTTTATCCCCAATACAGTAGGTTACTGGATAATGGCACGTCTCTGTTACTCTAGGTAGCGTTTTATCCCCAATACAGTAGGTTACTGGATAATGACACGTCTCTGTTACTCTTGGTAGCGTTTTATCCCCAATACAGTAGGTTACTGGATAATGGCACGACTCTGCTACCCTAGGTAGCGTTTTATCCCCAGTACAGTAGGTTACTGGATAATGTCACGCCCCCACTACTCTAGGTAACGTTATGTTCCTATTACAGCAGGTTACTGGATGATGTCACGCCCCCACTACTCTAGGTAACGTTATGTTCCTATTACAGCAGACTACTGGATAATAGCACGCCTCCACTACTCTAGGTAGCGTTATGTTCCTATTACAGCAGGTTACTTGATAACGTCACGCCCCCCTCTATTCTAGGTTGCGTTAAGTTCATAATATAGCAGGTTACTGGATATTGTCACGCCCCCACTACTCTAGGTAGCGTTATGTTCCTAATACAGCAGGCTACTGGATAATGTCACCTCCCCCTCTATTCTAGGTTGCGTTAAGTTCATAATATAGCAGGTTACTGGATATTGTCACGCCCCCACTACTCTAGGTAGCGTTATGTTCCTAATACAGCAGGCTACTGGATAATGTCACCTCCCCCTCTATTCTAGGTTGCGTTAAGTTCATAATATAGCAGGCTACTGGATAATATCACGTCCCCCACTACTCTAGGTAGCGTTACGTTCCAAATACAGCAGGCTACTGGACAATGTCACACCTCCACTATTCTAGGTTGCGTTCAGTTCCAAGTACAGCAGGCTACTGGATAATGTCACCCCCACCCACCCACCCCATTTTTCTAGGTTGCGTCCAGTTCCAAATACAGCAGGCTTCTGGATAATGTGACACCCCAACTATTCTAGGTTGCGTTGAGTTCCTAATATAGCAGGTTACTGGATAATGTCACACCCCCACTATTCTAGGTTGCGTTCAGTTCCAAATACAGCAGGCTACTGGATAATGTCTTCCCCACACACACACACACACACACACTATTCTAGGGTTGCGTTCAGTTCCTAATACAGCTGGTTACTGGATAATGTCACGCCCCCCACTACTCTAGGTAGCGTTATCTTCCTAATACAGCAGGCTACTTGATAATGTCACGCCCCCCACTATTCTAGGTTGCGTTAAGTTCCTAATATATCAGGTAACTGGATAGTGTCACGTCCCCACTACTCTAGGTAGCGTTATGTTCCTAATACAGCAGGCTACTGGATAATGACACACACACACACACACACACACACACACACACACCCCACTACTCTAGGTAGCGTTATGTTCCAAATACAGCAGGTTACTGGATAATGTCACACCCCCACTATTCTAGGTTGCGTACAGTTCCAAATACAGCAGGTTACTACTCCAGGTAACGTTATATCCCCACTACATTAACCATAAACTCAACCCTTACATTAACCTGAAAACAGCAACAGTACTTGTGATCACTCACTACGTCTGTGGAAATTTCTTGGTTTGTATTGTCAGTGTCACTGTCAGTGAACACTCGATCAGTGGAGGCACAACACAGCCATAATCTGCACTAGTGTGTAGGCAACAATAACAACATTGTGTTTACAGATGTCATGAGATTTCACGCACCTGTGTTTTGATTGATAACGATATAGTAACACGGCATCTAAAAATTAATGCGCATGACATAATGTACCTCGCAATCATGGTTACCAAAGCGTTTGTTTTGATCTCGTCCACATAGTGTAATCTGAACACAGTAAAATTCTTCTTTTTCGTCAGAACAAAATACATGAAATGATGAAATCACCCATGGATGAAATACAAACTGTAATGATGAAATAAATTGGTTAAATAAATATATTGTGTTCGATTACGACAAAAACACTTTTTCACATCACCAGGAACATACTGCTGGTGATGTGTATATCGTCTCCTTGAGAACAGTGTTACAAAAGTACAATGACGAAGCGGGTAAGAATATATTGGATTACGCCTCCAGCAATGGTCCACCAAAATGTACGAAGTCCTGGATTGTCGAGGCAAACCAGTGATTAATATTATGATCAACGATATAGTGTCTGTGTATAACGACACACAACAGACTGCATCTGTTGATGCATTCGGATGCATCCCAACAGACCACGTACACTGTAGAAAATTCAGCATTCAGCACAACCGAGGACATAATTTATAAGAGCCGCTCTTCGGGCCCAGGTACTATTATCACTGTTCAGAGTTGTGTCACAGCCATGCCCACATCAGCATATCGTAGGTTCAAATCCCGTCTTCCTTCTGAGATGACCATTAATATTAACTGGATCTATTTTTATTTTAATACTATAGGAAAAAATGTCATAAAAAACGGATTTGGTACGTCATTATCTTTTGGAAACAAGAACCGTTACAGATGTATACCATACCATTGCTGGTGGGTTTTACTGAACCAATTTTAACCTGGTTCATATATCTTTCACTGATTAGCTAACATGCCTTCATATGACAAGAACGCAAAGTCGTTATACAAGGTTGATACAGACATAATTATTGTGTTTTGTGGGTATAATGAAAAGTGGGTAAGTGAGTGTGGTTTTATGTCGCTTTTGGCAATATTCCAGCAACATCACGGCGGGGGCATCAGACATGGGCTTCACACATTGTAACCATGTGGGGAATCGAACCCGGGCCTTCGGTGTGACAAGCGAACACATTAGGCTACCCCACCGCTCCTGAACCATCAGGCCCCTTCTGGGTTATGTTGATAGAGCATATGCCCAGAGAGAGGTCGATCCCTGGCATGTTACCAGCAAGCGGTAAAAGAGAGTTCTTGATGCCTGTGGGAAGACATGAGTTGGATAAAACAAGACCTGGTCAGCCCAAAGTCAGTATCATGTGGTTGGGAAGGGTATTCATGTACGCGGCATTTGTTCAGTCAACACGCAATCAGGTATGCGTAAAAGATACACTGTTGTTCCATGTGACCTAAATTATGTTATCTGCTGCTAGATTATTTCCAGAAAACACTTGAATGGCGCAGTGGCTGTTTACTCCTTGTGGTGGGAATCATGCATATGATGAGGACAAACAGGATCTATTCTGTTGTTTACCGTCGTCAACACAGTATAAATATGACTTGTGCAAGGAGCCCTTCATACCACACTCCAACACCTATTCAGCTCAACACACAACAAGACCAGGTAAGTTGTGACAATACTATTCTCAACTCGCTATGAAACCATGTGCTATCCTGTAGGCTTGACACGCCGTGGACCTGGGTTCGATTCCCAACATGGGTACACTGTGTGAAGCCCATTTCTGGTGTCCTCGCCGTGATTTTGCTGGAACTTTGTTAAAAGCGGCGTAAAACTCAACTCACTCACTCAATCATACGTAGGTTTAAATCCCAGATTACAACCAATGGTGCTTTATGTTCTGCCAGAGACATAAACGAGCGATTGGGTTCACTTAGTGAAAACAAACATTAAGTCGGGCATTCCTTCCACACCAAACTGAGGCGGTAGCGTAGCCTAGTGGTTAAAGAGTTCGTTCGTCAGACCCCGGTTCGATTCTCTACATAGGTACAATGTTTGAAGCCCATTTCTGATGCTACACGTCGTGATATTGTTGGAATATTGCTAAAAGCGGAGTAAAACAATACTCACTTACTCCACACCAAACTGACACAATTTTGAAGAACCGTTCCGAACATTAAAAGCAA
The DNA here is from genome assembly GCF_003918875.1 of Haliotis rubra. NCBI lineage: Eukaryota > Metazoa > Mollusca > Gastropoda > Lepetellida > Haliotidae > Haliotis > Haliotis rubra. Next base: position 12,340 of record NW_025767640.1, read on the forward strand.
CCTCACTTTGCAAGTATCGTTTGGATAGTCTACAGTTGGATCATGCCTGCTTATGGAAAGACCTGCTTGTAGAAAATATAGGATCAGGAAGTTGTGATGCTTGAGCTGAATAACAATGTCATAGTAGAACACATTGCCGGTGCATTCCACCAGTCTTTGACTTGTCCTGATTAGATTTTGATTTTGATGGCTATCGGGATAAGTGCTATAATACTATATTTCTCCCCATATCTAATATATTATATTTGCTGAAGTTTCGTACTGTTGTATACAGGGATGTTTGGAGTATTCTAACATAATCACAGCGGGGGAGACCAGAAACTCACACTTATGGGATATCGAACCCGGTCGTCGTTGTCACACAAACGCTTCAATCAATTTGCTACAACATCACCTTTCACACACAATTGTATAAGACAGGTTTAAGACAGACGTAACCCTACCACCGTCTTTTAAGAGCACACTCTTTAACTGAAAAGTATGTCTGTTATCTGAATATAAATAACTTGAACCGTTTCTAAGACAGGTATTTGAAATGTGAACGATTTTATGTTGCTTTCAGTGTCTTAAGACGTGGATTCTGTTGATGTAATTGCAAAAATACCCTTAACTGAATTGGTTTCAAAATAACAGAACTTTACATATTTTGTCAACAGAAGCATCACCATGCTGACTCCGATGTACCTCCTGCTGATGCTCACGACCTGTTGCTTTACACAGAGTACTGTCGAGGAGATAAAGGAAAACATGAAATCCTATGCCAAGGGCTATGTCATCCAATACTATGTGCCTTATGTTAAAACACAACCCGATGAAGCTAAACTGAAGCTGTTGAAACACCTCGAGGACAACCTGCTCCTAATAACTGGTATGGATGACAAGGAGGGGGCTGAGGGGATGGAAACGCTGCCAAAAAGTCTAAGTAAAGTTTCCAAAGACATTGAAGAACAACTTGGACACAAAATAAGAGGTTTGTCGGCTACGGTTGACAGTAACGACGGCCTGCTTGTCTCCAATCCTCAGAATCTCATGAAGGCAGTTTCCAGAGATGTAGAGGACAGTCTGGAACATAAGATCAGAAGTTTGTCGACTAAGGTTGACAGTAACGACGGCCTGCTTGTCTCCAATCCTCAGAATCTCATGAAGGCAGTTTCCAGAGATGTAGAGGACAGTCTGGAACATAAGATCAGAAGTTTGTCGGCTAAGGTTGACAGTAACGACGGCCTGCTTGTCTCCAATCCTCAGAATCTCATGAAGGCAGTTTCCAGAGATGTAGAGGACAGCCTGGAACATAAGATCAGAAGTTTGTCGGCTAAGGTTGACAGCAGTAACGACGGCCTGCTTGTCTCAATCCTCAGAATCTCATGAAGGCAGTTTCCAGAGATGTAGAGGACAGTCTGGAACATAAGATCAGAAGTTTGTCGGCTAAGGTTGACAGTAACGACGGCCTACTTGTCTCCAATCCTCAGAATCTCATGAAGGCAGTTTCCAGAGATGTAGAGGACAGTCTGGAACATAAGATCAGAAGTTTGTCGGCTAAGATTGACAGTAACGACGGCCTGCTTGTCTCCAATCCTCAGAATCTCATGAAGGCAGTTTCCAGAGATGTAGAGGACAGCCTGGAACATAAGATCAGAAGTTTGTCGGCTAAGGTTGACAGTAACGACGGCCTGCTTGTCTCCAATCCTCAGAATCTCATGAAGGCAGTTTCCAGAGATGTAGAGGACAGCCTGGAACATAAGATCAGAAGTTTGTCGACTAAGGTTGACAGTAACGACGGCCTGCTTGTCTCCAATCCTCAGAATCTCATGAAGGCAGTTTCCAGAGATGTAGAGGACAGTCTGGAACATAAGATCAGAAGTTTGTCGACTAAGGTTGACAGTAACGACGGCCTGCTTGTCTCAATCCTCAGAATCTCATGAAGGCAGTTTCCAGAGATGTAGAGGACAGTCTGGAACATAAGATCAGAAGTTTGTCGACTAAGGTTGACAGTAACGACGGCCTGCTTGTCTCCAACCCTCAGAATCTCATGAAGGCAGTTTCCAGAGATGTAGAGGACAGTCTGGAACATAAGATCAGAAGTTTGTCGGCTAAGGTTGACAGTAACGACGGCCTGCTTGTCTCAATCCTCAGAATCTCATGAAGGCAGTTTCCAGAGATGTAGAGGACAGTCTGGAACATAAGATCAGAAGTTTGTCGACTAAGGTTGACAGTAACGACGGCCTGCTTGTCTCAATCCTCAGAATCTCATGAAGGCAGTTTCAGAGATGTAGAGGACAGTCTGGAACATAAGATCAGAAGTTTGTCGGCTAAGGTTGACAGTAACGACGGCCTACTTGTCTCCAATCCTCAGAATCTCATGAAGGCAGTTTCCAGAGATGTAGAGGACAGTCTGGAACATAAGATCAGAAGTTTGTCGGCTAAGATTGACAGTAACGACGGCCTGCTTGTCTCCAATCCTCAGAATCTCATGAAGGCAGTTTCCAGAGATGTAGAGGACAGCCTGGAACATAAGATCAGAAGTTTGTCGGCTAAGGTTGACAGTAACGACGGCCTGCTTGTCTCCAATCCTCAGAATCTCATGAAGGCAGTTTCCAGAGATGTAGAGGACAGCCTGGAACATAAGATCAGAAGTTTGTCGGCTAAGGTTGACAGTAACGACGGCCTGCTTGTCTCAATCCTCAGAATCTCATGAAGGCAGTTTCCAGAGATGTAGAGGACAGTCTGGAACATAAGATCAGAAGTTTGTCGACTAAGGTTGACAGTAACGACGGCCTGCTTGTCTCCAATCCTCAGAATCTCATGAAGGCAGTTTCCAGAGATGTAGAGGACAGTCTGGAACATAAGATCAGAAGTTTGTCGACTAAGGTTGACAGTAACGACGGCCTGCTTGTCTCCAATCCTCAGAATCTCATGAAGGCAGTTTCCAGAGATGTAGAGGACAGCCTGGAACATAAGATCAGAAGTTTGTCGGCTAAGGTTGACAGTAACGACGGCCTGCTTGTCTCCAATCCTCAGAATCTAATGAGGGTAGTTTCCAGGGATGTAGAAGACAGTCTCACAGAAGCAAAAGCGGGCATTGATCCAGTAAACAAAGAAATAATTGATGATGCCAAACTCTATAAGTTGTTGAAAAATGAATTGGTAGCATGGTTTCAGTATCATGTTGAACACGACAATATGCTACGTCATAACCTTGACCTCGATAATCTGATTGATTGGCTGACACTGGTGCACGACTCTCGGAGAAACATCAGCAAAGCAGCCGATTACTTTTACCAAGACTGGAACACATCGCTGCCCATCTTGAGTGATACTTTCTTGTCTCTTGATCCGTTGAAACCATTGTCAACATATGTATCCCTTTCCCTGATGGGTTTGACTGATAGCTTCATGAACCTGTACTGGCCTTTCCGTCGAGATGTTAACCTAATGAACCAGAGATTAGCAGTCAAAGGTTTCAGGGGCACAGAGGTTTCTGAGAGCGAAGCCAAGAAAGCGTTCTTTCAGGACATCCAACAAATTCAACCCATTCATCTCCCTGTGAAGGAGGATGAGATTGTACTCGTCTTTAATGATGAGGACATTGCAGATTGGTTGAACGTCACAGGAGTTCTGTCCCTTTCACCATCCTACATAACCTTAAAGAAATACATATTCACAGGGGAAGAACAAAGGAAGATATCGACCACTGCACATGCAGCATTCAGAATGATCAATAACACTCATCCTGAACTCTATGACGCAATGACTCAGATGATATCTTGCATTGCTTTTTATAAACAGGAAGACAAAATTAACTTAGCTGGAGGAGTTCGTTCAGCCCTTGGTATGTTTTGGATGGACCCAAGTGTTGGAAGGGAATGGAGCGTTCCCTTCATGGCTGAGCAGATAGTCCACGAGTTCACCCACAACGCACTCAACTATGCAGAATTTGTCCATGGAACGTACAACGATAAATCTGCCCTGGGAAAAGCTGAGGTGAAGTCGGCCATTCGTCTGGTTCCTCGTCCCTACGATAAGTCTATGCATGCAGCTTACGTGTCAGCAGGACTGGTAACCTTCCATTCCAGGACTGGCTATGTGGAAAGAGCAGCACAACTAGCGGAAACTCTTCCCCAAGCCGTCCGAGATCTGGCAACTGTGGATGCGGAGAAGCATGTGCTTGATGGGTCGGGCAGGGCAATAGTCAAGTTCCTCACTGACTACATGTACCTCACAAGACTCTGAATATTTCATACTGACTGTATAAGTACTGTCCCAATAAACAATCATTGGGTTTATATCATATTGATGTATTCTTTGTGTAGGGCCATTCAGATATTAGAGATGTTTTGGCGATTGAGTGAAATCTGCTCTTTTAAATACCTCTTAATAAATGACAGATGTTCAGTGTAGGCTGCCTGTTTACAAAATATGTGTTCTTTGTGTAGGGCCATTCAGATATTAGAGATGTTTTGGTGATTGAGTGAAATCTGCTCTTTTAAATACTTCTTAATAAATGACAGATGTTCAGTGTAGGCTGCCTGTTTACAAAATATACAGTCGAACACCGTTGTCTCGATATTCATGGGACCAAGAAAAAATATCGAGCTATCCGAACTTCGAGACATCCGAGCAGGGCATATCTTCACATATCACTATGAACGAAAACAAAACGCTTCTCAGTATGTTTTGTTTCAAAACTATAACCCGTTATCAGTAGTGGTAACAGTAAGTACTTCTTAATTAATCCTAATTAAATAACAAACATGTGACACCTTCAACTCAATTAGCCCTGATTAGTTTACACTACCGCATCCCTTGGATTCATGCCGCACCGTGTGTAAACGTGTGAAACAATCTCAGTTCAGAGGGATACTTGCCCATGAAAGGTAAGTGAATATCGAGATTCTTTGCAAATATCGAGTTAAAGGGTAATTTTGCTTGTTGGGACCATGAAATTATATCGAGATATCCGAAATATCGAGACATCCGTATCGAGTTAAAAAAGCTTGAATAATGATAAATTATGAAGGATTTTGCCGGGACCGAGATGTTTTATTGAGACAACCGAGATATCGAGTTATCAGAGTTCAACACAACGGTGGTCGACTGTAGATACTGTGAAATCATTTATCAAAAAAGGCTTGAAACTGTTGTCTGTCTTTCATACAGTGGATTAAGCTAGTCAGTTGTCACTGGTATTAAACACTCACTGAATAAGAGGAAACAATACTGTGAAAAACGTATTCTGTCCCAGCCAGCTGCCATCCAATGTCTGGGTGCCCTCCGTGGAAATGGTGTAGTTGTTCCCACTGACAGCCTAAACATAACCATTGTGTATGTCCATCATAATATTATTTTCAACTTGACTCTTACACTTGAAGACGAGTCATCGTATGTACAATATTTTGTAGAAGGATATATATTGCTGGGTCCGACAAATGTCCCACGAGGTGAGGTGAGGTGAGGTGAGGTGAGGTGAGGTGAGGTGAGGTGAGGTGAGGTGAGGTGAGGTGAGGTGAGGTGAGGTGAGGTGAGGTGAGGTGAGGTGAGGTGAGGTGAGGGTGAGGTGAGGTGAGGTGAGGTGAGGTGAGGTGAGGTGAGGTGAGGTGAGGTGAGGTGAGGTGAGGTGAGGTGAGGTGAAATTGGGTTAACGTCGTGCTTGAGATTATTTTGCTCATATGACGACGTGCATGCGTGTGTATGTGCGGCGGCTTGTACTAGCCCAGACTTAAGCTGGTTTTATAGTGCTAGCCCACTGAGATACCATGCCGCAGTGAAGCATGAATACCCCACTGAGACGCATTATACTGACTTCGTGCCGACCAGTCCTTGTTGTACCCATTAATGCCGCAAATCCCTCGAAGATCAACCCTACTTTTGAATACTGACACACCTTTTCAATATTTACAGTAGCTGAGAATGTAAAGGATCTGTTTGAGCTTAATCTAAGAAATAAACCAACATCACTTAAGTCAAACCATTTGATATTTGAACATTTTCCACTACTATCCCACACGACAGACATTAGGAATTATTCATTCCTTGGTACATGTTTGTTTTGTTACAACACCTGATGAAAATAGATACAGTTAACATATATACCTTCAGGGGATCTGGGAAAGTTTGAAATGAAAGTAAATGACATCTGGAGTCTACGTAGAAAACGAGATGACATGATCGACAACATCTGTGTACAATTTGGGGGTAAGTTGACACCCAGTAGGTTGTGCCTCTTTTTGCTGAGCTGCCTCTTTGTTCATATGAATCGGAATTTGTGCAAAAGTGTAGACATGGACATTTGGCCAAGGTGTATAACCTACCCTTCAGGTGTATCATTCATCTGATAGCGTTCAATAACCACCAAATTGCCGAATCCCTTCCATCGTCTTGGTCTGAGCATGCTACATTGAAACCGTCCGTTTTAATAGGAACGGCCAAAGACGATAGGTGTGTGTGATATTATTAGGGGGTGTGGGTGGGTGTGGGTGTATTGTGGTGGGGGTGTGTGTATTGTGGGGTGTGTGTGTGTGGGTGTGTGTGTGTGTGTGGTGTGTGTGTGTGTGTGTGTGTGTGTGTGTGTGTGTGTGTGTGTGTGTGTGTGTGTGTGTGTGTGTGTGTGTGTGTGTGTGTGTGTGTGTCTCTCGTCTAAAGCTAGCGCACCCTGATCTATGATCACTCGAAAATATGTTTCTGTCTCCATATGGAATATTTCAGGTATATAGAATAAAGAAAACGGTATATTTTGTCATGATTGTGTGAACAATTTGGATATGTTTCACCTGTCAGAAGCATGCACTAGTAAGGAGAATTCTCACCTTTACCCAAATCACAAATGTGTATTTCTAAAAACGTGTTTTTAAAGAATCCCAAATGTTGTTTTATTTCATCTGTAATAAGTCCCAAGATATTCACAAAGGACTTTAAACTGAATACGCTGAGGAAATATGAAGGAACTCAGAAACGTCAGACCAAATTATCCCCAGTGAAGTGAAATGTAAGCACAGAGTTTAAGTTTCAAGTTACATATAAATATACTGTTTTGAAATTCGTAGCTTTACACAACATTACCGCAAACCTTCGCCAACCGCACGTAAAATCTTTAAAGCAAGTCCGCTAGGTTGTCCAAGAATATACTCAATTGGACACATGAGAGCCTTATGTTAGAACGCGCATGCGTGTATTTATATCTGTCGCTGTTCATAGAACTATCCTTATTAAGAAATTCAATTTAGGTTACGCAATTCTGTTAGGTATGTTCTTTATAATGTCAAAGTGCCGATATATATAAATATCATGATTTTTTAAACAAGCACACAATGGTGTGACCGATTTAAGCATTGGGGGTTATTTTTATCAAAGTACCCCGAATCTAACGCGCCTTCTGTTTGGTTTGTCGTATTTTCGCACTGTATTTTAACATTCATCGATAAGGGGACGAGGCTTCTTGGAGGTTACGGAAAGGGGCGAGTGGTGACGAATGGAATACCAGGGTCACGAGGCAACTCATTCGTCACCACTCGCCCCTTTCCGTAACCTCCAAGACATTCGTCACCACTCGCCCGTTTCCGTAACCTCGCTATTCGGCTTGTCCCGGAATAACACGAGTTGGTCACGAACGGAGGCAACTATTTCCTACCGTGACTACGCGAAATAGTATAAGGGAAGCAACTCCTGTCGATTTGAAGGGTCAATCACCTACTTCGCAGTCAAAAGTCGAGAAATTGGACCAAACAATCCAGTGACTAACGTCATGAGCATCGATCTACGTAAATGGCATTAGATGACATGCATCATCCACGTCAACGAGCATAACCACCAAACATGTCAGTCGCCTCTTACGAAAAGCATGGGTAACTGAAGATGCCATCGGGATATTTACCGGAATATTATCAACGAGAGTGTGAACACATTTACCTTTGTGTGTGATCGGAGCGCAACCATTCTTTTCATGATGAAATATAAAATATTAAACCTGCAAGCAGCTCTTTATTCTCACACCTGGTGTGAATGAGTGTACGACATGTTTAGAATTATTACGTAAGGACAAATGAAAAATAGCGACATTAGTTCAAAGCAACAATATTTAACACCAACAGACATAATGTTTTGTATCAGAACAGATTAAGGGGTTTTCTCATCCTGAAAATATATGCGTTATCTGAATACATATACCCACGTGAATGCGTTTTTTATGTGTGCGTGTGTGTGTGTGTGTGTGCGTGTATACGAGGATGGGGGTCAGGTTAGTGACTGATGGTGTGGGTGATGGAGTCAGTGGATGGAATGATGGGTATGTGAGTGAGTGAGGGACCAAAATGAGAATTAATCGTAAGGTAGAATACACGAATATACTTTTCATCACTCGATGTTTTTGATCTCTCGACATCGCATATTTGATTTGTTTGTTTGTTGTTTAACGCCGCACTCAGCAATATTCCAGCTATACGGCGGCGGTCTGTAAATAATCGAGTCTGGACCAGACAATCCAGTGATCAACAGCTTGAGCATCGATCTACGCAATTGGGATACGATGACATTAGTCAACCAAGTCAGCAAGTCTGACCATCCAGTCCCGTTAGTCACCTCTTACGACAAGCATGAGTTGACGACATTTGGTCTTAAAGAAAAAAAATTGCTATTTGGTGGTAATTGAAAATGTTCCTTTCATTTACTTATTTTCTATATACAATAGTGAGGAATCCTATCAATTAAATCTGGATCTAGTGTAGTCTATTCTATCTAGTGATCTTTTAATTTTCACCTTGGTTGATCAATCGATTGTCTGGTCCAGATTCGATTACCTACAGACCGCCGCCATATAGATGGAATATTGCTGAGTGCGGCGTAAAACTAAACTCATTATTCCGAAGAATAAAACACAATATCTTTGTCAGTGCTATAAATCATTGTCACATACAATACACTGGCTGACTGAGTTTGGTTTTACGCCGCTTTTAGCAATATTCCAGCAACATCACGGCGGGGGACACCAGAAATGGGCTTCACATACAATACACAGCATTCATGACATATAAATATGACATTATATATTCCGGACATTGACGTTTATAAGTTTGCTTTTTTGGAGGCTGAATATCGTGTATATCGTTTGTGTTTCACTCTCAGCACAGTACGCTTAACTAAAATCGATCCTATTTTCATTTTCTATTTCACTAATTCTAATGAAGACAGAACCCTCCAGAGTGACTTGCGTTCCCATGGGTATATGAGGCTTTATCTACCACTAAATAGGCAGTGATCAATCCAATTACCTTGAGTAGAATCCAATGTAACATCGAAACAGTAGGATATGGTAATGCATCATCAAATTCTGTTCCAACTCGTACATTTGTCGTGCTTGGTTTTTGCTATGATCCTGGGCAAACCATTGCTGTAATTTCAAGAACGGTTATCCCCAAGATAGGGTTTTAGGTATGGCTTGCTACATTTCTGGACCTGACTTCAGAAAGCGAGATCAGACTATCGTGTCTATCTGTTTAAAGTTAAAATAGTCTTATCGTTATGACTGTTCAGTACACGTAGGTTAATTTCATCGGATGCTCTAGTCTATCTCGTGAGGCGATACACAGACAGACAGAAACAGGACAGACTGATGGGTAGATATGACGCTAGGCTACAGACTGATGGGTAAATATGAATGTAGGTTACAGACCGATTGGTAGATATGAAGCTAGACTACAGACTGATGGGTAGATATGAAGGTAGGATACAGACCGATGGGTAAATATGAAGCTGGGCTACAGACTGATGGGTAAATATGAAGGTAGGATACAGACCGATGGGTAGATATGACGCTGGGCTACAGACTGATGGGTAGATATGAAGCTAGACTACAGACTGATGGGTAGATATGAAGCTGGGCTACAAACTGATGGGTAGATATGAAGCTAGACTACAGACTGATGGGTAGATATGAAGCTAGGCTAAAGACTGTTGGGTAGATATGAAGCTAGACTACAGACTGATGGGTACATATGAAGCTGGGCTACAAACTGATGGGTAGATATGAAGCTGGGTTACAAACTGATGGATAGATATGAAGCTAGACTACAGACTGATGGGTAGAAATGAAGGTAGGCTACAGACCGAAAGGTAGATATGAACCTGGGCTACAGACTGATGGGTAAAAATGAAGCTAGACTACAGACTGTTGTGTAGATATGAAGCTAGACTGCAGACTGAAGGGTAGATATGAAGCTAGACTACAGACTGATGGGTAGATATGAAGGTAGGCTACAGACTGATGGGTAGATATGAAGCTAGGCTACAGAATGATGGGTAGATATGAAGCTAGGCTACAGACTGATGGATAGATATGAAGCTAGGCTACAGACTGTTGGGTAGATACGAAGGTAGAATACAAACTGATGGATAGATATGAAGCTTGGCTACAGAATGATGGGTATATATGAAGCTTGGCTACAGACTGATGGGTAGATATGAAGCTGGGCTACAAACTAATGGGTAGACATGAAGGTAGACTACAGACCGATGGGTAGATATGAAGGTAGGCTACAGACCGATGGGTAGATATGAAGCTGGGATACAGACTGATGGGTAGATACGAAGCTAGGCTACAGACTGATGGTTAGATATGAAGCTAGACTACAGGCTGATGGGTAGATGTGAAGGTAGGCAACTGATTGATGGGTAGATATGAAGCTGGGCTACAGACTGATGGGTAAATATGAAGCCAGACTACAGACCAATGTCTAGATATGAAGATAAGCTACAGAAAATTGGGTAGATATGAAGCTAGACTACAAACTGTTGGGTAGATATGAAGCTAGGCTACAGACTGATGGGTAAATATGAAGCTAGGCTACAGACTGATGGGTAGATATGAAGCTAGACTACAGACTGATGGGGAGATATGAAGCTAGACTACAGACTGATGGATAGATATGAAGCTAACCTACAGACTGATGGGTAGATATGAAGCTAGGCTACAGACTGATGGGTAGATATGAAGTTAGGCTACAGACTGATGGGTAGATATGAAGCTAGGCTGAAGACTGTTGGGTAGATATGAGGCTAGGCTACAATCTGATGGGTAGATATGAACCTAGACTACAGATCAATGGGTAGATATGAAGCTAGACTACAGACTGATGGGTAGATTTGAGACTAGGCTACAGACCGATGGGTAGATATGAAGCTAGACTACAGACTGATGGGTAGATATGAAGCTAGACTACAGATCAATGGGTAGATATGAAGCTAGGCTACAGATCAATGGGTAGATATGAAGCTAGGCTACAGACTGATGGGTAGATATGAAGCTAGGCTAAAGACTGATGGGTAGATATGAAGCTAGACTACAGACTGATGGGTAGATATGAAGCTAGGCTACAAACTGATGGGTAGATATGAAGCTGGGTTACAAACTGATGGATAGATATGAAGCTAGACTACAGACTGATGGGTAGATATGAAGGTAGGCTACAGACCGATAGGTAGATATGAACCTGGGCTAAAGACTGATGGGTAAAAATGAAGCTAGACTACAGACTGTTGTGTAGATAGATATGAAGCTAGACTGCAGACTGAAGGGGTAGATATGAAGCTAGATTACAGACTGATGGGTAGATATGAAGGTAGGCTACAGACTGATGGGTAGATATGAAGCTAGGCTACAGAATGATGGGTAGATATGAAGCTAGGCTACAGACTGATGGATAGATATGAAGCTGGGCTACAGACTGTTGGGTAGATACGAAGGTAGAATACAAACTGATGGATAGATATGAAGCTTGGCTACAGAATGATGGGTATATATGAAGCTTGGCTACAGACTGATGGGTAGATATGAAGCTGGGCTACAAACTAATGGGTAGACATGAAGGTAGACTACAGACCGATGGGTAGATATGAAGGTAGGCTACAGACCGATGGGTAGATATGAAGCTGGGATACAGACTGATGGGTAAAAATGAAGCTAGACTACAGACTGATGGGTAGATACGAAGCTAGGCTACAGACTGATGGGTAGATATGAAGGTAGACTACAGACTGATGGGTAGATGTGAAGGTAGGCAACTGATTGATGGGTAGATATGAAGCTTGGCTACAGACTGATGGGTAAATATGAAGCCAGACTACAGACCAATGTCTAGATATGAAGCTAAGCTACAGAAAATTGGGTAGATATGAAGCTAGACTACAGACTGTTGGGTAGATATGAAGCTAGGCTACAGACTGATGGGTAAATATGAAGCTAGGCTACAGACTGATGGGTAGATATGAAGCTAGACTACAGACTGATGGGTAGATATGAAGCTAGGCTACAGACTGATGGGTAAATATGAAGCTAACCTACAGACTGATGGGTAGATATGAAGCTAGGCTACAGACTGATAGGTAGATATGAAGTTAGGCTACAGACTGATGGGTAGATATGAAGCTAGACTGAAGACTGTTGGGTAGATATGAGGCTAGGCTACAATCTGATGGGTAGATATGAACCTAGACTACAGATCAATGGGTAGATATGAAGCTAGACTACAGACTGAAGGGTAGATTTGAGGCTAGGCTACAGACCGATGGGTAGATATGAAGGTAGACTACAGACTGATGGGTAGATATGAAGCTAGACTACAGATCAATGAGTAGATATGAAGCTAGGCTACAGACTGATGGGTAGATATGAAGCTAGGCTACAGACTGATGGGTAGATATGAAGCTAACCTACAGACTGATGGGTAGATATGAAGCTAGGCTACAGACTGATGGCTAGATATGAAGCTAGGCTACAGACTGATGGGTAGATATGAAGCTAGACTACAGACTGATGGGTAGATATGAAGCTAGACTACAGACTGATGGGTAGATTTGAGGCTAGGCTACAGACTGTTGGGTAGATATGAAGCTAGGCTACAGACTGATGGTAGATATGAGGCTGGGCTACAGACTGATGGGTAGATATGAAGCTAGACTACAGATCAATGGGTAGATATGAAGCTAGACTACAGACTGATGGTCAGATATGAAGCTAGGCTACAGACTGATGGGTAGATATGAAGCTAACCTACAGACTGATGGGTAGATATGAAGCTAGGCTACAGACTGATGGCTAGATATGAAGCTAGGCTACAGACTGTTGGGTAGATATGAAGCTAGGCTACAGACTGATGGGTAGAGATATGAAGCTAGACTACAGACTGATGGGTAGATATGAAGCTAGACTACAGACTGATGGGTAGATTTGAGGCTAGGCTACAGACTGTTGGGTAGATATGAAGCTAGGCTACAGACTGATGGGTAGATATGAGGCTGGGCTACAGACTGATGGGTAGATATGAAGCTAATGTACAGACTGTTGGGTAGATATGAAGCTAGACTACAGACCGATGGGTAGATATGAAGCTAGGCTACAGACTGATGGGTAGATATGAAGCTAGACTACAGACTGATGGGTAGATATGAAGCTAGACTACAGACTGAATGGGTAGATATGAAGCTAGACTACAGACTGATGGGTAGATATGAAGCTAGGCTACAGACTGATGGGTAGATATGAAGCTAGACTACAGACTGATGGGTAGATATGAAGCTAGACTACAGACTGATGGGTAGATATGAAGCTAGGCTACAGACTGATGGGTAGATATGAAGCTAGGCTACAGACTGATGGGTAGATATGAAGCTAGACTACAGACTGATGGGTAGATATGAAGCTAGGCTACAGACTGATGGGTAGATATGAAGCTAGACTACAGACTGATGGGTAGATATGAAGCTAGACTACAGACTGATGGGTAGATATGAAGCTAGACTACAGACTGATGGGTAGGTAGATATGAAGCTAGGCTACAGATTGATGGGTATATATGAAGCTAGACTACAGTCTGATGAGTAGACATGAAGCTAGGCTACAGTCTGTTGGGTAGATATGAAGCTAGACTACAGAGTGATGAGTAGATATGAAGCTAAACTACATACTGATGGGTAGATATGAAGCTAGGCTACAGACTGATTGGTAGATATGAAGCTAGACTACAGACTGATGGGTAGATATGAAGACTACAGACTGATGGGTAGATATGAAGGGCTACAGACTAATGGCTAGATATAAAGCTAGACTACAGAGTGATGGGTAGATATGAAGCCAGACTACAGACTGATGGGTAGATATGAAGCTAGACTACAGACTGATGGGTAGATATGAAGCTAGGCTACAGACTGATGGGTAGATATGAAGACTAGACTACAGACTGATGAGTAGATATGAAGCTAGACTACAGACTGATGGGTAGATATGAAGCTAGACTACAGACTGATGGGTAGATATGAAGCTAGACTACAGACTGATGGGTAGATATGAAGCTAGGCTACAGACTGATGGGTAGATATGAAGCTAGACTACAGACTGATGGGTAGATATGAAGCTAGGCTACAGACTGATGGGTAGATATGAAGCTAGACTACAGACTGATGGGTAGATATGAAGCTAGGCTACAGACTGGTGGGTTTACGTGAAACTAAGCTAACAAAATGACAAACACAGACAGAGAAACAGATGTGTGTATGGGATTCTAATCTGAGACAGATTGAGTGGCAAGGAAGCAAACCGATGTTTTCCTGTGACGCTAAACTAACAAGAACGACTGGCATATGGCGAAACAGACAGATGGGTAGCTGAATTAACGTGAATCATAACATACAGACTGACTGACGGACAGACAGATTCAGGAAACACCACTTCGTCACCCTTGTGCATACAATTGTCGTAACAGAATTTTAAAATCCATTTCATCACGTGAACAAACTGAACTCTCTCAGAAGTAGGGTAAAAGCCATTCTTGGAGACCGGCGCCTCGAGAGGTGTCCTAGATGAGTGTCACATGGGCACGTCATATGTAGTGTTGCGTTAATATGTCTCGCAACGAGGGTCGAGCGATAGCCCGGAGGTGCCCTGAGATCGATGCGAGAGTGCTCTTTGTGCTGCAATCCTTACGGCCGCTGGCAGATCCGGAACATGTGAGAGAAGGTTAGTCCGAAACGTCAGTGCTAGGAATAGATAAAAGGTGACAAATTTAGATGAAATCTATTTGCAGGCGCGTACACGTGAGCTTATTTAACTTGTTATGTGCATTTGTGAATCAGTTGATGAGACATTCGCAAAATTGAAACATATATTTGATTATAATAATGCAATAAAATAAATAAATATTCTATTTGTAATGCGCATTTCTCCACGCATAATGCATGCTCGAAGCGCCCAATATTTAAAGTCACACAATACAGGATTAAATAAGTTCATTTGATACACTTTAACATGTAGGGAAGGATTTTTGTAACAGATAGGTTTTCATATATGGTATGAATGCTGAAGGGGATGGTACAGTTCTAAGAGTGTGAGGAAGGCTGTTCAATTCCGTGACTGCATAGAACACAAGGAATTGAGGTAAATTACACACACACACACACACACACACACACACACACACACACACACACACACACACACACACACACACACACATCTTCTAACGCACACACGCATATATGACGCATGATATGAATATGATATCATCATGATCAATATAGTTTGTACTTGTGTTATTATAGTCATTAATCAAACATTAGTTTTAGGGCGGGCGGATGTCGTTTGTTATGTACTTGATTATAACAATTATAATTAGATTCAATTAAACGTATTTTATATATAGTACTTCAAACTATGTTAAATTGCACCTTCCGACGACTGTAATGAGTTAATGATGATAAGTGTGTTCTGGCCCCGATTTCTCGAAACAAACGTAAGCTTTTACTCAAATTTCAAACTGAGTTTGACTATTTGAAACAGCTGAATTTTAACTCAGCTGCATTTTTAAAATAAAAAAAGCCAAAACAACTTCAGTATTCTATTCACCAAACTCAAATTATCTACTATGTATGAATTTAATATCGATTTCAGTTCATTCTTGGAAATGCGTTTTCTCAAATTTGAGTAAAAACTCTAACTTAAGTCAAAACTTAGACTTAAGTTTGTTTCGAGAAATCGGGGCCTGGTCATCATTCAGCATTGTCTAGCCTTTCCTTCAACACCTATTAGTTCGTGTCCAACACCCTCTCAACGTCTTTGAACAGTGGAAAGCAAAGTGACTGCTGAGGTCGTCGCTATGGAATCCTGGAAGGGACATCGTCGCGTTGTCGCGATTTGGTTAATTTTGCCTCATTTTTTGTTTATGAGAGGGCGACAACGCGACAATGCGACAACGCGACAATGTCCCTTCTCGGATTCCATACGTCGCTCATCCATTCATAGCCTTAGTTATTACATGAGGAGACACTTTGCTACTACAGGAAGGAATTTGCGTTTCTCTTTCTAACATCAGTTTGAAAATATCACAGATGCTTGCCGAAACTGTTTATCTGTCATCACACATAGACCACACATAGACCATACATGGACCACACATGGACCATACATGGACCACACATGGACCGCACATGGACTGCACATGGACCACACATGGACCACACATGGACCACACATAGACCACACATAGACCACACATAGACCACACATAGACCACACATGGACCATACATGGACCACACCTAGACCACACATAGAACACTAAGTACCTGTGTAAGTAGCTAATAACCAGTCCATAAGCCTACAAGGTAGGAATCCCGTTTCTTTTGCCATGATATTGCTGTAATATTGCCACAAGCGGGGTAAAACCAAACTCTCTAACTCACTCTATCCATAATCGGTAGATTCCTCAGAAGAACGGAAGAAGAAACAACATCTGACAAGATATCCCGTTTGCTCCCAGGTTATAAAAGCAACCTATCTTTTGGTTGTTGTGTTAGAATTGGTCTTCAGCAACCTGTGCTTGTCGTACGAAGCGACTAACGGGATCGGGTGGTCAGGCTCGCTGACTTGGTTGACACGTGTCATCGAATTCCAACCATATGAATCAATGCTCGTGCTTTTGATCACTGGATTAACTGGCCCAGACTCTATCATAAACAGACCACCGCCATGTAGCTGGAATATTGCCGAATCCGGCAGATAACAAACAACCAGCAAACAGAATTTCAGCCTGACAACATCCATGCACCCACCAAATCTAGATGTCAATTGTACATCGACAAGACACAGAATACATACCATCCAGATGCAATCTGATGTAACACAGACACGAACCAGGCCCAGTGCGACCCTAACCAGAGACCCCGGATCAGCGATTAGACACGAACCAGGCCCAGTGCGACCCTAACCAGAGACCACGGATCAGCGATTAGACACCAACCAGGCACAAACCTGATGCCACAATTCGTATCGACCAGACACCAACCAGTCGAAATCTAGCTAACCCGGACACAAAACAGACAGCGAAATAACTCCGAAGATCGATCAGACATCAATGGAACACTGATCAGACATAAACCTGCCGCGAAACAGACACTGCCCAGACACCTGCCAGATATTAACTCAACTAAACATCGACTGTACACAAAGAAAACACAAACCAGGCACAAGTCAGACCCACAAGTCAGGCACAAGTCAGCGACAAGACAGACACAAGTCAGAACAAGTCAGACCAAAGTCGACCTAAGTCAGGCACACCCCGGATCAAGATTAGACACGAACCAGGCCCAGTGCGACCCTAACCAGAGACCACGGATCAGCGATTAGACACCAACCAGGCACAAACCTGATACCACAATTCGTATCGACCAGACACCAACCAGTCGAAATCTAGCTAACCCGGACACAAAACAGACAGCGAAATAACTCCGAAGATCGATCAGACATCAATGGAACACTGATCAGACATAAACCTGCCGCGAAACAGACACTGCCCAGACACCTGCCAGATATTAACTCAACTAAACATCGACTGTACACAAAGAAAACACAAACCAGGCACAAGTCAGACACAAGTCAGACACAAGTCAGACACAAGTCAGACACAAGTCAGGAACAAGTCAGACACAAGTCAGACACAAGACACAAGTCAGGCACAAGTCAGACACAAGACAGACACAAGTCAGACACAAGTCAGGCACAAGACAGGCACAAGTCAGACACTAGACAGACACAAGACAGACACAAGTCAGACACAAGACAGACACAAGACACAAGTCAGACACAAGTCAGACACAAGTCAGACACAAGTCAGGCACAAGTCAGACACAAGGCAGACACAAATCAGGCACAAGACAGACACAAGACAGACACAAGACAGACACAAGTCAGACACAAGTCAGGCACAAGTCAGACACAAGACAGACACAATTCAGGCACAAGTCAGACAAGTCAGGCACAAGTCAGACACAAGTCAGACACAAGTCAGGCACAACAAGACAAGTCAGAATCAAGACACAAGTCAGAAACACAAGTCAGACACAAGTCAGACACAAGACAGACACAAGTCAGACACAAGACAAGGCACACTAGACAGACACAGGCACAGTCAGACACAAGTCAGGCAGACAGACACAAGTCAGACACAAGACAGGCACAACAGGCACAAGACAGACACACAAGTCACACAGAGTCAGGGCACAAGTCAGACACAAGTCAGACACAAGTCAGACACAAGTCAGACACAAGTCAGGCACAAGTCAGACACAAGACAGACACAGACACAAGACAGACACAAGTCAGACACAAGACAAGACAAGACAAGTCAGACAAAGTCAGGCACAAGTCAGACACACAAGGACACAGACACAAAGTCAGACACACAGACACAAGACAGACACAAGTCAGACACAAGACAGACACAGACACAAGTCAGGCACAAGTCAGACACAAGACAGACACAAGTCAGCACAAGTCAGGCACAAGTCAGGCACAAGTCAGACACAAGACAGACACAAGTCAGGCACAAGTCAGACACAAGTCAGACACAAGACAGACACAAGTCAGACACAAGACAGACACAAGACAGACACAAGACAGACACAAGTCAGGCACAAGTCAGACACAAGTCAGACACAAGTCAGACACAAGACAGTCACACAAAGATACACAAGACAGACACAAGACAGACAAGTCAGACACAAGTCAGACAAGTCAGATACAGTCAGACACAAGACAGACACAACAGACACAGACACAAGTCAGACACAAGTCAGACACAAGTCAGAAGACACACAAGTCAGACACAAGACAGACACAAGACAGACACAAGACAGACACAAGACAGACACAAGTCAGGCACAAGTCAGACACAAGTCAGACACAAGTCAGACACAAGACAGACACAAGACAGACACAAGTCAGACTAGACAGACACAAGACAGACAAGAGACAGACACAAGTCAGACACAAGTCAGACACAAGTCAGACACAAGTCAGACACAAGTCAGACACAAGACAGACACAAGACAGACACAAGTCAGACACAAGTCAGACACAAGTCAGACACAAGTCAGACACAAGACAGACACAAGACAGACACAAGACAGACACAAGTCAGACACAAGTCAGACACAAGTCAGACACAAGTCAGGCAAAACAGACACAAGACAGACACAAGTCAGACACAAGTCAGACACAAGAGAGACACAAGACAGACACAAGACAGACACAAGACAGACACAAGTCAGGCACAAGACAGACACAAGTCAGACACAAGTCAGACACAAGTCAGACAAGCCAGATAAAAGCCAGATACTGTCCATTACGGCAATACAAAACCATACAAATCTATTGATCATTTTCATTACATTGCACAGTACGACATTAGCCCTTACGACTTCAATATATATACTAGAATCAATGTTCTTATGTATGGTGGTCTGGATAAGCAATACATATTATATTCTGCGATTGTATTCAATGCCTTTCCTGTGATAAATCCGATTTGGTATTTCTAACGATTGGCTACATAAACATTGGCACGCCATCACCTTGCCACCTTCCAGCAGGCAGTCTGCTATTATAAACACCACTCTAACAGTACACTACAAATACGATTGTTAAAGAAGACAAACGGAATTATGTGGTTATTCGCAAGCAGGCTCTATACCTGAAGAGTATAGTTTTGTGACTTGACATTTCATGACAACCCGATAGCTTAGCAAATGTTTTCATTGAAAACTTAACAATTACGAACCCTTTAAGTTTTAAAGGTTAACGTCTTAAAGCATTTCAATAAATGCACTTTTGGCTTTTATCATCTGGACTAAGAGACATGTGTATGGCTTTCTATGCAAACACGGATGAGTACGGCATCTGGTTTGCAGGCATACGCTTTCCTTGCATGGCTGAAGTGTAAAAGATCCACGTACTTGCACAACACACAACGTCTTTGGGGGCGGTGGGGTAGCCTAGTAGCTAAAGCGTTCGCTCGTCGCGCCGCAGACCCGGGTTCGATTCCCCACATGGGTACGATGTGTGAAGCCCATTTCTGGTTTCCCCGCCGTTATATTGCTGGAATATTGCTAGAAGCTCACTCACTCACAACGTCTTTGGAGCATGTTGATACGCAGTTAAGTAGGTCAAACAATGTCCTCTTTAGTCCGCTCTTGTGACAAGCGTTGGGTGAACTCCAGATTTATTCTAATCCCCGAACTCCTGGCGGTCTCTCAGATCAGATCCCTTGGGGATGCAGACATATATATAGATCTCCACAAACCGATGCCGTGGTCCGGCTAGATGACTTCACTGACCTTGAGTGCAAGAATCGTTGCTAAGAATAGCTATCATTGGTTTGTCTGGTCCAAAGTAAGCTACTCGCAGACCATAGAGAAGAAATGTTAAACAAGAACGGTTTATGTCTTATCAGAAGTACAAATCTTATGATATTAATATTAAGAATAGGTCAAAGTGCCGTTTGTCACCCAACAATTCACTAGAAAGCTCCGTCTTGAATGCTGGGTGCTGCTGAATCAAGCACGTCCAGCATTTGACTTATTGTATTTTGAGAAACCTTTTGAAACATTTTGTTTCTGCAATTTCGGGAACAAATGTTTATGCAATCATTGGTCTAAACCTAATATTAGCCGTTTTAAGAGAAGTACCACGTATAATTGGATTTCACTGCATACGAAACAGAAAGATGTGTGTCTGGAAGAAACTGCAACTTGAACGCACAAAGTTGCTCACTGATGTACCTTATGACATGTGCTTTAAGCAAGGTACTGAGTGGTGTAGGGTAACACCCAATCCTTAGGTAATTATTAAATTGAATTCTTGGTTAAGGGGTCTGCCATTGTACAGATATG
Organism: Haliotis rubra; assembly: GCF_003918875.1. Lineage (NCBI taxonomy): Eukaryota > Metazoa > Mollusca > Gastropoda > Lepetellida > Haliotidae > Haliotis > Haliotis rubra. The sequence goes on from NW_025767640.1 coordinate 33,543, forward strand.
GAATAAAATTGAAAGTGAGTGAGTGAGTTCAGTTTTATGCAGCTTTCAGCAATATTACAGAAATATCACGGCGGGGGACACCAGAAATGGGCTTCACAGATTGCATCCCCACATTGTGGGGAATCGAACCCGGATCTTCGGCGTGACGAACGGACGCTTTGACCACTAGGCTACCCCACTGCCCCAAAATTAGAAACAAGAGTAGAATCAAAAACTTATTATCATACTCGCTGAGTCTCTCAAAGCGAATTTAAGTAATAAAGAAAGAATGAAGGAAAGCCAAATCTATTCATTTTATGTCAATTATCCTTTTTTTACGTTCATTTTTAGACGGGTCTGACGGGCGGAGAAATTACAAATACACTGAGAAACAAAATGTATTTGGTTGAAAATTCAACTAACAGGTTTTCTGTTCTCTTCTGGAATAATAGTTCACAATACGATCGATAGTGCATAAAATTCCAATCGTTGTTGAGAGCTTTAGAGGCGGAAACAGTGGGTGGTATAATGATTAAAAAAACCAAAGCAATCCAAAGTGTTAGTCCCTTTCCCGGTTATTTCCTCGCAATAAACATAACGTTTGGAATCTGAACATTGTGGAAGGAAGTTCCTTTCAACATCAATTCTGTCATTGGTTTATTTTTAAATATCTGTACACAAATAGATGTAGTCACACACCGTTACTTAATTACTTGGTGACATGTTCAACAAGGATTACCAGTCATCTGACCTGTATTTGACATGTTTTATTACAGAGCTCCAGATAAGATTTAGCTCATGTGGGTACTGAACCCACTGTAATTTTTTTTTCACTAATGCAAATCAGCAGAACATGTTTTAAAAGACAGAAACCATAAGAATGATTCTTTTACAATTTTACACACTCTACAACAGTTGTTTCTTGTTTTAATGATTGAAATATGTTGACTTTAAATGGTTTATCTCTGTCTTAAGCAGAATTTTATTTCAACCTTTTATTTCAACCAGTGATCTAAATCACTGTTATTGGTATATTTCGGCATGGTCGAAAATACGAAAATTTACTTCTTCTGAAAAAGATGCAGTTCACCTAAATATGAATGCGTTTAAGAATTTGGTTCCTGATTTGCATAAAGCAGTGTTGTTAAGTTTTCTTGTAAACAAATACCTTCTAACATATCTTTGTATTTAAGTACTAGTAATTCAAAGATGGTAGGAAGGTAACGTTTCTTTTTGACGTTTAGCGTAGGAACAGTCTTTTATCGGTTACGGTAATCCATTAATTAATCAATCTATTAATAATGAAGAAATTCTAAAATTACTCGAACGCACAGAACTCGCACATGTCAGTGAAGCTGACCCAGTTACAGTAGATGAGATTGCCATGGGCATCTCGCACATGCTAGTGAATGCTGCACGGGATACGTTTGGTGTAAGGCGTGTTTGCTCGAATGTTTGAAATGTTAAAAAGAAAAAAGATAGACCCTGGTTCAATAAAGAATGTAGAAATATGAGAACAAAGTTAAACAAAGCTAAAACTAGATCTAATAAATAAAAAAACCTTTGAATAAATTGCTGTATCAGCAGATGTCGAAAACATACAAAAAATGTCTTGATACACATATCAAAAACTTTCAAAAGAAAACTACTGGAAAAATTAGGAATGATAGAAAATACTCCCCAAAAGAATACTGGAAGCTGCTAAATGACAAAGAACCTGATGAAGAACAATCTATACCTAATATCAAATCTTTCTTTGACTTTTTCCAAAAACTAAATGACACTGATAATAATGATGAAGATTATGATGATATCCCAACTGATGATACGATGGAAGAAAATAATTATAATAATGAAGTTCTTAATAAAGATATAACTGAGGACGAAGTAAAATTTGCAATTAAATGTTTGAAAAGAAATAAGGCTTCAGGCATAGGTCTTATTGAAAATGATTATTTTAAAGATGCAGCGAATATTCTTACCCCTATTCTAACTTCGCTTTTTAATCTGGTGCTGAGTAAGAGATACATTCAGGAATCCTGGCTCAGTGGTATTATTCGACCTATCTATAAGAAAATCGGCGATAGGAAAACACCAAATTCGTATAGACCCATAACGCTCCTAAGTTGCTTTGGAAAATTGTTTACAAGTATTTAAATGAAAGACTAACATTATTTGCAGAAATCAATCATATCCTTACACCTGCACAAGCAGGATTTAGAAAAGGGTTTTTGACTGCCGATAATGTGTTTATTATGAATATAGTTTTAGAAATATTAAAATTATCTAAGCGTTAACTTTATTGTGTATTTATAGATTTCACTAAAGCCTTTGACACCGTATGGCGCGCAGGGCTGTGGTATAAAATGCTACGATATGGTATCAATGGCAAATTCTTAACGCTTGTTAGAAATATGTATCATAATATATCTGTTATCACTGGCTATGAAATGTCTCCCTTCTTTCAATGTAGAAAAGGTCTTAGGCAAGGTGAAAACTTATCACACTACTATTTTCCATTTTTATAAATGATCTTGAATCTTTCTTATCAAGAAATGGATGTACATGTGTGAACTTTGAAAATGCATACGAGGATGACATTTACCTTTGGTTACATTTGATTGTATTATTATATGCCGACGACACTCTCATTTTCAGTGAATCACCTAAGGAACTTCAGAAATCATTAAATAACTTTCATGAATACTGTTTCAAATGGAAACTTAAAGTTAATCTATCTAAAACTAAGATTGTCATATTCGGAGATGGGCCCTCGAAAACAGTCAATTCAAAATTTTCATTTTCGCTGGGGGGCAGTAAAATTGAAATAGTAGATACATATACCTATCTTGGCGTAAGGTTCCATAGAAATGGTAGATTCTTGACAGGTATTAAAGCGCTAGTAGAAAATGCAACTAAAGCTATGTTTGCCCTTTGAAAAAGCCCGAAATTTAAACCTACCTATTGATTGTACCCTAAAAGCATTTAATACTATGATAAGTCCGATTCTCCTTCATGGATGTGAAGTATGGGGATTTGAAAACCTGAACATTATAGAAAAAGTACATCTCAGATTTGTTAAATTTGCTGTGGCCTTCGAAGCTCCATTCCAAACTTTATGGTGTATGGCGAGTTTGGCCGAGAACCGCTCTACATCAAATTATACAAACGAGTTATTTCTTTTTGCCATAAAGTAGCAACAAATAACCAATACTGTAAACTCTCCTCACTGATGATGTATAACTTTGGTTTATCTCTTTTGTTAATAACGGTTTATGGTTGTCACGTCATGGCTCCTAAAAGATGGATATCAGTTTTTTGGTTACAAGAATGTTTTAAATGTTTTAAAGATAAACTATGTTTTGAAAACTACTTATACTTATCCAGGGATATATATTTTCCTATATTAAAACTAAGAACTTGCAACAATAACCTACCAATTGAAACCGGCCGATGGCATTCTATTCAAAAAGAGGAAAGAATATGTAAGCTGTGTAACGCTAACGTTGTTGGGGATGAGTTTCACTATCTCTTTAGATGTGAAACCCTTCTCCAACAGCGAAATACCTATCTCGCGACATATATGTATGATCTCCAAAAACTTTCAATGTTAAAGAAAGTATTATGTAATAAAACTACTAAACATCTAAGGAACTTAAAGTCATTTCTGAATGTATTGTATAAATCGCTTACTAAGTAATATTCAAATGATCATGTCCAGCCACTTGCCATGTATATATTTGTTTACCTATGTATTTATATATTCTCATGTACCACCGTTGGTTGGTTGAGAAATAAACTTCTCTGTCTGTCTGTCTGGAAATGTAGCTTTACCGGCTACAGCCATGTAATTGAAATGTGGCCTTCCTTGCAATAGTCATTTTTGAAATGTGGCTTTCCCGGCCTGACGACATATCGAAAGCGCTCAGTGAGATTTACTAGGTCGGTGATTTTGAACGAATAGAAGGTCTTTTACCCTAAATGTCCAATGCTTTAATGATCCAAGCTCCAGAAGTAGATATGTCATGGCAGCACGTGAATATTTATTGACATTCTCTAGCAGATAAGCATCAATATCGTCGACATGCACGCTTAATTTAATGAACGTTAATCATTTCGTTGGCTCATGTTCGTAGTCCTGTTGTCGAGAAGAGATCCTGCTGACGTCCGATGTCCAATACATATCTGTCAGTTTATTTGAAGAATGTCAATGTACCACTGTATCTAACCAATATATCATCCGACATACCAAACAAAGATATCCAATCTTTGTAACCAAAATCATATTCCCAAACTGACAAATTTACAACTCAATGTATTTATCCAGTCATTACACTCAATCACATCCACTGGATTCCGAATAAGAAACATAAATGGCAGCATCATAATAAATACTATAAATCATTGTCCTATACAGTATACACCATTCATCATACATCAATCTTGCATTTCATATTCCGGACCTTGACGTTTATTAGTGTGTTTTGTTGGAGGCTGAATATCGTGAATATTGGTTTATATGTCACTCTTGGCTCAGTATTCTAAACTAAAATCAGTTCACTATTTTGATGATCACAAACCTCTCCAGAGTAGCAGGCATTCCCAAGGGTATATGAGGCTGTATCTCCCACTCAATAGCCAATCAGAAACTACAGTGAGTAATCCAATTAACTGGAGTAGAATCCAACCATTCAACTGGTCGACGATGGTAACTCTCATTCCAGTACCACATTTCGATCCAGTCACGAACTTGGAGCTTCAAGTGAAGCTGTTTGAGGCGTTACCGTGATCTTGACAAATCGTAGTGGCCATCATGGACAATGTATGCCCCTTAGACGGATTATGCGTTAACCTTGCCATATTACTTAATGCTATTTCATAGAGCGACCTCAGGTCTTAATGTAATGTCTTAGCGTTAAGATTGCTTTGAGCACGAAGAACCCTGATCAGCATTTGAAACAAACATGTTCTTGCGCAAACTGGACTCTATCAGATGTAGGATAAAGGGCAGACTTTGTTCAAGGCGCCCCAAGGGGTGTCCTAGGTGAGTGTCACATGGGCACGTCATAGTCATGCGTTAATACCCATCGAGATGAGGGTCGGGCGACAGCCCGGGGGTACCCAGACCTGGCCGCATATGTGTTCCTTGTGTTACAGTCCTTGGAAGCCACTGGCATGTAATACCAGGAATAGACATTTTTTGGCGACGTACACGTGGGCTGATTGTAGTGTTTATGAATCAGTTGGTGAGACATTCCTATGATTCATAAATCTTAAATACTATGGTTATCTTTTATTATCTACACAGATTATATTATTTCTATTAGATTATCAATAATGTTTGTAGTGGAAATATTACTCTATTCTAATTAAACTCCCCAACTAAATATTCATATTTCAATTTCGACCCCTGTCCTACACTCAACCCGCTTTATTTGATATGGAGATAATCAATGTGTTTTGGACATGAGGATCGCAGTCTTTCGGCCCTGTAACATTATGATACGATGCAATTTGTTTTAACAAATTCAGTTTTCAAAAGTGCAGAAATGTCAGGTTGACCTATAATAGGTAATTGTACAGATATACCAGGAACAGCTGTAATGTCACCGATACACCAGAGCTGCCTCTCGTTAGGATATTAGTTCTATGCACGTACACTATACTCTACTCGAACCAGACACGGACCAGACATAAGCCAGACATAAGCCAGACACAAGCCAGACTCCGTGTTTTCCCGCAATTCAAAAACAAACAAATCATATCTATTGATCATTTTCATTTGCACGTTACTATGTATGGTGGTCTGGATAAGCAATTCATATTATATTCTGCCATTTTATCAGACCCCTTTCCTGTGATAAATGCGATTTGATATTTCTAACGATTGGCTACATAAACATTAGCACGCCATCACCTCGCCAGTATGTTGGATCCCTCCGTCTGGGGAATCCCGCGAGTATATCGTGTGTCAGCATGAACACATTCCAGCAGGCAGTACACTACAAATACGACTGATAAATAAGACAAACGGAATTTTAAAGGTTTGTTGCCAAGCAGGTTTCACATTCTGAATTGTAGTTTTGTTACTTGACATTTTATGACAGCCCGACAAAAAATAAACTCGAAATATGTCATTTATAGAGATTAAATTATCAACGCATCTGCATCAACAGAGCTGTGTACGGTTTTCTATGCAAACAAGGACGAGTTGGACAATATCTGGTTTGACAAATCCAGGCATCTATGTTGCTGTTGCTGCTCTTGTATAGCTGCTGTTTGCCATAGCAACGTGGTGACCCTGCACTCCACACTGTCAGTGAGTGTTATTGACACAATTAGTGGTTGATAGGATGAGCGTCGTTGCAGCATGTTGATATTGTCCTTTTCAGTTCCATCTTGTGGCTCGTTTGGTATCCGCTAGGTTGTGAATCCCGAAACTCCAGATCATCCTCCTGGGGATTCTGGGTTTGCAAATATGGAGGTCCCTGGCAAACTGTCCATGTTGTAAGAACCATTTGACAGGCGGTCATGCTCGGGGTTTCATAGAAGGTGTCACCGGATCTTTAATCTCCAATATTCATATTTTAATGTTTGTCGAGGTCGGGAAAAGGGCTGAATCTGCAATGGCAAATTTCAAATGTTTCCACTGATCATATCATTTACACTTGTGAAATTTTGTCACAATGAACGGATTTGTTGAATGCATCTTAATTGAAACACAGAAACCCATCAGCGTGAATGATCTTCTTTCTGTAACGAAATGATATAAATTAGTAGTGTGAACTGCACATCTTTGTGATGTCGTGAGTGTCCACCAGAGGATTATTATTCTGGTAACGCATTCAACAAAGATGCAGTTGGCATTTTAACTGCGATTTTGCCTCGACCTTAGAACGATACTCAATTTTTCATCAACGTTTAACAGGGACCACAATTCGTTTTTCCTTGAACATAATTCTAACGCCAGAATGTAATCATGTCATTCATCACCATGTGTCATAAGCGATGATGAATATGCCCGTGAATTACAAAAGAACGTCTCAAGTTTTATATTTGAAATTATTGTTGTATGTTAAGACCAAGTGGAGAATCACACTGTCACAATTGCGACCTTTTGTGACTGAAACGGCCCTTTTGAGATTTAGGCCATTGCTGTTTGGACAAATAGTAGGTCTTGAATGGAATGACCAAGGCTTAATCGATCCAAACTGAAGAAGCAACGTAAAATAGATAAGCATCATTCTAACCGCCATATACACTGAATATATAACTGAATCATTTCGGTGGCTGCTCTTCGTACTCTATTGTTCCGAATGGATTCTGTTCTATAATGACCGATTTCTGAAACCTGACTTTTTGTCAGTCTATTTGAATAGTGCCACGTGAATTTCAAGTGATCATAGTTTGACACCGCATTTAGCAATATTCCAGAAATACCAAGGCAGGATGCACCAGCAATGGGCTTGACACTTTGTCACCTTGTAGGATTCGAATCCGGGGTTTTGGCGCGACGAGTGAACGCTTTAACCATTCTGCTACTCCACCATTCCACGTCAATATTAAATCTACATACCTAATCCACATACTTAATACATCCAACTTACAAATCTGCAACTTCAACTATGTATCCAGTCTTTACAACCTATTGGCATACAAAACAAGCATACCCTTACCTTCTTACCTTCATACCAAGCAGACATGCACTCAAGATGCCCTATAGATATACAAGATAGGTATATTCATGTCATATATTTACCAAGCAAAAAAACAAACCCCGAAAGCCCCACAGGACATGTTTAAATCTTACCAATATACCGAACATCATGTCCACCTAATATTTCAAATCAATAAGAGAACTGGCTCGTACAATTTATATACTGAGAGAAACAAATAACGGAGGACAAGAAAATTCAAGCGTTCCGTTAATATTTTCCAATTTAGATCACGAGCTTTGAATAGCTCTGTGTGTGTGTGTGTGTGTGTGTGTGTGTTTGTTTGTGTGTGTGTGTGTGGATCAATAATTAAGTGGTGCTCCCTTATTTGTTTCCGTCAGTATGTATCCACGAGTCAGCAACACCAGTCAGCTTATTTTACGTCATCACGGCTTTATTTTAACAGAATACACATGTACAGTGACACCCAACTTTTCGGGAGAATACTGATGGGAAGATAAGTCACATTATTTATCATCAGTCCTGAAATTAGCCATGACATCAATCATTAGCTATTTCATCATGCATGTATCAGTCATGAGTTATGTCATCAGTCATGTTATCAGTCATGCCTGTCTGATGCTGGTACTGATGACCGACAAGCTGGTTGATGCTAGTACTGATGACCGACAACCTGGGTTGATGTTGGTACTGCTGACTGACAACCTGGCTGATGCTGGTATTGATGACTGACAACCTGGCTGATGCTGGTACTGATGACCGACAACCTGGTTGATGCTAGTACTGATGACCTGACAACCTGGTTGATGCTGATGACTGATGACCTGGCTGATGCTGGTACTGATGACTGACAACCTGGTTGATGCTAGTACTGATGACCGACAACCTGGTTGATGCTAGTACTGATGACTGACAACTGGCTGATGCTGCTAGTACTGATGACCGACAACCTGGTTGATGCTGGTACTGATGACCGACAACCTGACAACCTGGCTGATGCTGGTACTGATGACTGACAACCTGGTTGATGCTGGTACTGATGACCGACAACCTGGCTGATGCTGGTACTGATGACCTCAACCTGGCTGATGCTGGTACTGATGACTGACAACCTGGTTGATGCTGGTACTGATGACTGACAACCTGGTTGATGCTGAAGTACTGATGCTGGTATTGATGCTTAAGTACTGACAACCTGGTTGATGCTAGTACTGATGACCGACAACCTGGCTGATGCTGGTATTGATGACTGACAACCTGGCTGATGCTGGTATTGATGACTGACAACCTGGCTGATGCTGGTACTGCTGACTGACAACCTGGCTGATGCTGGTATTGATGACTGACAACCTGGTTGATGCTGGTACTGATGACCGACAACCTGGTTGATGCTGGTATTGATGACTGACAACCTGGCTGATGCTGGTACTGATGACTGACAACCTGGTTGATGCTGGTATTGATGACTGACAACCTGGTTGATGCTAGTACTGATGACTGACAACCTGGTTGATGCTGGTACTGATGACTGACAACCTGGTTGATGCTGGTACTGATGACTGACAACCTGGCTGATGCTGGTACTGATGACCGACAACCTGGTTGATGCTGGTACTGATGACCGACAACCTGGTTGATGCTAGTACTGATGACTGACAACCTGGTTGATGCTAGTACTGATGACCGACAACCTGGTTGATGCTAGTACTGATGACTGACAACCTGGTTGATGCTAGTACTGATGACATCCAACTGGCTGATGCTAGTACTGATGACCGACAACCTGGCTGATGCTAGTACTGATGACCGACAACCTGGTTGATGCTGGTACTGATGACCGACAACCTGGTTGATGCTAGTACTGATGACCGACAACCTGGTTGATGCTAGTACTGATGACTGACAACCTGGTTGATGCTAGTACTGATGACTGACAACCTGCTTGATGCTAGTACTGATGACCGACAACCTGGTTGATGCTAGTACTGATGACCGACAACCTGGTTGATGCTAGTACTGATGACCGACAACCTGGTTGATGCTAGTACTGATGACCGACAACCTGGTTGATGCTAGTACTGATGACTGACAACCTGGTTGATGCTGGTAGTACTGATGACCGACAACCTGGTTGATGCTGGTACTGATGACCGACAACCTGGTTGATGCTAGTACTGATGACCGACAACCTGGTTGATGCTAGTACTGATGACCGACAACCTGGTTGATGCTAGTACTGATGACCGACAACCTGGTTGATGCTAGTACTGATGACCGACAACCTGGTTGATGCTGGTACTGATGACTGACAACCTGGTTGATGCTAGTACTGATGACCGACAACCTGGTTGATGCTGGTACTGATGACCGACAACCTGGTTGATGCTAGTACTGATGACAGACAACCTGGCTGATGCTAGTACTGATGACCGACAAAGCTGGCTGATGCTAGTACTGATGACCGACAACCTGGTTGATGCTAGTACTGATGACCGACAACCTGGTTGATGCTAGTACTGATGACCGACAACCTGGCTGATGCTAGTACTGATGACTGACAACCTGGTTGATCCTAGTACTGTGACCGATGACCGACAATCTGGTTGATGCTAGTACTGATGACCGACAACCTGGTTGATGCTAGTACTGATGACCGACAACCTGGTTGATGCTAGTACTGATGACCGACAATCTGTTTGATGCTAGTACTGATGACCGACAAATTGGCTGATGCTAGTACTGATGACCGACAAGCTGGTTGATGCTAGTACTGATGACCGACAACCTGGCTGATGCTAGTACTGATGACCGACAACCTGGCTGATGCTAGTACTGATGACCGACAACCTGACTGATGCTAGTACTGATGACCGACAACCTGGCTGATGCTAGTACTGATGACTGAGAACCTGACTGATGCTAGAACTGATGACCGACAACCTGGTTGATGCTAGTTCTGATGACTGAGAACCTGACTGATGCTAGAACTGATGGCCGACAAGCTGGTTGATGCTAGTACTGATGACTGAGAACCTGACTGATGCTAGAACTGATGACCGACAACCTGGCTGATGCTAGTTCTGATGACTGAGAACCTGACTGATGCTAGAACTGATGACCGACAACCTGGCTGATGCTAGTTCTGATGACTGAGAACCTGACTGATGCTAGTACTGATGACCGACAACCTGGTTGATGCTGGTACTGATGACCGACAACCTGGTTGATGCTAGTACTGATGACCGACAACCTGGTTGATGCTAGTACTGATGACCGACAACCTGGTTGATGCTAGTACTGATGACCGACAACCTGGTTGATGCTAGTACTGATGACCGACAACCTGGTTGATGCTAGTACTGATGACATCCAACTGGCTGATGCTGGTACTGATGACCGACAAGCTGGTTGATGATAGAACTGACGACTGACAACCTGGCTGATGCTAGTACTGATGACCGACAACCTGGCTGATGCTAGTACTGATGACCGACAACCTGGCTGATGCTAGTAACTGATGACCGACAACCTGGCTGATGCTAGTACTGATGACTGAGAACCTGACTGATGCTAGAACTGATGACCGACAACCTGGTTGATGCTAGTTCTGATAACCGACAACCTGGTTGATGATAGTACTGATGACCGACAAATTAGCTGATGCTAGAACTGATGACCGACAACATGGTTTATGCTAGTACTGATGACCGACAACCTGGTTGATGCTAGTACTGATGACCGACAACCTGGCTGATGCTAATACTGATGACCGACCACCTGGTTGATGCTGGTACTGATGACTGACAACCTGGCTGATGCTAGTACTGATGACCGACAACGTGGTTGATGCTAGTACTGATGACCGACAACCTGGTTGATGCTAGTACTGATGACCGACAACCTGGTTGATGCTAGTACTGATGACCGACAACCTGGCTGATGCTGGTACTGATGACCGACAACCTGGTTGATGCTAGTACTGATGTCCGACAATCTGGCTGATGCTAGTACTGATAACCGACAACCTGGTTGATGCTAGTACTGATGACTGACAACCTGGTTGATGATAGTACTGATGACCGACAAGCTGGCTGATGCTAGTACTGATGACCGACAACCTGGTTGATGCTAGTACTGATGACTGAGAACCAGACTGATGCTAGTACTGATGACCGACAACCTGGTTGATGCTAGTACTGATGACCGACAACCTGGTTGATGCTAGTACTGATGACCGACAACCTGGTTGATGCTAGTACTGATGACCGACAACCTGGTTGATGCTAGTACTGATGACCGACAACCTGGCTGATGCTAGTACTGATGACCGACAACCTGGTTGATGCTAGTACTGATGACCAACAACCTGGCTGATGCTAGTACTGATGACCGACAACCTGGTTGATGCTAGTACTGATGACCGACAACGTGGCTGATGCTAGTACTGATGACCGACAATCTTGGCTGATGCTAGTACTGATGACCGACAACATGGTTGATGCTAGTACTGATGACCGACAACCTGGTTGATGCTGGTACTGATGACCGACAAGCTGGTTGATGATAGAACTGACGACTGACAACGTGGCTGATGCTAGTACTGATGACCGACAACCTGGCTGATGCTAGTACTGATGACCGAGAACCTGACTGATGCTAGAACTGATGACCGACAACCTGGCTGATGCTAGTTCTGATGACTGAGAACCTGACTGATGCTAGAACTGATGACCGACAACCTGGTTGATGCTAGTACTGATGACCGACAACCTGGTTGATGCTAGTACTGATGACTGACAAGTTAGCTGATACTGGTACTGATGACCAACAATCTGGTTGATGCTAGTACTGATGACCGACAACATGGTTGATGCTAGTAGTGATGACATCCAACTGGCTGATGCTGGTACTGATGACCGACAATCTGGTTGATGCTAGTACTGATGACCGACAACCTGGTTGATGCTAGTACTGATGACCGACAACCTGGTTGATGCTAGTACTGATGACCGACAACCTGGCTGATGGTAGTACTGATGACCGACAACCTGGCTGATGCTAGTACTGATGACCGACAACCTGGCTGATGACTAGCATCAGATCCAGGAAGCATGTAGTCAGTAACATTACATGTATCTCAGGAATCCTGTATTCAGAAATATTGCATGTACATCAGTGAACCTGTAGACAGCAATACTACATTTCTTTTAAATCGAGGAAAATGTAGTAACATATATATCAAGGAGACTACAAAAAGTAATAACGATTTAGTTCCTGATACGGATTTCGCGGCATTAATAATCTACATAGTAATTGTACAACCCTGGGAAGGACCACGGCGCACTTGGAAATCAAAGACGATATTGATTTTGTTGCTTTTGAACTTAAGACTTTAAAATGCCAAGTCCATTGTGATATTGACTTCCCGTGTAATATTCTAGCCCAACATATTCATACATCGCATGGATGAAAACGGACATATGAGAACCAGAAGCGATGTAATTAGACTTAACAGGAAATGAGGCAGGGACTTGAAGAGTGAGTGTGTTTGCTCATCATAACACATACACATTGAAACAAATTCAAATACCTCAGGGAACATCATTTTGATTTGTGCGTGTACGTGTGTGCGCTAGTGTGCCTGTGTGTGTGCGTGCGTGTGTATGTGTTCGTACGTTCGTGAGTGCGTGCGTGCGTGTGCATGACTGTTCGATGGCACTCAGTATGTAAATAACCTTGAGTGAGTTAACATTTAACGTCACATCGGCAATATCTCAGCCATATCGTGACGAAAACAATTTATACAATAAAAAGTGAAAACATTTTGAAGATTATAATCTGTCGACGATGGACAGTAAAATTACTAGAGAATCACAGATATGAATATAAAACTAGCGAGCAAAGCTAAAACATTCCAATTAAAGAAGACAATACAGTATAAAACACGGGCTATAGATCGCCAACAACTGAAGGTAGATCACCATACTAGGAACCATGGGGACTTACATTACTTTTGCTACCTGCATGGACCCTAGCTGGAAGATAGTCCTGATACTGGTGTGATGTTACTGAGTAAGTGTAATATTTACATGTCGTCCTGACCTTTCTGTAATATTTATAAATCAATATTAATTAATCTGTATATTAGTCTACAGACTACAGACCGCTCTACGAACTAAATACTTTTAACATACTAACTAAATACTTTTAACATAAGAACTAAATATGCTAACTAAATACTTTATACAAGTACATAATTTTAACATACTAAAAACGTTTAAATACTTTTAACATACTAACTAAATACTTTTAACATACTAACAATACTAACATACCTTTAACATACTAACTAAATACTGTTTAACATACTAACTAAATACTTTTAACATACTAACTAAATACTTTTAATAAACTAAATACTTTTAAAAACAAATACTTTTAACATATAAACATAATTTTTAAACATACTAACTAAATACTTTTAACTAAATACTAACTAAATACTTTAACATACTAACTAAATACTTTTAACATACTAACTAAATACTAACTTTTAACATAACTAAATACGTTTAACATACACTAACTAAATACGTTTAACATAACTAAATACTTTTAACATAAATACTTTTAACATACTAACTAAATACTTTTAACATACTAACTAAATACTTTAACATACTAACTAACTTTTATAATACTAACTAAATACTTTTTAAACATACTTTTAACTAACTAAATACTAACTAAATTTTAACATATACTAAACTAAATACTTTTAACATAATAACTAAATACTTTTAACATACTAACTAAATACTTTTAACATACTAACTAAATACTTTTAACATACTAACTAAATACTTTTAACATACTAACTAAATACTTTTAACATACTAACTAAATACTTTTAACATACTAACTAAATACTTTTAACATACTAACTATGCTTTTAAATACTTTTAACATACATAACTAATACTAACTTAACTAAATACTAACTACATTTTAACATAACTAACTAATATAACTTTTAACATACTAACTACATACTTTTAACATACTAACTAAATACTTTTAACATACTAACTAAAATATACTAAATACTTTTAACATACTAATACTAACTAAATACATGCTTTTTAACATACTTAACTAAATAAATGCTTTTAACATACTAACTAAATACTTTTAACATACTAACTAAATACTTTTAACATACTAACTAAAACTAACTACATACTTTTAACAACTAACTAAATAACATACTAATAAATACTTTTAACATACTAACTTTTAACATACTAACTAAATACATACTAACTAACACTTTTACTAACTAAATACTTTTAACATACTAACTAAATACTAACTAAATAAATACTTTAACTAAATACTTTTAACATACTAACTAAATACTTTTAACATACTAACTAAATACTTTTAACATACTAACTAAATACTTTTAACATACTAACTACATACTTTTAACATACATACTTTTAACATACTAACTAAATACTTTTAACATACTAACTAAATACCTTTAACATACTAACTAAATACTTTTAACATACTAACTACATACTTTTAACATACTAACTAATACTTTTAACATACTAACTAAATACTTTTAACATACAAACTAAATACTTTCAACATACTAACTAAATGCCGCCCGGTTATTAGTAATATCTCCCAGGATGATCACGGTCTTAATATTTGAAGCAGTCTGGAATTCAACATATTGGAATAAATTGCTTCATCCGAGATTTCACATTAAAATCGTGGAACTGCAGACTTATTAATCTAGTAAGTCAAGAACCGTAGATATCTTGGAAGACCTAATTCTGTAACATGATTTAATAAGCCTCCAACACGAACTTATTGTACTGTGGCATTCTCAGCTGCGCTTTAAGATTAATCAACGTGAAAGTTCGTATCTGTGTTTGTAGGAAGATTATACTCTTGTCTCTCTCAATCTCAGCTGACATCTAGCAGCCTATATCTCAGCTCTGATTTCCCAAGGGCTTTTTCCCTATTAAACAGAAACAACATCCAGAAGGACGACCCGTTTCTGTCTTCATTTGCATTAAAATTACATTTAATATACAACTGAGGATGAAAACAATGTGGAGACGTCTGGCCAGACATATACCGTATCTCCTCGACGTGGAACCCGTGAGCTCAAAGCAAATTCATGTTGGGTCTGGGAGTGATCTGAGACCGGCATATGTTAGAGGTATAGGGCGAGTGCCAGTACAGTACTGGGACATAGACGTACTGTTGCGGGGACAAAAGGTCGGGGGGAAGTTCTTCAACCATCTCTCGGTGTATCTTATAGCACAGGCAAATACTCGACTTTCACGAACAAACACGACACCAACTCAAACATTCACATTCGAGGCAGATAACACGACTTCATATAACCTGGACGGTTCGTGCAAACAATTCATTCTTTGTTTTTAAACTTAGACTCCCGAAGCCAATCAATTCACTTTTCGACCCTTGCTTAAAGAAACATATGCACACTTGATCAAATGCTACTTAATTTACTATGTGATTAAGCATATTTTGCAAAATATTTTTTTGTGTTCTGAAATGAATGAATGAATGAATGAATGAATGAATGAACGGGTGGGTGGGTGGATTGGTGAATGAATGAATGGTTGATTGATATTGAAATGTAATTAGTGAGTGAGTTAAAGTTTATAGTCATAGCGGCAGTATTTCAGCCATATCGTGACTTAAGACAGTTATAAATTCATGACAAATGCGCAAATTTTAAAAACCTGTCGACGAAGGACAGTAAAACCATCTAGTATATCACAGTAATAGGAAATAAAACTAGCGTATATCTCTAAAATAGGATTTCAAATTAGGACAATACAATATAAAATAAGGCTGAGGATCGCCAACAACTGAAGGTAGATCACCACACTAGGGACCATGGGGACTTACAGTACTTTGGCTACCTGCATGGACCCTAGCTGGATTTATACCATCCCTTCAGCCACTGGCGACTGTACTGATATTTAGCCATAATAAAACAACAAATATTCTACGATTAAAAAGGTGTGTAGAACTAAACTGACTTGGGAAGTTTTGGGACTTACGTACCCTCTCAGGAGGACAACTAATTTTACAGTACTTTAACCCCCTTCGAGGATACAGCCACTAACTATCTTAGTTGCTAATTTATTCTACTGAAATGTAATTAATTACCTGAGCCTGACCAATCCGTATTTGATATTGAAATAGTCCGAATCATTACTATATACCTCAGACACGCGAGGGGTGACTTGGATCCATTACGCTATTCTGCTAATCCAATTATTTGAATGTGTAACAAGAGGTCTCTGATCCAGGTTGGTGCAAAAAAGGGCTTGATGTTCGTGTAACATAAAGACGGCTGTCGTTCACGACAGGATGAATGATAACATGAATAGATGGCATGTGAAAGCTGATTGATGACTGATGACTGGTGACATGACTGATGACATGCTTGTAAGTGCCGACTGGCGTCATTACGGTGAGATGCTTAATAAGACAAGTCTGCGGTCGGTTGAAGTAACTTATCATTGAATTTCCACAAGGAATGTAGTTCCTTCATAATCTGACCTTAGGTCATCACCATGGAGTAGCCAATTGCAGACCTGGATATATAAACGCATATGTTTGATACCAGGTCCCCTTAAGGATTTCTCACCCACAGGCGTGTAATAAATACTGGTTACACTGACTGTTGTATTTTGTTTGGTATAGCTGATGGCATATTGATTTCACATATTGATTTCACATATTGATTGAATGTGTACATTCATTCTGTTGAAGACAGCATCATTGGAATATGTTTGCAGTGATATTTGCTCAGATATATTAGTTAAGTATGTTGATCTGATGGTGACGTTATAATCTGCAAATAAACTAACGGAAAAGGATTGGACATCGTCCATTGTAGAAATGAAACCTTCAGGAAAAAAGGTGTATGAACAGCACTCAATGAAATTACTTACGTTGATACAGTTTTTAATATGCATTGTGAAACAGTGATGCAATTGTGAAACAATGTTTCTGTTAAGTAAAGGGTAATAGTGAACTTATTAGTATGGAAGGATCTGGAGTACCCGGAATGTTACTCACGCACTCACGCACGCTCGCACGCACGCACTCACGCGCGCACGCACACATTTGTAAACCTTGATTCCAAGCCTAGGCCTATTTTGGAAAGTTGACAACTATTGCAGCGAGGTGAATTTCATCATCTCTGTCTTTATTGCTGTCAACATTGCTTTGTAATATATATATATTATGTGAATGCATTAATGCTGCTGATTTTGTACTGATGATGTTGTCTTTTAATTTGTGGTCATTTGTATTGATTGGTAAACTTAGTCAATATTTGAATTCAATCTTTACTTGAACAACATTTCTTTTTTCTTCTTCCTGGTTTCACATCAAATTCTCTTGCATCTACAAATCTGTTTAACTTATTGTTTCAATTCAAAACCGACTTTTAAAAATATGTCGACAACATGAATGTTTATCCACTAGATAATGCCAATAAACTTTTACGAGCTGCCATGAATGTCATTTTGCTTCTTGACTTTGGATCAATAAAGCACTGGTTAAACAGCTATTATTGTACAACAGAAAAAGTATAATTCTCACGATGGGCATCTGACAAGGTCACGCAAGGTCATGATTTTGATACGCCCGATACGCACTTGATCCTAACAAAGGACAGTCATTCCAGATAGAAAAAACTATAAAAACAACAACTTGAAACGTGCTCTCTATTAATCAATGGCATATTCTTCATCGTCTATGAAACATGATGATGGAATTCTTGCGTAAACAGAAGGTTTTAGGATCAAAGAATTATGGGCTCATGTTATGAGTTGATGGAAGCTAGGAAATGTTGTTTCAGGGTCACAATTAAATCTTCATTAAAATGCTAACCACATCTTGGTTGAATGCGTTACTAGAATAATAAACCCCGGATAGGAACGAAATACATCACGAAGGTTTAGCGTTCACAAAACTAATTTATCTCATTTCGTTTAAGAAAGAAAGACGATTCGTGCTAATGTTATCTCTGTTTCAATCAGGATGCATTTAACAAATACTTCCATTATAAAACAATTTCATACAGTTGCAAATCATATAATCACGGAAGCCTCAGCATGTTAGCACAGAACATTGCATGCAGAGGAAACCTAATCTAGAGGAAACGAGAGTATTTGGTTGCAGATTTGACCTTAATTGACAAACCTGCCGCACAGATTACATTATTCCATTTAACTTTAAATCATCAACAGAGAGGATGATGGAATATATTGTGAATCAGTTTGCGCTTGCAAGGCAAAGATCAAGTAACTAGTTATTTTTGCTATTGAATATGTTACTAATTGATTGTTATACTGTACAAAATAGGCTTCGAGTGTGAGAGTGTGTGTACTTGTGTGTGCGCGTGCTTTGTGTATATGTGTATGTATTCGGCTAATGTTTATATGCGTATGCGCGCTTGGGTGAGTATGTTCGAAGTTAGTATGTGTGAGTGGAAATTTGTGTATTATATGTGTGTATTGTGTGTGTGTGTGTACGTGCGTGCGTCCGTATGTGTGTGTATATATGTTACTACACCAAGGAAAGAATGGAGCATTCACCTCTAATCTGCTCTTCCACTTAATGACTGAACGATCAAACATACTATCCTGCGCCAGACTAAAATAACAAACTTAAAGTATGTAAAAGAATCTGCACTGTATTATATAATATAACATCTCAGAGAAGTGAAGAAATACTCTCCATTCCTTTGTGTTTTCAATCATTATACCTTCCACTCTCAACACCGATGCATCTTTGAATTTAATGCAATATCGATCAAACTGTGAACCATTTTCATACACATCTTAAACCACAGGAAACATTGCATCTTCAACCACCGGCATTTCGGTTTTCATTGGTGCATTAGTTTCCATTCTAATTTTGTTCAATTCTTTAACAATGTTTGGATCAGTAGATCGGTTAACCAAGTACGGAATTAAATAAACGAACCATGGTTCGAGTAATACACTGTAACACAAAGCCTAGAGGTCATCATACCATCAGTTACATTTACTTTCCTTCTTGCCACACAGCGTGCAGTGTCGCATACAGTGCAATTGAGTTTTACTGGCTCCTTCCCGTTTGGGCGATTTGTATTATCTTGTATGCACGAAATATTACTATCACAACCTCAATACTCAATTGATGCAAATAAATTTTATTAAGGTTTCTTCATTTAAGATAAATCGAACAATGCCTGGATGTGCCAGATTCAACCAGCACCAGATATGAAACTGACGAACGGATGAATTGTATGCAAACCGAGGAAACTATTACCTGATCCAAGTCTGTTAACATAGTCCCCCGGTGTATCAAATGCCTGTCTCAAGTGACGACTAAAGGCGAGAGTTGGCTGCATTTGTCAAAACAGATCTTGTCATGATAATCCTTGCTTGAATAGAATACCATGACTCAGACGATAGAGCTTAAATTGTATTTCGCGAGATGCTCTAAGACTTTAACCTTTATTAAGGAAATCTATTAGAAGTATGATAGTTTCTACATTCAACGGGTTGTCATCAAATGTCATGTAACAAACAGCAGCAGTGTAGATGCCTGGGTTTGTCAAACCTGATATTGCCGTAATAATCTTTGTTTGCAAAGGTCTGTTGATGCAGATGATGAGACCTTACAGTGCATCTGCAGAGATTCTTTGAGACTTTACTTTAATGATATCTTTCGGAATTATTATATTTTCAATGAACACTTTGCCATGCAATCGTGTTGTCATCAAATGTCAAGTCACAAAACTAGTTGTCAGAATAAAAGCTCTAGTCAGTTATGGATCTTGCTTGCGAATAACTTCACACTTCCGTTTGCCTTACTTAACAATCGTATTTGTAGTGTACTGTTAGAGTCCTGTATATATTAGCAGACTGCCTGCTGGAATGTGTTCATACTGACATTACACACACGATACACTCGCGGGAGTTCCCAGACGGAGGGGTCCAATACACCGGTAAAGTGATGGCTTGCTAATGTTTATGTAGCCAATCATTAGAAATACCAAATCACATTTATCATAGAAATGGGATCTGATATAATGGCTGTAAATAACACGCATTGGTTATCCAGACCACCATACATAGGAACGTTGATTTCAAAATCAATAGCGACGTCAAACAAATCAAGATGATCAATGGATTTGAGTTGTGTGTTTTGTATTGCTGTGAGGTACGGTCGGTGTCTGGTTTGTGCCTGGCTCGTCTCTTGGTGTCTCGATCTGTACAGTCGGTGTATATGTATAGAACTATGGTGTTCTAATGAGAGGTAGTTCTAAATGTAACATTACCGACTACAGGTCACCCTGACATATCTGTATTATTTGCAGGTCGCCCTGGTATATTCTGTCAGTGTCTGGCTTATGTTTGGTTTTTGTCTGGTTCGTGTCTGTGGGTGTATACTTGACGCATACTACTGCAGGTGATTGGTTAGTGTCTGTGGGTGTATACTTGACGCAGTGTATGTGATTGGTTAGTGTCTGTGGGTGTATACTTGACGCAGGTGATTGTTGTGTGTGTGGGTGTATACTTGACGCAGGTATTGGTTGTGTGTGTGGTTCTACTGCAGGTGATTGGTTAGTGTCTGTGGGTGTATACTTGACGCAGGTGATTGGTTAGTGTTTGTGGGTGTATACTTGACGCAGGTGATGGGTTAGTGTTTGTGGGTGTATACTTGACGCAGGTGATTGGTTAGTGTCTGTGGGTGTATACTTGACGCAGGTGATTGGTGGGTATGCTTGGCGCAGGTGATTGGTGTCTGTGGGTGTATACTTGACGCAGGTGATTGGTTAGTGTCTGTGGGTGTATACTTGACGCAGGTGATTGGTTAGTGTCTGTGGGTGTATACTTGACGCAGGTGATTGGTTAGTGTGTGTGTGTGTATACTTGACGCAGGTGATTGGTTAGTGTGTGTGGGTGTATACTTGACGCAGGTGATTGGTTAGTGTGAAGGGTGTGGGTGTATACTTGACGCAGGTGATTGTGTTAGTTAGTGTGTGTGGGTGTATACTTGACGCAGGTGATTGGTTAGTGTCAGTGGGTGTATACTTGACGCAGGTGATTGGTTGTGTGTGTGGGTGTATACTTGACGCAAGTGATTGGTTGTGGGTGTATACTTGACGCAGGTGATTGGTTAGAGTGTGTGTGGTGTATACTTGACGCAGGTGATTGGTTAGTGTGTGTGGGTGTATACTTGACGCAGGTGATTGGTTAGTGTGTGTGGGTGTATACTTGACGCAGGTGATTGGTTATTGTCTCTGGGTGTATACTTGACGCAGGTGATTGGTTAGTGTCTGTTTAGTGTGTTTTCTTAGTGTACGGTGTTCGGTGGCTGGTTGGTGTCTGTTCGGGGTCGAGGTAATGTCTGGTTTGTATCTGCTTGGTGTCTGTTTGGTGCCGAGTTGAAGTATCAGACTTGTGGGACGGTGTCTGGTTTGCGTCTTAATGGTGTCTGTGTTACGTCAGGTGGCGTGCCATTGGTGTCTGGTCGATTGGAACATAGAATAATATTTACCATGAACACGTAATTGTAAATACCGATTCACCTTCTTTTTGTTACAGTAAAACAACTGTTGTATGATACACTGGAAGTACCTCTGTGTGTCGTCTGCTGTACGTTCTCTCCGAGAAACGCTGTTAACAGAATTAAACCGTTCTGCATCTCACCTGTTCAACGCTTTGGTGAAGCATTTATAAAAATCATGCTTTTCTAATATGGGGTCAAGATGTTCAACGCAGTATAAAAATCATGCTTTTCTAATATGGGGGTCAAGATGTTCTACGCTGTTTTCTGAGGCCATAACACACTGTTACATAAATTCACAATGATACTGTAAAGCGTCGGTGTCCTACATAGTATGGTAATGTGAAGGTGTGCCACGCAAGATTGAAAGATCTACACGGTTCTACATATTAAAGCAATGTCAATATGTTCTACACACTATTGTAAGGTCATGTCGTTCCATATTATATTGCAATGTTAAGACGTTCTACACAGTATTCTAAGGTGATGCTGTCCCAAGCCGTTTTCTGAGGTCATAACGTTCTTTGCATAAATGTAATGTCATTTAAAGCACAGTACGGTCGTGAAAGTATCCTTAGTATAATCAGGTCTAGGTGCTCTACAAAACAGAGTAGGCTCGTGGTGGCCAATGTGTTCTACACAATACTGAGTGGCAATGTGTTCTACACAATACTGAGTGGTCATGTGTTCTACACCATAACGAGTGGTCATGTGTTCTACACCATACTGAGTGGTCATGTGTTCTACACAGTACTGAGTGGTCATGTGTTCTACACCATACTGAGTGGTCTACACAATGCTGAGTGGCCATGTGTTTTACAAAATACTGAGTGGTCATGTGTTCTACACCATACTGAGTGGTCATGTGTTCTACACAATGCTGGTCATTATTCTACGCGGTTCTGTTAATTCAAGGTGTTCAACACAGTGCTGTAAGGTCATTCTGTCCTAACATCATTACAAAATTATTCTGTTCTTTAGAAAGTACACTTTTACCGCTTTCAACCTGCTTCAGTTAGGGTGTGTCAGCTGTCTCTTTGGCTTTGTGTGGCAACGATGTAACCGAGCCATTATAAGGAAATACATATTATATACGAATTTACGTCATGTTATTATTTTGCCCATTTCGACAGGTGCATTGTGCATAATCTCAAACACCTAGACGACCTTAAGATGTATTGATTGACGCCAAGGATGTATATAGTGATCGGTGATCAATGTAACCGTGCTTCTTCAGAACACCATGGACAAATGGCGATGATGTATGCACTAGCTGCTGATGATGTATGCACTAGCTGCTGACTTGAGGGCTGAAGAACTCTTTTCTTATAGATTTCGCATTCTTTCAATAAGTTTTGAGATGGAATGCTGCCAACATAATGGAGTAATTGATTGTGTCTGCGTGAATGAAAGGCTGTCAGTATGAAGTGGATTAAAATACAATATTAAAATAGATGGCAAGGGAATCTCTCAAGGTCACATTGACACGGCAACCGACACGAATACCCCAAACTCGTGTGCTGTTTCATATAAGCTTATACACTACTGATCAACCCTTTCGTTAGTGAGCTGTTCCATTACGGATCTGTGTAATGGATTTGAGAATTGGGGGCTGGCGCCTTTGTTTGGGCGCGAGGACGTTTGACTCGTTAAGTACACAATTACAGGAGGGTTCGACGTCAAGAAACGAACGTTAGTATGTCAAGCTCGTCACCTTCCTGAACATTTAGACATTTTTGCCTCATCGAAAATTTGCAAATTCAATTTGAAGGCAAATTGTAGCTTGGGTATATATACTTTCCTCTCGAATAATGCCAGACGAGGGACGTGTTGGCGAGATGAACTCGCTGTGTCAGCTGAAATATTCAGAGTAAATATACGTTCGCGGATTAAGGAAACAAGAATCAGGCAAGCCTCAGTCGGTCAGTTGAATATATACGTCAGGTCAAACAGTAGGAACTATCACTCCGAAACAGTTTATGATGTGTAATGAGAGAAAAACATCTTTGATTTAAAGTTTATCCTGATTATGTTAGTTAACTCAGTACTAGCTGTGCTAAGATTAGTGCAGGTCTTGGGAACTCAGTTAAATGTTATCTGATAGGCTTTGTATGGTGGTTGTCGAAGGGAGATATCGTTTTATTGATTGGAATTTCCACCGCAAGAAAAAGAGAAAGCCATGTCGTCGGACAAGATAGTGATGGTTTCTGTTACAACAATATCGTTTTCTCGCCTTGTGTTGTCCCCTTCTCATTCACGTGCTGATTGCTTCATGGTCTGGTGTTATCGCTTTCTTGTCTGGTGCACTTGTGTTCTTGACCTGTGTTATCTTGTATCATGTAACTTTGTGTTTCATCTCCTATTATCGCTTTCTCACCTCGTGTGCGGCTTTATTAACTTCGTGTTATCCCTTCCTCGCCATGTGTCATGTTATCGCTTTCTCGTCTCCTAATACCTCTTTCTCAGCTTTCTTGTTCCACGTTATCTGTCTGTCGTCTCACGTTATCTCTTACTTCTCTATCTCCTCATTCTCTATTCACTGCCTTCTCATATCGTTTCTGGTCTGGCGTGATCATCTTTCTTGAGCCATCACGTTATCTCTCTCGTTTCGCTTTCTCATCTGTTGTCATCTATTTCTTGTCTCGTGTCATCGCTTGTTTGGTATCCTGTATATCATTCTTCTGGTCTGGTGCTTTCACATCTCGTGCAACCTCTCTCTCGTCTAATGCTATTTCTTTTCGATAATTGTATATCTTTCTCGTCTTGTTCTACCACCTTTCATGTCTCCTGTATTGTTTTCTGGGTGTTGGTAGTGCTTTCTCATGCAGCATTATTTATATTACATTATTTTATATCTATTTCTGTATTATCACTTTCTCTCTTTTTGCAGCTATCCTTGCGAAAGAACTAAATTTATTTTATTTTATGTATATACCAAATGTGTAACTTGTGAAATACTGACATATCTCAGGCTCATAGTTTATACAAACAGTGAAATTAGAAACGAAATGACTCCCCCCAAAAGTAACATCACAAGTAAAATCTCGACATATTAATCTCGACACGAAAGACAAGGTGCAATGAAAGTGCAACATTTTGATGTAAAATACATATTGAGTTACCTATACCTTGAGGTCCTATGTCAGTCCACAGTGGCATACACACTTCCTCTCAAACTATTCCACAAGCACAATGTTGATTTTCATATTCAACCAATCGCAAAATATCAAACATTCCGCATTTTATTCTTAGTTCTATTAACGAAGGTTTTTCTGTTTTGATACATTGCTCCATCGGAAATATCACTACACTGGGTATAACAACCTTTACATTGTCCCAATTATCATCAGCTTCTCCCAAATACACCGACAGTGACGATAAGCAATGGGGTCGCCATAAGCCATACTCAAAAGAATAATGCCCGTGGAGATTCAAAGTTTCTGTTTTTAAAGTCATCTCATTGTTGTCCCATATTTCTCGCTTCGGTGTTTGAAGGGATGTAAAACTGAGTGACGACATGCATTGATTGACACGTTGACAGCACGCTTCGCGGTGTACATTTCACCACCGTGTACTTGCCAGTGTTATAGAGAAACGTGTTGTCTTAATCGATTCCCTTCTTCAAGAATATGTTAGCCTGAACGCGCCTTTCTTTAAGAAACTGCAGTCTTCGTCTTTTTGTGGAAAAGAGAAAACCTTTGCTTGCTTATTTTCAGTCCACATTTTCTGCAGATCTTTTGGGGAAGAACTTGGTTTTATTTGCACAGGTTGAATGGGGTAATGATTGTCTAGGGGAGGTTGTTATTCTCTCATAACATCAATTCGACATCATTGGGAACATGCCAATTGTGATAGAAATGAATAGAGCGGGCTTGTTCTGATTAAAATAATTAGCCTGATTAATTATTTCTTAGCCTGATCTGAGACCATAAACTGATGAGCGAGTTCAAGCTGTAGGAAATGAAGTTTTCAGAAACATTAAAATCATGAGAAATGCAACACGTTCATGTTTAGTTTGAATTTGCAATGTTTCTTTGGTCAGGCAATATCTTTTTAATTCGCCTGAATGTTTTCATGAAAGACACATAATCATAGAGAAATGAATGACATTTGAGGCGTGACTGTGAGTGAGTCGACAAAGTGATGTGCGTACCATCTGGGATTGTACTCTGAAAAAGTGACCATGCACTCCGTTGCATGTCGAGGATAATACTGAAAGCGATGGTCAGCTGCTCAGTCTACTTCAGAAGCAGGGATCATTGCTGTTCATATCCAGCACCACTTTGACTTGGGCGCTTCCTAATATGTGATGAACCAAACTCTGCACAATGATAACTCCCCTCTCTACCTAAAGGACCTGATCCAGATGTATACACCATGACGATATCTCCGATCTCAGAATATGTACAATCTCTGGGTTCCCTCAACATCCACTAAACTTGCTGATCGTGCCTTCTCCAAAGTTGCCCCTACCTTGTGGAACAATCTACCATTTGAACTCAAAACAGCAAGCCCTCACAAATCCTTCCAGAACTGTCTAAAAACTTCCCTGTTTAATAAAGCATATGATATGTAAATTATCTACCCTGCTCAGCGTTATTGAGCAGCTCAAAGTTGGAAAATAGGGCTATACAAATTAATTATTATTATTATTATTAACTTACCACGTCGAATAATCCAAAAGACGAGGAATGAAGGAGTTATGAAGTTATTGATTTTTTAAGGTGACTTTTACTTTCAAAAGAACTCTAAGGATGTTTATGAGTCACCTAAATCGTGCTGATTAAAAGTACACTTTTGGTACTGACCTTTCATTAGCTGCTGTTACGTGCCGTAAAGCACCATTCACCCACTGTCAAAATACATGCGCCACATGTCAATATCAATATCTGACTAAATTATGACTAAGGAAATCGGTTACGATGTCCATAATAGGATCGTTTTGTCTCAGGTGAGTGAGTTAATTTTAACGTCGCCTTGAACAGCATTTTAGTTTAACTACGACGTGTCAGGTTAACATTGGAGGGAAGCCCGAAGTAATGCAGACGTCTCAGACGTCTCATTTTGGTGAACCCAAACGGGTATCATGCTGACAAACCTAAAATCATGATCTGAGCGAACCTGGACTCGAACCCCCTATCACAGGTTACAGGCCGCTGTGATGTGACATAAACCGACATTCACTCACTGTCAAAATACATGCGCTACATCCATATGTTAATATCAATGTCATACCGACTATGACTAAAGAAATCTGTTACGATGTCCGTTGTAGGATAATTTGTCTCAAGTGAGTGAGTTTGTTTTAAGGTCGCTTTGAACAGTATTCTAGTTTAGGAACGACGTGTCAGATTAATATTGGAGGGAAGCCCGAAGTCACGTCTCAGACGTCATGAGTATCATGCTAACAAAGCTAATATACGTATGTATATTACCCAACAGTTCATATGGACTGAATACTGTTTACTAACGTTGTAGAACATTCATTAATTCACAAAAGGGTTGCATGTAAAATAGATTTTTCTGAGGGGCAGTGGGATAGGTTTGTGGGTATATCCGGGTTTGATTAAATCATGGGTTTGAAGTCCACTGCTGGTCACCCCCGTGGTGATATTGCTGAAATGTTGCTCAAAATGACGTTACTGTGGACACAGTTGTTGGTCTTATTTACTAGCTTCACTTCTGTAAGTAACATGTATACACGCTTTAAGAAACATATTTGAATAAATAGATAAAAATATTAGGTTCATATACAACGAAACATTGTTCATAAAATATCATCTAATATATATCATGATAGATCCTTTTGACTGGAACACTAGTTTACAAGAAGACATATAGGTGCAAAGATTGCAAAGGCACCGAACGTAGATGATTGATTAGCATGTCACGTGCATGTGGGTATTGGTTAATCCTTGGCTTGGAGATCGATGAACTTGAAATGTCGCCAAAGGATCGTGCCAAGTAGTTCGTATGTAAAGAAACAACACACCCCTCTCTCACACACAGGCGAAATGTGTAGCTGCCACCTGTGTAGATTGTACTGGCAGCTCAGTTCAACCATTGGTTTCAAGTGTTCAAAAAACACACAAAACAGAACACACCAAACTATACGATTTGCCATATTTGAAATCCGCTCCAACACCGTTGTGTCGAAGTTGAATATACTTGAATATACTAAGAGAATACATGTCCGAGATTCGACATAAACGTAAATCGGTGACTAAAGAAGGTGTGCGAAGGGACAAAGCTTATATTTCGAGGCAACATTAGGTTCGACATAACAGAGTTAGGCAGTAACGAAAATAAGGTTCAGGGTAAACATAGTTCTATATTAAAAAGATGGAAGCCGATACGACCGGCCATTAACGCGAATAATCCATCCACCAGACACCAACCACGCACCGTCCAGATGGACTTCTGATGTAGCACAGATACAACTCAGACAAAACAACACTGACCAGACAAGCCTGATACCACAACTCGACACCGAACAGAAGAAGAAGAAGAAGAAGAAGAAGAAGAAGAAGAAGAAGAAGAAGAAGAAGAAGAAGAAGAAGAAGAAGAAGAAGAAGAAGAAGAAGAAGAAGAAGAAAAAAAAGAATTTTTTTTTTATCTATGTGTCACATGTTATATATAAAACATACATAGACTTTAAAACATTCAATAAAATATAACCTCCGGCCATATGGCCTGTGAGACACAAGGCACTATATTATATCTAAAACAGATAGTAGTAAATTATAATATCACAGCCTTGTAAGCTGTGGTTGTCAATTTATCTGTAGACACGACACCATTTACAGTTACTTCCCACGGGATAGTATTACCGCGGTCTGAAGCAATGCCTAATTTACCTATTGTTTTCCAAAAACTGCGCGAATCTTTATCATTATGTTTATCCATTAATCGCCGCTGCTCGTCCAGTTGATAAGAACGTTTACATTTACGAAGCTTTCTATCAAAACATTTTCTTTCGGAAACATAGAAAAGTCGCAGACCAGACCGTTTACCTCAAGACTTACAACTCAACCATTGCCGCTCAGCTGAACAAGCATTGTCCAACAAAGTTTGTAGTTCTGGGCACCAATAAGGTTTAATATTATGTTTACATTTTTTAACCCCTCGGCTAAAAGATTTAGGTAAAGCACACTTATCTAATTGTTTGTGTATAAACTTGACAAAATCATTGTAGGCCCCGTTAATATCATGTTGCGAATTCAGCTGAGTTTCAATTTTTACTATTACCTGGTTTACCATGTTGATTATATTTAGATCCTGCAAAAAGATTAGTCGTTATCTTACTAGGAATATAATGCTTGTGTATAAAAACACCACTTTCTTCACAATCAACAGCTTTACCCACGTCGAGCTTCACATGTTTAGGAATACACATCTCCCAGGACAGAATGGAGTGGTCCGGTAAACTGTCCGGCATATTACAACCATCAACAATAGATGACATAGTGATAACATTGAAGTCTGTAAAATAGCTCAATTGTTCGTGGGCCGTAACAACATAGTCCACAACTGATGCACCGTGTTTTACATAAGTAAAATCTTGTGTACCCAAAGGACCATTTAGCATGCAAAGACTTCCATAAATTAACAAGTCAATGAATGAACTGCAGTTGGAGTTTTCTTTCATGTCAATTACCTCCCTATCGGGAATACAATCAACACCTTGAATATAATCATTTTCCGCACCCACACGGGCATTGAAATCGTCACACAAACACAAGATACCTTCATTTTGAAAGACATAATATTTCTCTAGAAGACACCAACGGGACACCGATTATCTTACACAAAGGAAAACACAGTAAACAGACCAATCGCCTGCAGTATTATGCACCAGATGTACACCTACAGACACGAACCAGACAAAAAACAAACATAAGCCAGACACTCGCATATTATACCAGGGCGACCTACAAATGTTACAGAAATGTCAGGGTGACCTGTAGTCGGTAATATTACAGTTACATTAGAACTACTTCTCATTAGAACATCATAGTTCTATACATATACAACGACTGTACAGGTCGAGACACCAAGAGACAGGCTAGGCACAAACCAGACAACGACTGTACCTCACAGCAATACAAAACACACAACTCAAATCTATTGATCATCTTCATGTGTTTGCAACATAAGACATTTGGCCTTATGACGTCGCTATTGATTTTGAAATCAACGTTCTTATGTATGGTGGTCTGAATAAGCAATGCACATTATTTACTGCCATTTTATCAGATCCCATTTCTATGATAAATGTGATTTGGTATTTCTAATGATTGGCTACATAAACATTAGCACGCCATCACCGTCTCCGTCTGGGAACTCCCGCGAGTATATCGTGTGTGTAATGTCAGCATGAACACATTCCAGCAGGCAGTCTGCAAATATTGGCACCACTCTAACAGTACACTACAAATACGATTGATAAGTAAGACAAATGGAATTATGAGGTGACTCGCAAACAGGTTCCATAACTGAATAGAGCTTTTATTCTGACACCTAGTTTTGTGACTTGACATTTGATGACATTTGATGACATTTGATGACATATGCATCACTCTAACAGTACGCTACAAATGACTGATCAGGAAGACAAACGGAATTATCAGGTTATTCGCAAGCATTTAATTTAGGCATCACATTTAATATAGGCATAGCTTTAACAGTGCACTACAAATGATTTATAAGAAAGACATGGAGCTTTTATTCTAACATCTCGTTTAATGGCATTTAATGACAACCCGATAACACTGGAAAAGTGTTCATGGAAATATAATAATTCCGGAAGGTATCATATTTAAAGGTTAAAGCCTCAAAAAGAAAGTTAAAAAGTCTTAAAGAATCTGTGCAGATTAATCTCGTGCCATCTGCATCAACAGACCTATGCAAACAAAGATGATTACGGCAATATCAGGTTTGACAAACCCAGGCATCTATGCTGCTGCTGTTGTATGATTTGCTACGTTCAATGACAACCCGTTGGATGTAGAAGCTGTAATACTTCCAAAATATTGCCTTAATAATGGTTAAAGTCTTAGAGCATCTCGTGAAATACAATTTAAGCTCTACCGTTTTCTATTCAAGCAAGAATTATTACGGCAATATTTGTTTTGACAAATCCAGGCAACTATCATCTTTAGTCGTCTCTTGTGGCAAGCATTTGATACTCCCGGGGATTATGTTAAACGATTTGGATCATGTAATAGTTTCCTTGGTATGCATGCAATCAATTCAAACGTCAGTTTAATATCAAGTGGTTGTAGAATCTGGCACATCCAGTCTTTGTTCAATTTATCTTAAATGAAGAAACCTTAAGAAAAATGTTTTGGCAGCAATTAAATGTTGGTGTTGTTATTTCTTAATCATAGCCATAGTAATAGCCCTTGCAATTGCATGCTAGATAAGAACCCCAAACGAGAAGTAGCCAGTAGAACTGAATTGCATTGTATGCGACACTGCACGGTGTGTGGCAAGAAGGAAAGTAAATGCAATTGATGGTATGATGAGCTTTAGGTTTTGTATCCACTGTATGACTCAATCAGTGGTTCGTTTATTTAATTCCGTACTTGGTTAACCGATCTACTGATCCAAACATTGTACAAATATGGACCAAAATTAAAATTGAGCAAAATGCTGCTACCCACTGGGGCGTTAAGTAATTTCAGAAAGGGAAAATATAACTACACGTCTTTTTTATGCTCAGTTTCATTGGGAGCGGAAGAAACAAACACAACAATGAAAAACAAAATGTTGTTTGTTAAAGATGCCCATGGTTTAAGATGTGTGTGCTTTTGACGCGCAGTATAAAATCACGCTTTTCTAATATGAAATCATGATGTTCAACGCTGTTTTCTTAGGCCATAACTTTCTTTTGCATAAACTCTCCACGATATTGCAATGCACACTATGGTAAGGTCATGTTGTTCTATATTATATTGCAATGTGAAGACTCTCTACACAGTATTCTGAGGTATTTCACGCCGTTTTCTGGGGTCATTAGGTTCTTTGCATAAATGGAAAGCAGTGTAAGGTCGTGAAAGTATCTACAGTACTATGAGGTCTTGATGTCTAGTAGGCTCATGCTGTTCTACACAGTACTGAAAGGTCAATGTGTTCCACACATGACCGTAAGGTAAAGATGTTACAGACAATACTGAGTGGTCATGTGTTCTTCACAGTAATGTAAGGTCAATGTGTTCTACACAGTACTGAAAAGACATGGTGATCTTCACGGCATTGCAAGGTCAAGGTTTTCAACACAGTATTTATTCTGTCCTAAACAGCATTGCAAAGTCATTGTGTTCCACAGAATACACTTTTACAGCTTTCATCACCTGCTTCAGTGAGGGCTGTCTCGTAAACTTTATGTTGCAAAGATTCAACTGAGTGAGGGTGCATCCTGTGCTGCTGTCATTACAATGAAGGTATAGATTATATATGGAGTATTTCCATTCTGTTATCATAATGCCCGTTTCGGCACTACACACTGCGATATTTGGTAATCTCAAACACCTAGACGACCGTAAGATGTATTGATTGACGCAAAGGATTTATATAGTGATCACTGATCAATGTAACCGTGCTCCTTTAAACGCCAACAGTGTAAATCTGCCTTGAGAACATCATGGAGAACCGGCGCCAGTGTGTGTGCTAGGTGCTGACCAGGGCATTGAAGAACTCTTCAATAGATTCTCCTCTTATAGATTGCGTATTCTTTCAATAGGTTTTGAGATGGAATGCTACCAACATAATAGAGTAATTGATTGTGTCTGCGTGAATAAAAGGCCGTCAGTATGATATAAAATATTGAAATAGATGGTAAAGGAGTCTCTCAAGGTCACGTTGACACATGACAGCCGGCACGATTACCCACAGTTCGTGTGCTTAACTCCTGATCAACACTTTCGTCAATGAGTTTATTCCATCGCGGAACCATGCAATGAATGTGAGAATTAGAGTCTGACGCTTTTGTTTGGACGTTTGACTCCAAAGGTCGAGGTTTCGACGTCAAGAAACGAACGTTAGAACTCGTCACTTTCCTGAACATTTAGACATTGTCTATCTCATCGAAACTTTCCAGATTCAATTTGGAGGCAAATTGTACCTTGGTTATATATACCTTCCTCTCGAGTAATGCCAGACAAGGGACGTCTTGGCGAGATAAACTCGCTTTGTCAGCTGAAATATTCAGAGTAACTGTACGTTCGCGGATTAAGGAAACAAGTCAGGCAAACCTTTGCCATTCAATTGAATGTATACGTCAGGTCAAACAGCAGGATGAATAATTTAGCAGCTTGTGACACATTACACATTGCAGTGACATTCTTGAGTGTTTAATGTTTAGTTTTGTGTACTTTTGTAAGCTTAATAGCAGCTGTGTGATCATTGCTTAACACACATGCAAACGTACACGCACACGCACACGCATTCACACATACGTGCGTTCGTCCTGAGCTGCAAACAAAGTCTCTCTTAACTAAGACGAACGTTAATGAGTTGCTAAAGATATACAATGTTGAGAAGAAATTTAACTTTGCCACATTGGTGGAAGCATCCTGTACTTGCCCTTGTTATACTGAAACATATTGTCTCAATCGATTCCCTTCTTCAAGAATATGTTCTTTGTTCCTTAACTATTGCCCTTGCAACAATTGATTAGCCTGAACGTGCCCTGCGTTAAAGAAACTGCAGTGTCCGTTTTTTCTTGTGTTTTTTTCTGGATGAAAGAAAACTTTTTGCTTAGTTATTTGCAGTCCACGTCCTCTGTAGAGTTATTTGCACAGGTTGAATGGGGTAATGATTGCCTAGAAGAGGTTGTTATTCTCTCTGCATAACCCAGATCAATGTGACGTCATAGGGAACATGCCAGTTGTGACAGTAATGAATAGAGCAGGCTTGTTCTGATTAAAACAATTAGCTGTATTCTCTTGACTGATCCGAGACCATAAACTGATCAGCGAGTTGAAGCTGTAGGAAATGAAGTTTTCAGAAACATTAAAATCATGAGAAATGCACCGCAATCATGTTTAGTTTTAATTTGCAATGGTTTTGTTTCAGGTAATATGCTTTTAATTTCAATATGTTTGCGTGAAGGACAAAAATGCATGGAGAAAATAATAAAATTTGAAGGGCATGCTGATCAGAAAAAGTATTCTGATTAGAAAAAGGGACCATAAACTCAGTTGCATGTCAAGGATATTGAAAGCAATGGTCTGGCTTGGTACCAGCTGAGCCAAAAGCATTGCTGCTAATATCAAGCACCACCATGACTTGGGTGCTTTCTCATATGTGATAATACCACATCTGATAACCCATAAGACGGAGAATGAATTAGTTATGAAGTTATTGATTGTTTGAGGGGATTTTATACTTTCAAAAGAACTCTATAATTAAGGTACGATGAAGGTTATGAGACACGTCGTGGTAATTCTGGGAAATAGAGGTTTTTGAGATATCGACCACTCGTTTGCTTTTATGTATAATTACAGGCAGCTGTGAAATTCACTCACTGTCAAAATACAGGCGCTATATGTCAATACCAATATCAGACCGAGTATGACTAAAGAAAGCTGTTATGTCCGTAATACGATTGTTTTGTCTCAGGTGAGAGAGTTTGTTTTAAAGTCACTTTGAAGAGTATTTGTAGTCCAGTTTGTCAGGTTAATATTGGGCTGAAGCCCTAAGTGATACATACTTCTCAGACGTCTCATTAAGACGTCACCTAAGGTATGGGGATCACGCTGACAAACCTAAAATCATGATCGGGAGCAAACCGGGACTCGAACCCCCAATCAGGAGTGCCTTGAGGTTTCTGTAGTCCTCCAACGACTCCCCCCATCTGATTAATTCACACGACATCTGTCAGGCTGTATAAGTGTACTGCTCCACGACTACTTTGTATTGCTTTGAACATAAGACACGCTGTCGATACCAGTGATCTATCGACTTCTCAAATTATTCAAGTAGCCATGAAAATAAATACCGATGCTGGACAGACCAAGGATGCAGTAACCAAATCACTACCAAGAATATGCCAAAACTAACGCAAGCGCAACGAGACAGGGCGATCGATATGGCCAATATGGAGGTTTCACAACGTCAGCTTGCAAGAACCTTCAACTGCAGCTAGGCCACCATCAACAAATTGATAAACTGCTACCAGAAAACATGCCAGGCCCAAGACCGCCCAAGATCGGGAAGACCAAGAGTCGCGACACCGACCAAAGAACGCTACATCCACCATCTCTAAGAATCGTGAAGGCGACGTTAACGTCGCCGACAGCACTAAGACATGCCATAAGCAGACAAACAGTCCTTCGACGAGTTGGCATTGCTGGTATAGGAGCCTACCGCCCCTTCCGTGGAATGGCCTTGGCCCGTCTGCACCTTCAACACAGGCTGCAATGGGCACGAACTGTACGTCGGTGGCAGGGACGCAACTGGGAGAGAACCAATAGGAGTCATTTTCAGGAGACGCTCTTGGACTAATGAAACAGGGTTCTTGCTGACGTCATCCACCGACTGAAGACGTCAAAGTCGAGATGTGTGATGGCGTGTATGGATGCCCAGGGTTGTCACACTCGCTATTAAAAACGTGCCCCCTAACTCCTGCCTCATTATATGACTCTTTTTGCACTTTTTGAATGAACTCTGATTTGTGTAATGTATTTTTTTTATATTTATGACCCTTTGACTCTTTCCTAATGAATTGCGGCAAATGCAAGACCAGCATTACACTGAACTTTAATTCAACTTATTAGAAAATGATTTCTGTTTGTAAAATAATTGTTAGAAATCTAAGTCTTTGTTTCTTTTTTTTGATCAAGTGAAGATTTGCTCGGTAGTTTAGTTGTGTATATATTAAGACGGCTGTAAACGTTCGGCCTTTACAGCTGGGGAAACATGAATTCAATACACAGTACTTAATTAAATAGTAATAATCTCACACATACAATCTCTAAAACAGGACAGGACATCTTCACGTCAAACTATCAACTGATTTCCCCCCTGTGCTTCCATACAGTTGTATGGTTTAGACCACTGACTCGATATCGCTACTGTGATAATTGGTGTAATTTTCAATTATTGATAAACTTCTGTAATAGCTTATTGCATGAATAGCCCAGAAAACACTGACTTAAAATACTGAGTCAGCGAAATTTGATCCTCCGTTTGATACGATCGTACAGTTACACACGATAGGGTTTCCCCCTCTATCAATACTCTCCGTAATCAAACCCCGATATCTGGGGACAGTACAAACACGTTTGTCTATGAAAGTAAAACTTTTCTAATCTAGGCCCTTACATTCAGAAATCCTGATTGGGTTCAGTCTATTAGTTTATTGATTACCTGTATCTCTTATTATGCCCTTGATAATTCATGGGTGAATATGGCTTGATTGCTAGTTGCTGTATGTATATATATCTCAAATCCCAATATTTGGGGAAAGTAAAAATACGTTTTTTTTCTGTAAATGTAAAACTTTTACAATTCAGGTCCTTATATAAAACGTCCAAATGGAATCCCATAGCATTTTAAATAAAAATCAAAGGACTCCGTGTGTTGTACAGTGCCCAGAAACATGATGTAACGATCAATGACATTTCGTTTACAGCTAAAGACAGGAAGTCTCTTTGAAAATTTGAGAAGTCGATAGCTCATGAGACACCGTTATCGACTGCGTGGGTAAGTTGCCTGGCGTTGAAACCACTACAAAGTAGTCGTAGAGAAGTACTAGGAATATATCTTGATAAATTATTGAGCGAAATGGCGCGTGTCAGTTTGATCCGGTTCATAGACACACTTGCCAACAGGAGTTGAGTCGGTGAAGTTGTCGTTACAGGTCGTCGCAGATCACCTCTTGTTTTTATCTCAGGTGTTCATCTCGTGTGTTCATCCAACGATTCAAGGCCATTTCAAGCCGACCGTACCAAAGAGTATTTTGACTCACAAAACCGATCAAGTCAAGGTTGTGCATTTGTCCCATGTGTTGCCTGTATCAAACTGTATTGAACCATCAATGCTTTGCGGTCACTGTGGCTAAGCTGTCTCCATGACTCAATACACCCCGCAAAGCTACACGTGTACTCAACAGGCAGCACATTTCGATACTGGAAACTGTTTATTTTACAAAGAATACAAAATAAGACACACTGACCACATCAAACCCGGAGTCGAAGGAATAAAGTGAAGATATTGTACGTGTAACAACGTCTGTATTACATTTATTATGCAACGTTTCGGTATAGATTCGAAAACCGTTGTCAAGCAAGAATGAAGTTCTACAGCAGAGAACAGACTTTATACACATCTAACAGAGATCAACAAACGGAGCATCATGAGTTAACAACAATGACGAGAACAACAATAATAACAACAAAAATAACTAATAGCAATAGGTGTTTAATAAGCCCAAAACTGGAGGTAGCTGTTACGTGGTATGTAACTTGTGTAACCAGCTGAGAGTCATCTCCCCTACTTATAAAGTGTGACGTCACCAGTTTGTGTGTACTGTATGTCCGCCATTAAACGAAGTCGAGTCAACTCCCTTGTCAGTGATATTTGACAGCTAACACTACATGTATTGTAGTAGGTGTCTGCCTGCAAGACACTTAACAGTAGCCAAATGCAAGTGAAGCGGTACAAAATATACAGTGCTGATAAGATTAATTAGGGATGGTAGATGAAGTGTTCTGTTGTTTGATCAGTTCATTATAGGCGGAAGGGATTGGGCGTCCTTGGTGTCTGTTGATTGGGGGCTTGTGTCTGTGGATTTAAACTGCTTCTGCAGTTTTTAGTTTTAATTTTACACGGCCCCATTTGCTTTTGTGGTTGGGGAAGTTGATCTTTTGGTCAGAGATGGTTGATTTTGGGTTGAGGTAAGAAATTCAGTTCGCTCTACCCCCATATATAGTGTAACAAAGTACAGTTTTGCCCTAAACTGTCATAGTTAAAGCACGGGACGCTTGCGTCCGTGTGCTTTATCGTTGTACTAGTTCAGGGCAAAACTTACTTTATTACACTATCACCTATTCTCATGAAATTGCACCAACTGATAACTGGAAATGATGAAAAATTAAAATTCTTCTTTTCAAATGACGTCATTTTATTGTTAGAAAGTCAGATGTCAATGAGAACACGAAGATCGCCAATCATGATTGGGTACCCATTATTGGGTAAACTAATTTGCATAAATTGATAATCAAACTTACTATACAGGGTTTTTACAGTAACTACGTGTTGCTGGAAATATATTTCACATAAGGTTTATATTTATATTGTGATAAACAACAAAACTTGGCCATTATACAACTTGAATACAAATCTTGTAATCTACGTTACCGTAACTCTACCATATCTATATAGAAATTTAGAAAAATTACTGGTGAAATGTTGCTGTCCTTTTACACAGAGTTACATTAAAAGATACAAAAGTGATTGACTGTTTCTTTGTTTCATTAATTATTTACAGTACAGACAGTACAGAAGCACAGTGAACATTCATCCAAACTGTAATAACGTTACCTGTTTAGTTTGATGTAGGATATCAACAATGTTAAGCCAATTAAAAGTAAATAATAATTTAACTTTTAGAA
This sequence comes from Haliotis rubra, assembly GCF_003918875.1. NCBI lineage: Eukaryota > Metazoa > Mollusca > Gastropoda > Lepetellida > Haliotidae > Haliotis > Haliotis rubra. The sequence goes on from NW_025767640.1 coordinate 72,451, forward strand.
GAGTTCATGCCATAACTTAGATCCATAAACCTGTCGATCAGGGCTACTCAGGTAAGACAGTCACTGGACAATCGTGAACATTTCCATCACGCTACTGAACAAAATGTCCGTCATGCCATGTGCTTTTGGCGCTTGGATGACTGCGTCAATACTACTTCTGGAACGAATGAACGGTCAGTGCCAAAGCTACGTAACTTTTGTGTGTAATCCGACAAAAAGATGATGCTCCTTTGAAAATGAGGACACGTAGATTACATAACGTAGATTACAAAGACGTCCTTTAGCCCCCACCAAACGTTTAAAGTGTAAAGGAAGAGCATCTCCTTCACTTAGTTATTACTACTGAATAGGTCCGTTCATTTTAAAACTCTTTGGGTGACACTGGATGTACAGTTTTTATCCTGTGGAGGTCGCGTAGATTACATCCTTAAAACATCTCTACAACTTTAAACCTGTGAAGCATTATGGTGAGAAATCGGTTGAAATTTAGTGGCTATGAGATTGATATTGTATTGTCCCAATATAAAACTGTAAATAAGGAATACTATCTAATGAATACATTTTTATTTTATTTTATAATAATTATATTGGGTAACGTAGATTACACTTTTTGGAGACATTACATTAAACATAAATTCTAAAAAAATTAACCAGATGAAGACATGTTCTGGGTACGGAAGAAAGCGACAATACCTTATGTTTTGTTCACATGAGATGACTGTTTACTTTGAAATATTCACTCAATATGTTATACCATCATTGGAGACATGTCCATTTTGGTGATTTTGACTAACCTTTTAACACGTGAATAACAGATCATTAACAATTTCTAGGGTACCTACTGAGCCTGTCGCCTAAGATAAACATGAAATGAACAAGTGAAATCAGTAAAACAGTTTTTTTAAATGCGGAGACACGTAAAATTACTAATGGTGCACATTTCGTGAGAATAGGTGTATACATGGGGGTTGGGCGAACAGTATTTCTTTTCTAAGATGCCAAATTGAATATTTACCGTCGATTAAGCTCAGGCAAAACACAAATATACAAACGACGATGCCTGTGGCCTAAATTAACATTCCGCGTTCAGGGCTAATTGACGTGCTGTCCCCTACGTTAAGACGCATGTTACCAAGGAAACAAACGATACACAGTTTGAAGACGGTTTACGTTCGGGTTAAATATTTACTTTATATCATTTGAATTATCATAAACCATATGTGGCAATATGAACGCTACGTTTCTACTTCCAGTATAAATTTAGATCAGTAAATCTAGATGAAGCTGATGAGTCATTCAACGGATGCATTATGGGAACATAGGCTTAGTTAGCGAACATGGCAACGTTGCTGTTTACTTTTTCCGTCGAAAAGGTTAAACGTTGTGTTTCCACCAGTGATGGTAGCTGGCTGAAGCAAAAGCAAACCAGCAGGGTGCAATTGGAGACTAGACAACTGACGTGCATCGCTTACCATGGTCATGTTGATTACAATGTCTGTGTTCGTGGGTGTTACCAAATTAATGAAGTTACATGGCCACGTTCCACCCACATCAATCTCACACTGTTTCATGTAAATGAATACCCGTGAAGGTCCGGGTTAGAAAACTGATCTTCAGTAACCAATGCTTGTCGTAAGAGGCGACTAACGGGTTCGGGTGGTCAGACTCGCTGACTTGTTGACATGTCATCGGTTCCAAATTGCGCAGATCGATGTTCATGCTGTTGATCACTGTTGGTCCAGTCTCGATTATTTACAGACCATATAGCTGGAATATTGCTGAGTGCGGCGTAAAACTAAGCTCACTCACTCACTCACTCATTCATGTATCTGAAACAGTGTTTAAATGCAGCTTTAAGCCCAACTCACTCATGATAAGGAATCAATCCGACAATTCAAGAGAAGTTAGTTGTAGCGAAACGGCTCAGAGATGAAAGTTTGTCTGTTCCTTCATAAACAGCTAACAGACAGGAAATTGAAACTAAATACCTGTCAGTCTGGAGGGTTCACCCTACCTCAATATTGGTATATTTCGCTTATCGCCATGATGTAACGATGTCTAGATGTGTTCCGTGACCATGGTGCCACTGACGTTGCAGCAGTCTCTGAATGTCGACTGAGAGATGTGTATTGAAAATATACCCCATTCTCAAACAACAATGTCTGGAGTTTATGTTTGAGGATTGGCAGCATCAGTTCTCATTAAGTCTGAATGACGAATCTCCTATCAGTGGAAATGGCTTGGTATCATGGCATCTTCATCCTATTACGACTAAGCGCAGGAGATGTATTGTCGGATGAAAATTGTGTAATTGTCTTTCAGAAAGTTTACCAAGGAATTTAAATACCATCACGAGAGATGACATTAGAGGGTATACATTGAAGGACAGTCGATGGCACCGTAACAGGTTCCAGACTGCACCGTGAGTGAGTGGTTATTTTGGAGGGAGGGTGTTTCGGTGGGTCGTTCAGGGAGTCAGTGAAGGGCGGTTTAACGTGGGTTAGCTATTAATTAGTGATTGGAGCAAACCTATATTTCAGTTAGAATACAGTGGGTGACCTATTTGTAAGATGGCACCTCAGTCCAGTCCTTCACCGTTGGATGTTATAATTCCTGAGAGAGAGAGAGAGAGAGAGAGAGAGAGAGAGAGAGAGAAGAGAGAGAGAGAGAGAGAGAGAGAGAGAGAGAGAGAGAGAGAGAGAGAGAGAGAGAGAGAGAGAGAGAGAGAGAGAGAGATATTGTCTGCCGCAATATGCTATTACTGATCCTCTGTCACGCAATGTCGAGCTCAATAACATACGTGATACCAACCGTCAGTAATAGAATTCCATAACCCTGGCAATGACTGAGACATGTAGGTGCAAAGCACAAGAGTTGATAGACAATGTTGATTTCTGCAAGACGTGATGCGTTAATTGTAATTGTTGGACCACCACACTGCTACACAGTTTTCCGAGACACGAGCAACCGTACCACAGACATTGGATACGTGTCCTTTACCAATTCTCGCTGTGAGCATGGAGGGTCTAGTGGTTTTAGTCGCCGCCTTTCCAGAGATTCCAGAAACCTATGATTGTTGTCTCGAGACCCGCTACAGAAGGACGCACTTTCCGTTTTCACGAACACCTAGTTTTTCTTACTGACATTCAAAAACTTTTCTACAGCCTCGACTCGCTCTTCAGTTCATAGTCTCGGAGCGGGCAAAGAAATACAGCTAATTATTTTAATCAGAACAAGCCCGCCCTATTCATTACTGTCACAGCTGGCATGTTCCCTATGATGTCGCATTGATCTGAGTTTTGCAAAGAGAATAACAACCTCCCCTAGACAATCAACCTGTGCAAATAACGCCAGATTTCCCCCCAATAACTGCACCAAGCGAAAGATTCTTTTTTTCAAGTAAATAAGGAAAACTTCAGTTTCTCTCACGAAAGACATGTTCAGTCTAATCCGTTGTTGCAATGGCAATAGTTGAGGAACAAACAACACATTCTTGAAGATGGGAATCGATTGTGATAACACGTTTTTGTATAACACTGCCAAGTGCAGGATGTACACCGGGAAGCGTCCACCCAATGTGTCAAGCGATGTCTGAGGTCACTGAGGTTGACATCCTTCCAAACACTTAGGCTGAGCACAGGCACCTCTCCTTCTAAGTAGAGCTTCTGGTGATTCCATTGCTATTCGCCAACGTCAGACCGTTGTGTGGGAAGCCGATGATTATGGGGACGTTGTAAAGGTGGGTATACCCAGTGTTATTAATTCTGACGGAACGATACATCAAAACAGAAAAACATTACATTGTTTCGGACATTAGCCACAAAAAATTCAAAGATTTGACATTGTGCCATTGCCTGCATACGAAAACAGGTCGGGTTTCTGTGTAGAGCTAATCGTGTTGACTAAATGGATATGTACATACAATTTTGTGTGAAATCAAATTACGGATTTTTTTAAATGTACAAAAGCTCAGTCTGTCATATGAAACATGGCAGTTTATTGTATTTCAACATAAAAGAACTCCGGTTGATTTGAGAGTTTAGATGGCAGAAAAACAGAAAGTGATAATTTGCGGGACGACCACCCAGAAAGCAATGCAGGAGACACGAAAACCGATGAAACAAGACGATAAGGAGATAACAAGAGACGAAAAAGACTGAGTTACATGAGACAGGTAAGTACAAGTTGCAAAGAAAAAATTGCACAAGGCCAGAAAGCAATAACACATGAATACGAAGTGGATAACATGGGTTGAGAAACACGGACAAAAAGAGGTTTTGTTGCCAAAGAAATCCTTATCGCCTCATGGCTTTTTCATGGTTGTTTTTTGTGGCTGAAATTCCAATCAATAAAGCAATGTCACTTTTCGAAAATACTAAAAGGATTATCAGAAAACGTTTCACTGAGGTTCGGAGACATTAAGAAATGGTAGCACAGCTCGTATAAACGTAAAACACACAATAATCAATTAACTTTACAATATAAACAAAGATATTCTTCACTCGTTATAGAGTGTTTCAGAGTGACAGTTGCTGAAGTAACGTATACATTCAGCTGATCGACAGAGGTTTTTTCCTGACAGTTGTTCCCTTAAACTAAAAACGTATATTTACTCTGAATATTTCAGTTGACGCAGCGAGTTCATCTCGCCAAGACGTCCCTCGTCTGGCATTATTCGAGAGGAAAGTATATGTACCCAAGCTACAATATGCCTTCAAATTGAATTTGCAAATTTTCGATGAGGCAGACAATGTCTAAAAGTTAAAGCGGGTGGCGAGCTTGACATACTAACGTTCGTTTCTTGACGTCGAACCCTCCTGTAATTGTGTACTCAACAACTCAAACGTCCACGCGCTCAAACAAAAGCGTTAGAGTCTAGTTCTCAAATTCATTACACGGATCTGCAAAGGAACAAGCTCGCTGACGAAAGTGTTGATCAGTTACTTTATTCAAAGAAAGCTAAAAATGCTAAAGATTTGTCAATATTTATTAAATGTATCAATAGAAGTCTAGATATAAATACATGTAATTAAATATCTGTATCTTTCTCTAATGGCATACTTGTATGGTAACGCATTCAACAAAGATGCAGTTGGCATTTTAATACCGATTTTGCCTCGACCTCCTTTCCATCAACGTTTAATATTCGCAGATTCATGAAACAATTCGTGTTTCCTTGAACATAATTCTAACAGAATGAAATCACGTCATTCATCACAACGTGTCATAAGCGATGATGAATATGCCCGTTAATTACAAAAGTACGTCTCAAGTTATATATATTAAATTATTGTTGTGTGTTAAGACCAAATGGAGAATCAGACTGTCACAATCGTGACCTTTTGAGACTGAAATCCCTCAGTGAGATTTAGGACAGTGCTGTTTGTACACAAAGTAGGTCTTTAACGTAGATAACCAAGGCTTGATCGATTCAAACTGAAAAATAAACTGATATTTCATGGCAGCACGTTAAGTAGATAAGCATCAGTCTGACCGTCATATGCACTTAACTAAATCATTTCGTTGGCTGCTCTCCGTACTCCTAAGGATTCTGTTCTATAATGAGCGATTTCCGATACCTGTCTGTTCGTCAGTGTATTTGAAGAGTGTCACGTGAACAACAAGTGAGTATAGTTTTACGCCGCTTTTAGCAATATTCCAAAATATCAAGGCAGGAGGCAACAGCAATGGACTTGACACTTTCTAGGCTTGTGGGGTTCCTAAAATGGTGATCTACCTTCAGTTGTTGGCAATCTTTATTCTGTTCTTATATTGCATTGAATTCTATAGTTAATAGGTTTTCGATTTTCATGCTAGTTTTATATCAATGTCTGTGATCCTCTAGTTGTTTTACTGTCCTTCGTTGAGAGGGTATTTACTGTAAAACTACAACTTGTGTTTAGTCATGATATGACTGAAATACTGCCGATGTGACTTAAAATTCTATTACTCACTCACTCTCTAACACTCAAGACGTATCGATTGACGCCACGGATTTATATAGTGATCGGTGATCAATGTTCCCGTGCTTCTGTAAACGCCGACAGTGTAAACATGCCTTTAGAACACCATGGACAACTGGAAGCTGATGTATCTACTGGCTGCTGACTTGAGGGCTGAAGAACTCTTTTCTTATAGATTTCGCATTCTTTCAATGGGTTTTGAGATGGATTGCTACCAACATAATGAAGTAATTGATTGTGTCTGCGTGAATGACTGGCCGTCAGTATGAATTGGAGTCAAATACAATATTGAAATAGATGGTTCGGGAGTCGCTCAAGGTCACATTGACACATGGCAACCGGCACGAATACCCATAGCTTTTTCATGTGAGAGTATGCACTACTAGGTTCGAAGTATTTATTTTTCTCAACTTCCACCAACGGTGGTACATGAGTGAAGTGGAAAACAACTTGTATGCATATATACACCAAAATGGCACATAATTGAGGCAGGATAATGTACAATACAATATACATACAATTTCACAAGTTTAAATGATATGATCAGTGGTAACATTTGAATTTTGTCATTGCAGATTCAACCTTTTTCCCGACCTCCACAAACATTAAAGTATGAATATTGTAGTATAAAGATCCGGTGACACATTCTATGAAACCCCGAGCATGTTCTTACAACATGGACAGTTTGCTAGGGACCTTCATATTTGCTAACCCTGAATCCCCAGGAGGATGATCTGGAGTTTCGGTATTCACTACCCCGAGGTTACCTAACGAGCCACAAGATGGAACTAAAGAGGACAAATCACATGCTGCAACGACGCTCACCCTATCAACCACTAATTGTGTCAATAACACTCACTGACAGTACGATGTACAAGGCCACTACGTGCCTATGGTAAACAGCAGCTATACAAGAGCAGCAACAACAACATAGAGGCCTGGGTTTGTCAAACCAGACATTGTCCAAATCGTCCTTGTTTGCATAGAAAACCATACACAGCTCTGTTGATGCAGATGCAGAGATTCATTGAGACTTTAATCTGTACAAGTAAACTATTTCGGGTTCATATTTTGTTGTGTCGTCATCAAATGTCAAGTTACAAACCTACAATTCAGAATATGAAACCTGCTTGCCAATACACCTTCAAAATACCGTTTGTCTTCCTTATCAATCGTATTTGTAGTGAACTGTTAGAATGGAGCCTATATTAGCAGACTGCCTGCTGGAATGTGTTCATGCTGACATTACACACACGATATACTCGAGGGAGTCACCAGACGAAGGGATCCAATATACTGTCGAGGTGATGACGTGCTGATGTTTATGTAGCCAATCGTTAGAAATACCAAATCGCATTTATCACAGGCATGGATCTGATAAAATGGCAGAATATAATATGAATTGCTTATCCAGACCACCATACACAGGAACGTGCAAATAAAAATGATCAATAGATATGATTTGTGTGTTTTGAATTGAGTCTGGGTTGTGTCTGGCTTATGTCTGGTCCGTGTCTGGTTCGAGTAGAGTATAGTGTACGTGCATAGAACTACAATTCTAATGAGAGGTAGCTCTGATATATCGGTGACATTACAGGGGTTCCTGGTATATCTCTGCAATTACCTATTATAGGTCACCCTGACACCCCAACAATAGATTTATGTCTGGTTCGTGTTGATGCATCTGTTTAGTGTGTTGTATCAGTGTAAGATGTTCTGTGACGAGTTATGGTGTAAGGCTTGTGTTTGGTCAGTGTCGGACTGTGTCTGGTTTCCGTCTGGGTTACGTCAGATGTTTGTCTGGGTTGTGGCTGGATTCCGTAGCCAGTCAACGGAGAGTACCATCAAACAAAGTTCTTAAGATGCGTCAATCAAGGCAAGAGACGAGAAGAACAAGAACAGCCAGGCCGTAACGGGCCGGCACAAATATGCTAGGAGAAGTCAGCTGTTTCAAATGATATGAAACAAACTAAGCGCTATGACAGTCCAAAGTCCATGTTAAGGTGTGGGAGTTACGATCACCTTAGGACTAGGATTGCTTTGTAGAACGCCACGCAGGTCAGTAATCGCCAAATGGAAACTTGGCCAAGGGTTGACCTGTGTTGAGATGATTGTAAACTCTCGGGCTAGAGAGAAACTGATAAAATAAATTGCAGCCGCATCAAAACGTTATATGGTCGAAAGACCCCAACATATTGATTATCCCCATATTAAGTACGGTGTGTTGAGTGTAGGACAGTGGTCGGAGATTGGGCATAGGTTGTCGGTACTAACAGCGCACTTCTGTTAGTACTTACAAACATTGGCCTGAACTCATTGTGATTAAGTTTATGCTTCAATAACTGAAATATATGAATATTTAGTTGAAGTGTTAAGTAGAACAGGTTAATACCACCACTGCAGATATTATTGAAATCTGATAGAAATAATAAAATAATGTGTGGATAAAAAAACGATAACCAAAATAAGTTCATAGGAATGTCTTACCAACTGATTCATAAACACTATAATCAGCCCACGTGTACTTCGCTAAAAATATATCTATTCCTGGTATTGACGTTTTCTAACTATCACACTCTGACATGTCTTGATATGACAGCGAACTGTAAAACAAAGAACAGATATGCAGCCAGGTCTGGGTACCTCCGGGGTATTGCCCGACCCTCATCTCGATGAGTATTAACGCATGACTATGACGTTCCCGTGTGACACTCAACTAGGACACCCCTTGGGGCGCCTTGATCAAAGACTGCCCTTTACCCTACATCTGAGAGAGTTCAGTTTGCGCAAGAACCATGTTTGTTTGAAATGCTGATCAGGGTCCTTCGTGCTCAAAGCAATCTTAACGCTGAAACATTACATTAAGATCTGAGTTCGCTTTATGAAATATACTGAGTCAAAAAAGAAACTTCACAAAATGTAATTTGAAAAATAATGAATAATTTTTCTCTGATGATACATCTATGTATCCGAAATGGGATCCCTATCTTTCGACTCTAGAAAAACGTTAGCAAAACCCACTCAAACCCATCCATTCGTCGTGCAAATGATGTTAGTGCCAAATCAGGTTTTGCACGTGCAGTCGATCACGTGATCTTCGCATCGAAGGTTTTTTCATATGCACGTGTTTGCATTGGCTTCAAGAATTGAAAAAACACTTTTAAACCACAGTTCTAACGGTACTTGAAATGCCACGATTGTCAAATGTGCAACGTGAACGTGCCGTTGGCATGTTGCAAGCGGGAAGATCAGTTATTGACTTCGCAAGAGCAATGGGATGCAGCCGTCGTACTGTGTATGACTTGCGAGGTCATCTACAACAAACTGGCACCACTTCTGATCGCCCAAGGTTGGGTCGTCCACGTGACGTCACGAGCAGAAGACCGTCAAATCGTCCTACGTCACCTACGTGACAGATTTCTGCCGGCTACACGAACCAGGGCTGAGATGTTTAGAGGTCGACTATCCTCACAGACCATTCGAAATCGGTTGCGGGCTGCCAATCTCCATTCTCGACGTCCATATCGTGGGCCAATATTGACGCCGTTTCATCAACGTCAACGTCTGCTGTGGGCCCAACTTCACCTCCGATGGACCCAGAGAGACTGGAATCGAGTCGTCTTTAGCGATGAATCCAGGTTTACCCTCAGATTCGCGGACGGCGGGCATAGTGTCTGGAGACGACGTCGTGAACGGTATGCCCAATGTTGTGTACAGGAAGTCGACAGATTGGGGGGTGGAAGTTGCATGGTGTGGGGTGCTTTCTGTGGGAACAACCGTTCCCGACTTCTGGTCATCCGTGGAAACCTCACAGCTGCTGCTTACCGTGACCAGGTGCTCACCCCTGAACTCGTTCCTTTCATGGCGGCTCATGGCCCAGGTCTACAGTTCCAGCATGATAATGCTCGGCCGCAAACCGCGATGTTGACACGAAATTTCCTTCAAAACGCTGGAATCAACGTCATGGACTGGCCATCGAGGTCCCCTGACCTTAATCCAATAGAGCACGTTTGGGATGCACTTGGGAGAAGGCTTCGTGGTCTTAGGAACCAACCTCAGAATTTGCAGGAACTTGGCCTGCCTGCAAGAGCAATGGCGCAGAATCCCCAACCACGTGTTCACAAGCATCAGGCAGTCGATGAGGAGACGGTGGGCAGTGGTGAATGCGCGGGGCGGCCATACACGATATTGAACTGAGACATTTCGCATTTTTATTCTTGTGACTTGACATTCTGTATACCCATGTTTTGGAACGGCGGTGTAGCCTAATGGAACTGATTATGGCACTGTCAGTGTATCGAGTACATCACACAGATCTCAGCAATGAAATAATAACAATTTAACCATCTTACCATCTCTTGTTCTTTTATAGTGCCCTGAAGAAAGAATGTGAAGTTTCTTTTTTGACTCAGTATAGCATTAAGTAATATGGGAAGATTGAAACATATTCTGTCTAAGGGATATACTGTCTTCAAGAAGACCACTACAATTTGTCAAAATCATGGTATCGACTCAACCAGCTTGACCTAAAGCTTACATTTCGTGACTGGATCGAAATGTGATACTGGAATGAGAGTTACCATCACCGACCAGTTGAATGGTTGGATTCTACTCCAGTTAATTGGATTACTCACTGTAGTTTCTGATTGGCTATTTAGTGGGAGATAAAGCCTCATATACCGACGGGGATGTTTGCTTCTCTGGAGAGTTCTGTCTATAGTATTTATTAGGATGCTGCCATTTATGTTTCGTATTCGGAATCCAGTGGATGTGACTGTATAAATGACTGTATAATGACTGTATAAATACATTGAGTTGTAGAATTGTCAATTGGAAATATGATTTTGGTTATATATATTGGATACATTTGTTGAAGGTCGGATGATATATTGGTTAGATACACTGGTACATTGGCAATCTTCATATATATATTGGATATCGGCCATTGGCAGGGTTTCTTCTCAACAACAGGACTACGAACATCAGCCAACGAAATGATTAACGTTGATTAAATTAAGCGTGCATGTCGACCAGATTGATGCTTATCTACTAGAAAATGCCATAAAATGTTCACGTGCTGCCATGCTATATCTTCTTCTGGAGCTTGGATCAATAAAGCCTTGGTCATTCAGGTTAAAGACCTTCTATTTGTACAAACAGCACCGACCTCGTAAATCTCACTGAGCGCTTTCGATATCAAAAGGCCACGATTTCGACAGTACATGGTCTTAACTCAGAGCAATAATATCAAATAAAAAATCGTAGAAGTCCTTTTTTGAATTATTGGTATACTCGTCAACGTCAGTGGCGCATAGCGATCAATGACGTTATTTCATTCTAGTGCCGTAGGCACTTTGATGGATATGGGTTTTATCGGGAAATATAAACATGTTTGTATATTCTCTGAGATAAGTTAAAGTTGTGTTATCTAAATCTAAATCACAGTGCTGACAATATACATGAAATATCAGCAGCTTATTATCATGACCATCAACACACCCATGTACAGATCAGCTGCATGCGTGTAATTAACCCTAATTAACTTTAGAGTATGGCCGGTTGGCCACGGAAGCTTAACATTGTGGATGAGGTGCATGCTACATATTGCAGGTTGACCATACATGTATCGTAATACAGGGCAGCCTGACAGTCAGTAGTATACAGACAATGAATTCTAATGTAATGGGACGTGACCCTCGGACAGCGGCTAGGCAGGTGGGCTGACGATCGCCTCTGTGATGCTGCCTGGCCGTTGCTGCACTATCATGTAATTGCATAGATAGCTGCCGAATAAAGTGTTGTGGACCCACTGATGGACACAAACATTTAAACATCCCGGGATACTAGTGTTAAGAAAATGTGTAAGGAGCCACCAAATATTGGCTACTGTTAATAGTTAATGGTGGTTAAGAATATGCATGCAATCTTGAGGAAACCTGATTTGATTAGGTTGTTTAATGCCGTACTCAGCAATATTCTTTCTATTTGGCGGCGGTCTGTAAATAATCGAGTCTGGACCAGACAATCCAGTGATTAACAACATGAGCATCTATCTACACAATTAGGATACGATGACATGCGTCAATCAAGTCAGCGCACCTGACCACCCGATCGGGTTTAGTCGCCTTTTACGACAAGCATGGGTTATTGATGATCAGTATTCTAATTCTAACCCGGATCTTCACGGGTCATCAATCTGCGTTTCTTAAAGTATAAAACATGTCAAATACAGGTCAGGTGACTGGTTGTCCTTGTTGAACATGTCACCAAATAATCAAGTTACAGTGTGTTACTACATATCTTTTTGAGTACAGATCTTAAAAATAAACGGTACATAAGCCCCCAAACTCCCACAGTAAATTTCAAACTTACCAGGATTATAAGCGTAGAATTTTTGTGATTTTATTTCTGGCTAAATTTGACTACAATCGCTGGCTGCTGAAGGGATGATGTAAATCCAACTAGGGTCCATGTAGGTAGCAAAGGTACTGTAAGACCCCATGGTCCTTAGTATGGTGATCAACCTTCAGTTGCTGGTGATCTATAGCCCGTTCTTATATTGTACTATTGTCTCTCGTGATATATTTTTATGATAGCGTACTAGTTTTAAATTAAGAGCTGTGATATTCTAGTAGTTTTACTGTCCTTCGATGACAGGTTTTTCCGTTGTACATTTATTGACTTGAATATTGCTATAAACTGTTCTCGTCACGATAAGGCTGCAATATTGCCGATATGACGTTAACTTTAACTCACTCACTCTAAAAAATAAACAAGTGACAGAATTGATGTCGAAAGGAACTTCCTTCCTCAATGTTCAGATTCATATACATTTATTGCGAGCAAATAACTGGGAAAGGAACTAACACTTTCGATTGGTTTGGGTTTTTTCCATCATCATACCACCCACTGTTTCCGCTTCTAAAGCTCTTAACATCGGTTGGAATTTTAAGCACTATCGATCGTACTATGAACTATGTTTGCAGAAAACCTGTTCCAACAAAAGGTTTCGACAAAAGACAGTGTATTTTAATTCCTCCACCCGTCAGACCCTCTGAAAATGATCATGTAAAGGAATAATCGACATAAAATCGACAGATTTGGCCTGCTTTCATTCTTTTTCAAAATTGAAACTCATTATAGGGGAAGGATAATACGTTTTTGTTTCCACTTTTTTATTTGTTTTCCATATCGGTACAATGAGCAGACCTGTTAAATAAGTATTAAATTGTATATATGACCTAAGGGTTGAGTGTTGCACATGTCATACCATCAGTGAGCCACTTTGTGCATTCCATTTGTATTTTCTGCTTCTTCTTGAAACACGTATGGGGCGTTGTGGGCGAGCTAGGGGGCGTTGTGGGCGAGCTGGCTAAGGCGCCAGGCTAGTGATCCAGCGAGGTTGATGTGTCGGCAACGAGCCCACATGTGACCGGGTGTAAAACCTTGGAGTCAACTTTGTGTGCAGACTCTTTCAGTGTTGTCACAACCCTTAGTGTACAGTACACAACCCTTAGTGTACAGTACACAGCCCTGTGCAGTTAAAAGAACCCACGAATCCATTGGTATATGACCAGATGGTGGCCACATGAATACGTGCAAACACCTAGTTGCGGGTACAGCAACGTGCAGTGAACTTGGACAAAGTACTGTGACTATGTGTCCCAGTCCACCCAGCTGTTAGCTCGTTAGGATGAGAAAGCTGCAACAACTCGGTGCGCCTAGTGGCTGCAAGAGTTGCATACACCCCAGGGAGTTGAGATTGATAACACGATGTGCCGTTGAGATTGATATCCAATGATCGAGGGAAAAAATACTAGCGCCTTGAGCAAGCACTAGTTGCCTGGATATGTGCGCTATATAAATCTCGTATAATAATCCCCAACACCGCTTACTCATCTCCTTTACATGGATGGCATCGAGCTCGTTGCCAAAGGAGATACCAATTTGAAAGAACAGGTTCTCCTTGTCGAGTCCTTTTCTAATGATATTGACATGACATTTGGACTCGAAGAATGTAATACTCTTTATTTGAAACGTGGCAAGGTAGTTAATGGTGGATCGGTCAAGTTACAGGGGGGAGGAGTTGAGTATCTTGTGGAAGATCAGGCCTACACCTATCTTGGAATGCAAGTTCGAGACAAGCTCAAAATGCCCAGATTCAAGAAAAACCATCGGGCCGAGTACAAATCTCGCTTAAAGAAAATCTGGAGCTCAGAGCTAAACGCTCGAAACAAGGTCCAGGCCACCAATACTTTTGCTGTGCCAGTCCTCTCCTATTCCTTTGGAGTAGTTGATTGGACAAAACAAGACATCCAGAGTCTTGACCGCCTGACCAGATGGATCATGTCTGATAACAGAGCCCACCACCCTCGTTCCTCTCTTAACCGTTTATATATGCCAATCAATTCTGGAGGTCTGGGTTTGATTAATGTGGAGGCTCTTCATGATAGAATTCTTTTGTGTACTTTTGCACATATTCATTTATCGGATGATCCTCTGGTGATGCATGTCAAGATTCATGACGAAAGCAAGGAATTCCACAGCTACTTTAAGCGTGCCAAAGTTATTGGTCAGAATCTAAAATTTCATGTTGATTTTGTTGATGGCGTTGTACTGCTGGACGGTACAGCGATGGGAGTAAACCAGATGAAGTCCTTCACCAAGTCTGCCCAGAGTCGGTCTTTTGTGGAGAAGCGTTCTGAGAAACCATTGCATCGTGTGTACATGCAGTGTGTGGAACAGAATAGCAATCCCAGCGATTCCTTCGCCTGGATGAAGTCGGCTGATCTTAAATGTGAAACTGAGGGCTTTCTTTTTGCTGCTCAGGACCAGTCACTTCCCACTCGTAATTGCCAAAATGTGATTCTTAAAGAGAATATTAACATGAAATGTCGACTTTGCGATGAATTCACAGAGACTGTCCAACACCTTGTCCGTGGATGCCCTTGTTGGGGAGCCTTCAAATTCTTCGGCAAGTTCTTGGTGGGTTCGACTAGGCAGTGTTTCCTGGGAGAAGTCCCATTCGCTGTCTGGGCTGCGTGTAGAGGGGGCGAGGGACCTGAGCTGATGATGAGCCTTACCAGCCTGACTGTGCCAGGATCACCCGAACCCTCTGTGCTGCATAGTATCTTTAATCTGTAAAACATAATAATAATAACATATTTCTGTTTAGTGTACAGCATAATCCAGTTATACGGGGCACTTCTCTCAAAACGACTAAAGCTAAGGTTTAGAACCGTCCTCACTCCATACTAATGATTGCATAAACATTTATATTCCCGAAATTGCAGGAAATAATGTTCCAAAACGTTTCTCAAAATCTAAAAAATCAAAAGGTGGAATGCCAGGTTCAGCACCACCCAGCACACAAAATGTTTTTGTTTAACACCGTCAGTTATATTTCCTCTTTATTATCTGTGAGTAGCTGAGTTTGGACCAGACAATCCAATGATAGTTATTCTGAGGCATCATTCTTGCACTCAGGGTCAGTGAAGTCATCGAACCTGACCACCCAATTATTTAAGTCATCATAGGTTGGTCGGGGATCTGCATATATGTCTGCATGCCCAAATAATCGGGGATTAGAATAAATCCGGAGTTTACCCAACGCTTGTCACAAGATCGGACTAAAGAGGACACTGTTTGACCTTTTTGACTGCGTATCATTATGCTCCAAAGACGTTGTGAGTGAGTGAGCTTCTAGCAATATTCCAGCAATATCACGGCTGGGGACACCAGAAATGGGCTACACACATTGTACCCATGTGGGAAATCGAACCCGTGTCCTCGGCGTGATGAACGAATGCTTTACCCACTAGGCTACCCAACCGTCCCCCAAAGACGTTGCGCGGTATGATGGATGCCTTACACTGCAGCCATGCAAGGAACAGATGCCTGCAAACCAGATGTTGCCGTACTCATCCGTGTTTGCATAGAAAATCATACACATGTATCCTGCATAGAAAATCATACACAGGTATCTTGGTCCAGATGATAAAAGCCAAAAGTGCATTTACTGAAATAATTTGAGACTTTTACCTTTAAAAATGAAAGCTTTCGTAATTGTTAAGTTTTTAATGAAAACCTTTGCCAAGCTATCGGGTTGTCACGAAATGTCAAGTCACTTCAGTATAAACGCCCTTTTTAGTCATGATTGCTTGCGGTTGACTTCATAATTCCGTTTGTCTTCCTTATCAATTAGCAGACTGCGGGAATGAATTCATGCTAACATTACACACACGACGTACACGCTGGAATATACTGGCAAGGTGATGTCCACCAAATGTGTCAATCAATGCCTGACGTCACTATGTTTGACATCCTTCCAAATCCCCGGACGGATGGGACCAATATACCGGCGAGGTGATGTCCACCAAATGTGTCAATCAATTCCTGACTTCACTATGTTTGACATCCTTCCACTGAAACGAGAAACATGAGTGACACTTAACGTTGAATTTACACAGAAACTTTGGCTGAGCACAGGCATCTCTCTTTTCTGAGTAGAGCTTCTGGTGATCCCACTGCTATTCGTCAACGTCAAACCGCCGTGGGGGAAATTGATGTAAAGGTTGGTGTAAAGGTTGGTATACCCAATGCAGTGATATCAATTGTGACGGGACGATATTTCAAAACAGAAAGCATTACATTGTTTTGGACATTAGACACAAGAATAACATATCCAAAGATTGACATTTTGCGATTGCTACATAAGAAAATTGGTTGGGAGGGTCTGTGTCGAACTAAGCATGGCGACTAAATGGATATTTACATACAGTTTTCTGTGAAATCATGATACGTAGTTTTTAAAATGTACAAAAACTCACTCTGATGTATGAAACATGTTAGGGTTTAGCTGTCAGAAAGACGGAAGGTGATAACATCTAAAGAGAAATAAATATTACCAGATGAGAATTTAAATCACGACGACCACCGAGCATAACAGCGTGAAGGCGTTCAACACTGTTTGGCACTCAGGATTGCTCTGGAAGCTACATCTACTGGATACGCTTAAACCAATATGGAAACTCCTTGGTAATATATACAATCAAATGAGAAGCTGTGTACTGGTGAACAACGAACTGTCCTACTGGTGTACACTGGAGAGAGGGGTGAGGCAGGGAAGCGTGCTCTCAGCCAAGCTGTACCTCGTGTATATCAACGAACTTATTGAAAGACTCTCCAGTTCAAAAAGAAGTGCTATGGTTCTGGATACACAAGTTGCAGCACCAACACAGGCAGACGATATTGCCATCTTAAGAGCATGGTAAAGGAATGTGAAATCTATAGTGCACTCTGGCGTTTCAAATTCTCACCCAGCAAGAGTAATCTAATGGTCTTTTCTAAAAAGAAGGTCAATAGATGTGTTACATCTCTCTATGGGAAGACGATTCCTCAAGTCTCCAAACTTAAACTTGTGGGAATAGAGCTGGACGCAAATTTCAACGCTTGGGACAGAACTACAGCAGCCTGCTCTAAAACTAAGTCAACTACTTTAGCTCTGGTCAAATCTGGGCTCTATGGCAAAGGTCTTAATCCACTGACACGCACACAATTGTTCCAGACCATTGCTCTAACGAAAGGATTATTTGGGTGCGAGCTATGGTCAGGACTTACCCACGGTCAAATTCTCTCCCTTGAACGCTCCCAAAGAACATGTCTGAAATTTTGTCAAGGCTTACCTAGAACCACTAGAACGGATATATGTAATGCCCTCCTTGGCATTTTACCTATCTAAGCATACATTCACAAAAAGAAGCTTCTCTTTCTTGGGACCTTGTGCAACCCACTGCCACACAACTGTCTTGCACACAAGTTGTTCATGACTAGCCTGTTCCTTTACAAAAACAAGAGCTGTTCTCATCCTACAGGCTTTATACCTGATGCCATTCAGACCCTGACTAAGTACAACCTCGTCCATCATCTCGAACAGTTTAGAGACGGTGGTATATTTGTGGGTAAAAACCGCCGAAAGAAAATTGTGGTGGAAGCAATTCAAGAAACCAAGAGACTTTCATGGATAGAGCGAATGCAGACAGATCCAGATTTGAGAACCTTCTACTCTATCCATCTAGAACAGAGTCCTCATAGAGCATGGATAGTAGCTAGGCACTACCCTCACCCGAAGAAACACTGCAGCTTGATTGGACAACTATCTGCTCTGTGGCGTCCATATACAGTGCAGGGGTTGTGTAATATGTGGGGGCAGGACTATCTGGATCACCTGATTCACAAAGTGTGTGTGTGCCCACGTGTAACTGTGGGGAGAGACAAACTGTGGTGTGATATCTTAAGTTATGGCCCCATTGAAACAACAGTAACTCTCCTGGAGAAAGATGACCATGACCTCGTATGTTGCTTGCTGTCATGCAAATCCCCGACTCACCTAAATGAGGATGAGCACTTGGAATATGCCAGTAGCTCAGTCAAAGGACTATAAGAGCTCTGTGACGACATCACTTGAACGTGAAGCAAAAATATAGACTGTAATGGAAACCTGCGTCATTAACTGTGTAAATACTTAAATTGATATTCTCTTATCATCTCAATTTCCGGTGTACTCTCTCCTATGGAGGAATAAAAACATATACATCATTATATCGTCATGGCTTTTTCGGGGTTTTCTCGTGGCTCAAATTCCAAAAATCAATAAAGCAGTTTCACCCTTCCACAACAATACAAGGATTATCAGAAAACGTTTCACCGAGGTTAATGAAATGGTAGCACAAACTTTAAACACACAATAATCGATTAACTTTACAATATACACAAGGCTACTCTTCACTCGTTATAGAGTGTTTCAGAGTGACAGGTCCTCCTGGTTGAAGTAACCTATACATTCAATTGATCGACAGAAGTTTGCCACACATATATCCCCTTAATCCAAAAAACGTATACATGGTGTACTGACTCTGAATATTTCAGCTGATCATGACACAGTGAGTTTATTTCGCCAAGTGTCCCTCGGCTGGCATTAATTGAGATGAAAGTATATATACCCAAGCTACAATTTGCCTTCAAATTGAATCTGCATATTTTCGATGAGGAAGGCAATGTCTAAATGGTCAGGAAGGTGGCGAGCTTGGCATTCTAACGTTCGTTTCTTGTGGCGGTTGCCATATGTCAACGTGACCTTGAGCGACTTCTTTACCATCTATTTAAACATTGTATTTTAACCCACTTCATACTGACAATCGTAATAAAAACACAATCATTTACTCTATTTAGTAGTTGCATTCCATCTCAAAGCCTACTGAAAGACAACGAAATATAAAAAAAAAAGTTTTCAACGACTCAAGTCAGCAGGCAGCACCTACATTGGCGCCCGTTGCCCATGATGTTCCAAAAGCAGGTTTACACTGTCGGCGTTTGTAGGAGCACAGTTACATTGATCAGTGATCATTATATTAATAATGGTCGTCAGTCAATATATTGTAAGGTCGAATAGGTGTTTGACTTGTGATTATCAAATATCACAGTATGTAGTGTACAATGCGTCTGCCGAAATCGGCTCCTCAACATGCCGTCCAGACATTAACAGGACGGAAACACTCCTTATATAATCTATACCTTCCTTGTGATGACAGCAGCACAGGATGCAGGCTCGCTGGGATGAACCGTTGCCACACTGATCAAAGGAGACAGATGACATGCCCTGAGTGAAGCAGGTGATAGAAGCAGTAAAAGCATAATCTGTGGGACACAGTGAGTTTGTAATGATGGTCAGAAGAGCAGGAGTACCGTGAAGAACACCTTGACCTTACAGTACCGTGAAAACCATCTTCACCTAACAAAACTGCGTTGAACTCCTTGACCTTTCAGTACCGTGTAGAACAGCTTGACCTTACATCAGTTGGTAGAACACCTTAAGCTTAACTCTACTGTGTAAGCACCAAGACCTCATAATAATTGGAGAGGTATTGTTTAGACTATCAGCAGGATGAGAGATTTGTTTCGTTGATTTATTTAAAATATGAGGATGCTCAGTGTATGTTAAGCTCAGTGTGAGAATACAAGTCAAGATTAAAATCTGCTTTGAAGAGTATGTCTGTTATAATTACCACTTTGTCTAAACCAACATAGCACGGGCATACTGCTGACAGGAATCATAGCCTGGACGAGTCAAGTATTCGAACCCACAATCAGCGGATTCAGACACGATAAAGGCGTAACTTTGAAACGCAAATTGAGACGCTCTAGTTTGTCCCTAGAAATGGCTTCAAACATTGAAATTATTCAAACCATTGTCTTTGGCGTGACAAGAAACACTTTCCATCCAACTGCCTCTCAGTAGAATTTCATTTCTAATACGATTGTTGTACAACGCCAGGCAACACTATTCCGTATATATGCACTGACGGGCAAAAATAGACATTTGGAAAGGTAAATCTGACCAATATACGATTAATGAGATAATTTGATCTGATGATATGAATTTTAATTTGGGTGATGACACGAGTAATGCCGTGGCTTTCTCTTCAACCAATATACTCTGTTAATCAAACCCCAATATCTGGGTAAGTAAAAAAATGTAAACCTTTTTATGATTTAAGTTTATCTATAACACGTCCGAATAGAAGGTCATTGCATACATGTAGGGATAGAGCTGTATAAAAAAATCAATGGACTCCGTGAGCTGTACATTGCGCACAAACATGATGTAAAGTTCAAAGACATTTTCTCTTTCCTAAATACAGGACGTCTCTTTGAATAATTTGAGAAGTCGATAGCTCATGAGATACCGTTATCGACAGCGTGGGCAAATTGTCTGATGATGAAACCAGTACAAAGTAGTCGTAGGATAATATTATGTACGTAGCCTGATAGATATCGGGTAAATTATTGAGCGAAATCTTGCGTGTCAGTAGGACCCGGTTAATAGGCACACCTACCAACACGAGTAACATCGGAGAAGTTGTCGTTACAGGTCGTCGCAGATCACCTGATGTTTCTATCTCAGGTATACATCTCAGTTGTCCAACCAAGGATCCAAGGCCATTTCAATCTCCACCACACCAAGGAAGTACTTCTACTCACTGAACCGATCTTATCAAGGCTGCGCATTTCTCCCATGTGTTATATACCTCTAATGGAGAGTAACAAAATCAGAATTTTAGTATTCATATTGTGGTTTGGGAAGTTGGTAGTGTGGTTAGTGATGTCTGATTTTCTGCTTTATTTGGCTGTAAATATTATGCGTTCTTCCTAAAATGCTAAAAAATGGCTCACATAGTCGAACATCAGTTTTTAACATGAACAAGGACTACCCGTGAAGTTCCGGGTCAGAATTGGTCTTCAACAACCAATGCTTGTAAGCGGCTACTAACCCGATCAGGTGATCATCCTCGCTGTATGCCAGCTGGGTAGATAGATTCTTGTGCAGTTGAGCACTGGATTGTCTAGTCCAGACTTGATTATTAACAGACCGCCGCTATATAGCTTAAACATTGCAAAGTGCGGCGTTAAACAAGAAACAATCAACAAAAAGAAGCAAGAACACTCTGCCAATGAAGTTTAAGGTTGCAAAGTCGTGTCACAGAGGCGGTCCAGCATCCATGACCATGGGTTCAAATCCCAGATTCTTCCTGAATATTTGGGTCCATCAGAACCATACCCGTGTTCGTGGGTGTCACCAGAGTAGTGACCCCGATCGGCTCGGGCTCTCCTGCCTCACCTGACTTCAAGTAACGGAAATACTTTTCAAATGCGCCTTTAAACCAACTCACCCACTCGTGATAACGGCATTGATCATATTAGACCTTGCAAGGGCTGAAGATTGTAGAGAAACGACTGAGAGATGACACTTTGTCTGTTCTCATATAAACATCTAACATACGGGGAACTGAATCAAAAGTTATCAGTCTGGAAAATAAACACTACCTTGATATTGGTATGTTTCGCTTATCGTCATGATGTAACGATGTCTAGATGTGTTCCTTGACCATGGTGCCACTGACATTGCAGCAGTCTCTGAATGTCGACTGAGAGATGGGTATTGAAAATATACTCCATTCTTAAACACCAATGTCTGGAGTTTGTGTGTTTGAGTATTGTGGCATGATCAGTTCGCATTAAGTTTCACGGATGACGAATCTACTGTCAGTGGAAACGGCTTGGTATCATGGCATCTTCATCTTATTTCGACTAAGCGCAGGAGATGAAAATTGTGTAATTGTCTTTCTGAAAGTTTACCAGAGAGTGTGGTAAAGATATAAAGGTGCAAAGCACAAAAGTTGACAGACAATGTTGATATCTGCAAGATGTAAGGGTTAATTGCAATTGCTGGATACGACCACAAGACAGCTACATAGTCTTCTAAGACACGAGCAACCGTACCACAGACATTGGATACGTGTCCTTTACCCATTCTCGCTGTGAGCATGGAGGGTCTAGTGGTTTTAGTCGCCGCCTTTCCGGAGATTCCAGAACCCTATGATTGTTGTCTCAAGACCCGCTACAGAAGGACGCAAATTCCGTTTTCACGAACACCTAGTTTTATCACTGACATTCAAAAACCGTTCTACAACCTCGACTCGTTCTTCAGTTCATTGTCTCAGAGCAGGCAAAGAAATACAGCTAATAATTCTATTACTCAGAACAAGCCCGCTCCAGCATTACTATCACAACTGACACACTCCCTTTGATGTCGCAATGATCGGGGTTATGCAGAGAGAATAACAACCTCCCCTAGACAATCAACCTGTGCAAATAACACCAGGTTTTTCCCCAATAACAGAAGACGTGGACTGTAAATAATCAAGCGAAAGGTTTTCTTTTTTTCAAGTGAATACGGAAAACTGCAGTTTCTTTCACGAAAGACGTGTTCAGTCTAATCCGCTGTTGCAATGGCAATAATTGAGGAACAGACATCATGTTCTTGAAGATGGGAATCGATTGTGATTGGGGTTCGAGGCCAGGTTCGTTCAGAACATGATTTTAGGTTTTTAAGCATGATACCCGTTTGAGTTCACCAAAATAAAACGTGTAAGAAGTGTGCATCACTTCGGGCTTCCCTCCAATATTAACCTGACACGTCGTAGTTAAACTGAAACGCTGTTCAGGGCGACGTTAAATTAAACTCCCTCACTCGAAATATTCTTGAAGAAGGGAATCCATTGCGATAACACGCTTCTGTATAACACTGCAAAGTACAGGTCACATAGCCCGGGAAGCGTCCACCTAATGTGTCAAGCAATGTCTGGCGTCACTGAGATTGACATCCTTCCAAACACTTCCCACCGAAATAAGAAACATGGGTGACACTTAACGCTGAATATCTTTCACTTTACAAAGGTTGCTTCTATTGTGCATTTATTGACTTGAAGGCCGCTTTTGACTCAGTTGTGATAGGTGTGGTCTCCTTTAGAAACTGTGGCTTGGCAATGTGAAAGGTAATACCTACAGGCTATTGAAAAATATGTACCAAACTGTTAAAGCTTGTGTGTCGATGAGAGATGGTTACACAACGTTTTTTGATTGTATATCAGGAGTTCGTCAGGGATGCCAGTTGTCTCCCTTTCTCTTTTCCTTCTTTGTCAACGACATTGTTGATTGTCAATCTGCTGATGGTCTGAGGGGTATCAATCTAGACTTAGTTGAGCTGTTCATCCTATTGTTTGCTGATGATATTGCGCTTTTTGACTTTACAGTTTTAAGTCTGCAAAAGAGGCTAGACAAGCTAGTTTCGTATTGTAACAAGTGGAACTTGAAAACATATTGATAAAAGTAAAATTGTATTCAGGAAGGCTGGTCGACTAAGACATTACGAAAAGTTCCATTTGAATGGACAATTGCTTGAAATTGTTGCATCATATAAATACTTGGGTGTTCACTTCTCTTCCTCTGGATAATGGTATGTTACACAGAAAACTTTGGCTG
This sequence comes from Haliotis rubra, assembly GCF_003918875.1. Taxonomy (NCBI): domain Eukaryota; kingdom Metazoa; phylum Mollusca; class Gastropoda; order Lepetellida; family Haliotidae; genus Haliotis; species Haliotis rubra. The sequence goes on from NW_025767640.1 coordinate 96,294, forward strand.
ACCATGGAAGGTGTTGAATATTCTCAAATCATCGGTTAAGAATTTTTATAATCTACCAATTAATGTTCTGCTGCATATATTTGATGTCAAGGTTTTGCCATTGATACTATACGGAAGTGAAGTTCATCTGTATTGAATGTACACGATAGGTTCAGTAAACAGGTTTTGGGTCTTTCAAGATACACGCCAAATATTGCAGCGCATGCTGAGATTGGTCGTTATTCAATAAAGGTAAATCAGTACATTAAGATTATTAAATATTGGGTTCACCTCCTGTCTCAAGTTGAGAATGTAATCTTAAATAAGGTATATAAGTATCAGTATTGTCTTGCTGAAAAAGACAATAGATTATTGGGCTTTTAAGGTGAAATCTCTTTTGTACAGTTATGGTTTTGGCAATGTGTGGGCCAGTCAAAGTGTTGGAAATATCTCTACTTTCATATCATTATTTAAGCAAAGATGTATAGATATAGACAACCAGTTGTGGTCATCTCGTATTATACTTGTTTCGAAATTGGATTTTTATCCCAGGCTCAAAGAAGGTGTAGCTTTTGAGTTCTATATCGATAGTGTTAGTGTAAAACAGTTTCGAATCTTCTTAGGTAGATTTCGTTGCTCAAACCACAAGTTGATGATAGAGTACGGTGTACATTTAGGTCTTAAAAGGGAGGATCGCCTGTGCCCGCTTTGTATCATAGCTAATATGGAAAATGAATATCACTTTTGCCTGAAATGCAGTTTTTATGGGAAATTAAGAAATGATATAAATATTATCACATATATCCATCTGAAGTGAAATTAGCTCAGTTGTTTACATCAAAGAATACTTATATTATAAATTGTCTTGCAAAATATCTTGTCTTTTTGTACATACAATTTTCTGTGAAAAAACGAAATAAAGTTTCTGATATATTAAACATGGGCAGTTTGTTGTATTTCAACATGAAAGAACTCGGGTTGTTTTGAGAGTTTAGCTGGCGGAAAACAGAAAGTGATAATATGTAAAGAGAAATAAATACTACCAGATCAGAAAGCAAGACGACCACCCAGAAATCAATACAGGAGATACGAAAACCGATGACACAAGACGAGAAAGAGATAACAAGAGACGAAAAAGACTGAGTTACGTGAGACATGTAAGTACAAGTTGATACGTGAGAGCAATAACACGGACAAAAAACGAAATTGCACAAGGCCAAAAAGCCATAACACATGAATGAGAAGGAGATAACACGGGTTGAGAAAGTGATAACAGCGGACGAGAAAGAGGTATTGTTGCGAGAGAAATCATTGTCTCGTCATGGCTTTTTCAGTTGTTTTTTGTGTGGATGAAATTCCAATCAATAAAGCACCTTTCGAAAATAATACAAGGGTTATCAGAACGTTTGACTGAGGTTCTAAGACATAAAGAAATGGTAGCACAGCTCGTATAAACTTAAAACACACAATAATCGATTAACTTTACAATATAAACAAGGATATTCTTCACTCGTTATAGAGTGTTTCAGAGTGACAGTTGCTGAAGTAACGTATTCATTCAACTGATCGACAGAGGTTTGCCTGACAGTTGTTCCCTTAATACTAAAAACGTATATTTACTCTGAATATTTCAGTTGACACAGCGAGTTCATCTCGCCAACACGTCCCTCGTCTGGCATTATTCGAGAGGAAAGTATATATACCCAAGGTACAATTTGCCTCTAAATTGAAGTTGCAAATTTTCGATGAGGCAGACAATGTCTAAAGGTTCAATAGGGTGGCGAGCTTGACATTCTAGCGTTCGTTTCTTGATGTTGAACCCTCCCGTAATTGTGTACATACCAAGTCAACGTCCTCGCGCCCAAACAAACTGTCAGACTCCAGTTCTCAAATTCATTACACGGATCTGCAATGGAACACGCTCACTGACGAAAGTGTGGATCAGTAGTGCATATGCTCGCATGAAAAAGCTGTGGGTATTCGTGTTTGTTATCATGTGTCAATGTGACCTTGAGCGACTCCCTAACCATCTATTTCAATAATGTATTTGACTCCACTTCATACTGACGGCCAGTCATTTACGCAAACACAATCAATTACTTCATTAAGTTGGTAGCAATCCATCTCAAAACCTATTGAAAGAATACGAAATTCTAAAGAGTTCTACATCCCTCAGGTCAGCAGATAGTACATACATCAGCGCCGGTTGTCCATGATGTTCTAAAGGCAGGTTTACACTGTCGGCGTCTAAAGGAGCACGGGTACATTGATCACCGATCACTATATAATTCCGTGGCGTCAATCGATACGTCTAAAGTGTGAGTGAGTGAGTGAGTTAAGTTTCTAAGTCACTTCGGCAGTATTTCAGCAATATCGTGACTAAAAAACAAGTAGTTTTACAATGAATACCATGTCAACGAAGGATAGTAAAACACCAAGAGGATCACAGATATCGATATAAAACTAGCATGGAAATCTAAAACCTTTTTAACTGTAAAAGACAAATAAATATAAAAACACGATAAAGATTGGCAACAACTGAAGGTCGATCACCACATTAGGAACCCACAAGCCTACAAAGTGTCAAGCCCATTGCTGTTGCCTCCTGCTTTGATATTTTTGGAATATTGCTAAAAGCGGCGTAAAACTATACTCACGTGACACTCTTCAAATAGACTGACAAACAGACGCCTATCGGAAATCGCTCATTATAGAACAGAATCCTTAGGAGTACGGAGAGCAGCCAACGAAATGATTCAGTTAAGTGTATATGACGGTCAGAATGATGCTTATCTACTTTACGTGCTGCCATGAAATATCTGTTGCTTCTTCAGTTTGAATCGATTAAGCCTTGGTCATCGACGTTAAAGTCCTACTATATGTACAAACAGCAATGGTCTAAATCCCACTGAGGGATTTCAGTCTCAAAAGTTCACGATTATGACAGTGTGATTCTCCAACAATAATTTCAAATATAAAACTTGAGACGTACTTTTGTAATTCACGGGCATATTCATCATCGCTTATGACACATGGTGATGAATGACGTGATTACATTCTGGCGTTAGGAATATGTTTCAGGAAAAACGAATTGTGGCCCCTATTATACGTTGATGGAAAATTGAGTATCGTTCTAAGGTCGAGGCAAAATCGCTATTAAAATGCCAACTGCATCTTTGCTGAATGTGTTACCAGAATAATAATCCTCTGGTGGACACTAACGACATCACAAAGATGTGCAGTTCACACTACTAATTTAAATCATTTCGTTACAGAAAGAAGATCATTCACGCTGATGTGTTTCTGTGTTTCAATTAAGATGCCTTGAACAAATCCTTTCATTGTGACACAATTTCACACGTTTAAATGATATAATCAGTGGTAACATTTGAATTTTGTCATTGCAGATTCAACCTTTTTCCCGACCTCCACAAACATTAAAGTATGAATATTGGAGTATAAAGATACGGTGACACATTCTATGAAACCCCGAGCATGACCGACAATCAAATGGTTCTTACAACATGGACAGGTTGCTAGGGAGCTCCATGTTTACTAACCCTGAATCCCCAGGGGGTGCTGATCTGGAGATTCACATCCCTGAGGATACCAAACGAGCCACAAGAGAGGACAATATCAACACGCTGGAATGACGCTCACCCTATCAACCACTGGTTTGTGTCAATAACACGCACTGACAGTGTAATGTGCAAGGTCACTACGTGGCTATGATAAACAGCAGCTATACAAGAGCAGCAACAGCAACATAGATACCTGTGTTTGTCAAACCAGATATTGTCCAAATCGTCCTTGTTTGCATAGAAAACCATACACAGGTCTGTTGATGGAGATGCAGAGATTCATTGAGACTTTAATCTTTATAAATAAAATATTTTGTGTTTTTATCTTGTTGGGTCGTCATCAAATGTCAAGTCACAAAACTAGAATTCGGAATATGAAACTTGCTTGCCAATAAACCTTCCAATTGCGTTTGTCTTACTTATCAATCGTGTTTGTAGTGTGCTGTTAGAGTGGTGCCTATATTAGCAGACTGCCTGCTGGAATGTTTTCATGCTGACATTACACACACGATACACATGAGGGAGTTCCCAGACGGAGGGATTCTCTATACCGTCGAGGTGATGGCCTGCTAATGTTTATGTAGCCAATCGTTAGAAATACCAAATCGGATTTATCACAGGAAAGGTATCTGATAAAATGGCAGACTATAATAAGAATTGCTTATCCAGACCGGGATAAACAGGAACGTTCATTTCAATATCAACAGCGAAGTCGTCAGTGCAAATGTCTTATGTTGCAAAGAAATGAAAATGATTAAAAGATTTGATTAGTGTGCTTTTGAATTGCGGAAAAAACACGGAGTGTGTCTGACTTGGGTCTAGCTTATGTCTGGTCCGTGTCTGGTTCAAGTAGAGTGGAGTGTACGTGCACAGAACTACAATTCTAATGAGAGGTAGCTCTGATATATCGGTGACATTACAGGTCTCCCTGGTATATCTGTACAATTACCAACTACAGGTTTTCCTGGTATATCTGTACAATTATCAACTACAGGTCTTCCTGGTATATCTGTACAATTACCATCTACAGGTCTTCCTTGTATATCTGTACAATGACCAACTACAGGTCTTCCTGGTATATCTGTACAATGACCAACTACAGGTCACCTTGGAATATATGTACAATGACCAACTACAGGTCACCTTGGAATATCTGTACAATTACCCAGGTCTTCCTGGTATATCTGTACAATGACCAACTACAGGTCACCCTGGAATATCTGTACAATGACCAACTACAGGTCACCCTGGAATATCTGTACAATTACCAACTACAGGTCACCCTGATATATCTGTAAAATTACCAACTACAGGTCAGCCTGACATTTCTGTAATATTTGTAGGTCGCCCTAGTATTATGTATGCGTGTCTGGCTTATGTTTGATTTATGTCTGGTTCGTGTCTGTTGGTGTACATTTGATGTATTTGTTTAGTATGTTGTCTTAGTGTAAGATGTTCGGTGACGAGTTATGGTATGAGGCTTGTGCTTGGTCAGTGTTGGACTGTGCCTGGCTTCCGTCTGGTCTGTCTGGGCTACGTCAGATGTTTGTCTGGATTGTGTCTCTATTCAGTAGCCAGTCAATGGAGAGTACCATCAAACAAGGTTCTTAAGATGCGTCAATCAAGGCAAGAGACGAGAAGAACAAGAACAGCCAGGCGTAACGGGCCGGCACAACTATGCTAGGAAAAGTCAGCTGTTTCAAATGACAGGAAACAACCTCAGCACGACGAAAGTCCACAGTCCATGTTAGGGTATGGGAGTTACCACCACCTCAAGACTACGATTGCTCTGTACAACACCCAGGTCAGTAATTGCCATATAGAAACTTGACCAAGGCTTGACCTGTAGTGAGGTGATTGTGAAATATTGGGCAAGAGGCAAAATGCACTTTTTGAAAAGTGATAAAACAAATTGCAGTCGTATCAAAACGTTACATGGCGGAAAGACTGTTTACTGGCAGAAAGGCCCCAACATATTGGTCATCCCCACAGTAAATACGTGGTGTTGAGTGTAGGACAGTGGTCGGTGATTGGGCACAAGTTCTGTTAGTACAACATTGGCCTGCAGTCATTGAGATTAACTTTATGCTTCAATAAAATGAAATATGAATATTTAGTTGAAGTGTTTAATTAGGATAGGGTAATACCACCACTACAAACACTATTGATAATCTGATAGAAATAATAAAATGCGTGCAGATAATGATAACCAAACTAATTACGATTTGTGAATCAAGAGAATATCTCATCAACTGATTCACAAACACTACAATCAGGTCTGGGTATCCCCGGGCTCAAGCCCGACTCTCATCGCGATGAGTATTAACGCATGACTATGACGTGCTCATGTGACGCTCAACTAGGACCTCTGGGACGCCTTGATCAAAGAATGCCCTTTATCATACATCTGAGAGAGTTCAGTTTGCGCACGAGCATGTTCGTATCTAATGCTGATCAGGGTTCTTCGTGCACAAAGCAATCTTAACGCTAAGACATGACATTAAGATCTGAAATTTTTAAAGCTTTATGAAATAGCATGAAGTAGTATGGCAAGACTAACGCATAAAACGTCTGGGGGAAATACATTCTTCAAGATGACCACAACCATTTGTCCAAGATCACGATAACGCCTCAAACAGCTTCACTTAAAGCTCCAAGTTCGTGACTGGAAAAAAATGTGATACTGGAATGAGAGTTACCATCGTCGACCAGTTGAATGGTTGGATTCTACTCCAGTTAATTGGATTACTCACTGTAGTTTCTGATTGGCTATTGAGTGGGAGATACAGCCTCATATACCCTTGGGGATGTTTGCTACTCTGGAGAGTTCTGTCCTCATCAGAAATAGTGCACTGATTTTAGTTTAGAGTACTGAGCTGAGAGTGATACAAACCAATATTCACGATATTCAGCCTCCAACAAAACACACTAATAAACGTCAAGGTCCGGAATATAAAATGCAAGATTGATGTATGATGAATGGTGTATACTGTATAGGACAATGATTTATAGTATATATTATGATGCTGCCATTTATGTTTCTTATTCGGAGTCCAGTGGATGCGATTGAGAGTGATGACTCGATAAATACATTGAGTTGTAGAACTGTCAATTGGGAATATGATTTTGGTTATATAGATTGGATATATTTGTTTGGTAGGTCGGATAATATATTGGTTAGATTCACTGGTACATTGACATTCTTCTTCTTCCTTCCCAAAAGCGCAGATCGATGTTCATGCTGTTGGTCACTGGATTGTCTGGTCCAGACTCGATTATTTACAGACCGCCGCCAATATAGCTGGAAGATTGCTGAGTGCGGCGTGAAACTAAACTCACTCACTCACCTGCAAACCAGATGTTGCCGTACTCATCCGTGTTTGCAGAGAAAATGATACACAGGTCTCTTGGTCCAGATGCTAAAATTAAAACGTGCATTTTTGAAATGCTTTGAGACTTTAACCTTTAAAAATGAAAACTTTCGTAATTGTTAGGTTTTCAGTGAAAACCTTTGCTAAGCTATCCGGTTGTCTTGAAATGTCAAGTCACAAAACTATACTTCAGTATAAATGCACTTTTTTGGCATGAACTCTGCTTGCGTTTGAGTTCACAATTCCGTTTGTCTTCCTTATCAATCGTATTTGCAGTGTACTGATAAAGTGAGCCTATATTAGCAGACTGCGGGAATGAATTCATGCTGACATTACACACACGATGTATACGCGGTAATCCGCGGACAGAAGGGTCCAATATACCTGCGAGGTGCAATCAGTGCCTAACGTCACTAAGTTTGACATCCTTCCAAACACTTCCCACTGAAATGAGAAACATGGGTGACACTTAACGATGAATTTACACGGAAACATTGACTGAGCACAGACATCTCTCTTTTGAGTAGAGCTTCTGGTGATCCCAGTGCTATTTGTCAACGTCAAACCACCATGGGAGAAATTGATGGTAATTGGGACAATGTAAAGTATGGTATACCCAAATGCAGTGATATCAATTGTGATGGAGCAATATATCAAAACATTGCATTGTTTTGGACATTAGTCACAAGAATAACATATCTAAACATTTGACATTTTGCGATTGGCTGCATACGAAAATTGGTTTGAAGGGTCTCTGTGTCGAACTAAGCATGTTGACTAAATAGATATTTACATACAGTTTTCTGTAAAATCATGTTACATATTTTTTTAAATGTACAAAAACTCAGTGTGACATATGAAACATGATAGTTTGTTCGTATTTCAACAAAAATAGAGTTAAACTCTCAGAAAGACAGGGGGCGTGGTGGGCGAGCTGGCAAAGGCGCTAGGCTAGTGATCCAGCGAGGTTGAGGTGCCGGGATCGAGCCCACCTGTGACCGGGTGTAAAAACCTTGGAGTCAACTTTGTGTGCAGACTCTTTCAGTGTTGTCACAACCCCTAGTGTACAGTACACAACCCTGTGCACTTAAAACCCCCCACGAATCTGTTGGTATATGACCAGATGGTGGCCACGTGATGACGTGCAAACACCTAGTTGCGGGTACAGCAGCCTGCAGTAAACATGGACAAAGTACTGTGACTATGTGTCCCAGTCCACCCAACTGTGAATGGGTACCTCGTTAGGATGAGAAAGCCACAATAACTCGGTGCGCCCAGTGGCAGCAAGAGTTCTATACTCCCCAGGGAGTTGAGATTGATAATACGATGTGCCGTTGAGATTGACATCCAATGATCGAGGCGAAAATACCAGCGCCTTGAGCATGCACCAGTTGCGTGGATATGTGCGCTATATAAATATCCTATAAGAATAAAATAATACATAAAAGACAGAAAGTGATAACATATAAAGAGAAATGAATATTGCCAGATGGGAAAACAAGACCAAAACCCAGAAAGCAATACAGGAGATACGAAAACCGATGACACTAGTCGAGAAAGAGAAAACAAGAAACGAAAAAGGCTAAGTTACGTGAGAGAAGTAAGTACAAGTTGAGACGAAAGAGGAATAACACTGGCAAAGAAAGAAACTGCACAAGGCCAGAAAGCAATAACGCATGAATGAGAAGTAGATAACACGGGTTGAGACAGTGAAAACAGCGGATGACTAAGAGATATTGTTGCGAGAGAAACTATAATTATATCGACATGGCTTTTTCGGGTGTGTGTGTGTGTGTGTTGTGGCTGAAATTCCAATCAATAAAGCGACGTCACCCTTCGACAATAGTATCCGATAACGTTTCACTGAGGTTAGAGAAATAGTTGCACAGCTAGCACTGAGTGAATGATCAACTTAAGACACACAATAATCGATTAATTTTACAATATACCAAAGGGTATTCTTCACTCGTTATAGAATGTTTCAGAGTGACAGTTCCTGCTGGTTAAAGTAAGGTATACATTCCACTGATCGACAGAAGTTTGCCTGACATTTATTCCCTTAATCCAGAAACGTATATTTACCTTGAATATTTCAGCTGACGCAGCGAGTTCATCTCGCCAACACGTCCCTCGTCTGGCATTATTCGAGGGAAAGTATATATACACAAGCTACAATTTGCCTCCAAATTGAATTTGCAAATTTTCGATGAGACAGACGATCTGTAAATGGTCAGGGAGGTGACGAGCTTGGCATTCTAACGTTCGTTTCTTGACGTCGAAGCCCCCAGTAATTGTCTCCTTAACAAGTGAAACTGGCGGGTGCCCATACAAAAGACAAATTCCCAAATCCATTTCACAGTTTCGCGATTGAACAACCTCACTGACGAAAGGGTTGATCAGTAGTGTATATGCTCACATGAAAAAGTACACGAGCTGTGGGTATTTGTGTCGGTTGCCGTATGTCAACGTGACCATGAGCGACTTCTTTACCATCTATTTAAACATTGTATTTTAATCCACTTCATACTGACAACCGTAATAAAAACACAATCATTTACTCTATTTAGTAGTATCATTCCATCTCAAAGCCTACTGAAAGACACGAAATCTATTAAAAATAGTCCTTCAACGTCTCAAGTCAGCAGCCAGCACATACATTTGCGCCCGTTGTCCATGCTGTTACAAAAGCAGATTTACACTGTCGGCGTTTGTAGGAGCACGGTTACATTGATCAGTGATCATTATATTAATAATGGACGTCAGTCAATATATCGTGAGGTCGAATAGGTGTTTGTGATTACCAAATATCACAGTGTGTAGTGTACAATGCGTCTGTCGAAATCGGCTCCTCAACATGCCGCCCAGACATTAACAGGACGGAAACACTCCTTATATAACCTATACCTTCCTTGTAATGACAGCAGCACAGGATGCAGACTCGCTCAGATGAACCGTTGCCACACTGATCTATGGAGACAGATGACATGCCCTGAGTGAAGCAGTTGATAGAAGCAGTAAAAGCATAATCTGATACAGTGAGGGACACGGTGAGTTTGTAATGATGGTCAGAAGAGCAGGAGTACCTGTGAAGAACACATTGACCTTACAGTACCGTGAAGAACACCTTGACCTTAAAGTACCGTCAAAACCATCTCGACCTAACAAAACTGCGTTGAACTCCTTGCCCTTTCAGTACCATGTAGAACAGCTTGACCTTACATCAGTTGGTAGAACACATTGAGCCTAACTCTACTGTGTAGAACACCAAGACCTCATAATAATTGGAGAGGTATTGTTTAGACTATCAGCAGGCTGAGAGATTTGATTGTGATGATTAATTTCAAATATGAGGATGCTCAGTGTATGTTAAGCTCAGTGTGAGAATACAAGTCAAGATTGAAATCTGCTTTAAAGAGTATGTCTGTTATAATTACCACTTTGTCTAAACCAACATAGCACGGGTATAATGCTGACAGGAATCATAGCCTGGACGAGTCAAGTATTCGAACCCACAATCAGCGGATTTTGACACGATAAAGGCGTAGCTTTGTAAAGCAAATAGCGACGGTCTAGTTTGTCGCCAGAAATGGCTTAAAACATTGAAATTATTCAAACTATTGTCTTTGGCGTGACAAGAAACACTTTCCATCCAACTGCCTCTCAGTAGAATTTCATTTCTAATACGATTGTTGTACGACGCCAGGCAACACTATTCCGTCTATATGCACTGACGGGCATAATAGACATTTGAAAAGGTAAATCTGACCAATATACCATTAATGACTGGTGGCATTACTGATCATATACAAGAAACGATGACAAGGATGATGACCAACCAACACGAGTAACATCGGAGAAGTTGTCGTTAAAAATCGTCGCAGATCACCTGATGTTTCTATCTCAGGTATGCATCTCAGTTGTTCAAGCAAGGATCCAAGGCCATTTCAATCCCCACCACACCAAGGAAGTACTTCTACTCACTGAACCGATCCACCCAAGGCTGCGCATTTCTTCCATGTGTTATATACATCTATTGGAGATTACGTGGTGTAGTGGTTAGAGCGTCCGCCCGGAGAGCGGAAGGTCGCGGGTTCGATCCCCGACCGCGTCATACCAAAAGACGTTAAAATATGGTACTTGTTGGTCCCTGTCCAATTTCACCTCACGTCACTAGAGTTAGCAAAACAACCAGTACTTTGCTTGATCCAGTAATTGTCAGAGAAGACATTGATGTTGTTGACAGTGGTGTTGTTGAGTTTGATAGCAATATAAGTGATCACAGGGGAACGTATGTAAACGTAAGTACACAGTTATGTTATAGCATATCTTATAAGCGAGAAATCTGATGTTACAATAAGGGTGATTATGAAATGCTCAATTATCTTATAGAAAATACAGAATGGAAGGATTTATATTATGGATGTTCAAATGTTAATGATGCGTGTTCACTATTTTATAACAAATTTACTCAACATGTGAAGTCATGTATTCCTTCAAAAATAGTAACTATTCGTCCAAATGACAAACCATGGTATGGTATTTGAGGAGGGAATCCCGAAAAAGCGACCGATTACGGAGAAAGGCCAAGAAATAAAAGAGAGCGATAAGAAAGCTTATAAACATCAGAGAAATAGAGTAAACAACTATTCTAATATTAATGGCCTATTTTTAGAATTATACTCTGAAACTAATCTTCATATTGGAAATTATTACGTTATATTGTTAAAAACTCGGGCTCTACTTCGCATATTCTGATTTGGAAAAAGCTGAAAAACTTAATACATATTTCGAATCAATATCTCGTTTGAATGATAAAGATGTACCATTACCACATTTTCCTCAAGGACCAATATGCAGTTAGATCAAATAGTAATTTCTGAAAAGGAAATAGCTGATGTTATAAATGTTTACAGCTAAACAAAGCTTCAGGACCGGATAGAATACGTCATAAATTACTAAAGAACACTGTTGATTCCATATCCAAGCCCCTGTGTTTACTGTTCAACTTATCATTGCAATATAGTGTGTATCCAAATATGTGGAAAAGTGCATATGTCATGCCATTCTACAAGAAAGGTGATCACTCCATTGTTTCCAATTGTAGACCTATTTCTCTTATAAGTTGCATAGGAAAACTGTTGGAGCACAAACTGGTTGGTCTCATAATCCTAAAAAAACAGACGCAGTGTTGTTCCATGATTGATGAAATTGAAGAATTGAAATTATTTTTTGACGGAAAGCAAATCATTTTGGTAAACAATCCTAAATATCTCGGAATAACATTTGAAGCAAACGGCAAATGGTCTTGTCACACTAATCAAATTGTCAAGTCGTGCTCCAAAATGATATCATCAATGCGGAAATTCAAATACTTACTAAATAGAAATGCAATCAATACTATTTATAAGATATTTAAAAGACCACACTTTGAATATGCTTGTGAATTATGGGATGGTTGTACCGTACAACAGAAAGAAAACTAAGAGAAACTTCAGTTAGAAGCTGCCAGAATAGTTACGGGTCTACCTAGATATACCTCACGGCAAATTCTATATTATGAGACAGGGTGGGAAAGGCTGGATGAACGAAGAAAAAGAAGAACACTTTGTCTATTCTATAAAATTAGGAATGCTAACAATATTATCCTACCTTCAAGGTATGATTCCTTTTTTTCCATCAACTATAAGAAAAATGGAACTTCATTCCAAAGTTTCAAGTCGTACTTAAAGTGCGAGCAACCTGTAGCTCCATCATATTACTCGTTTGGATTTAGAAAATTTAATATTATACACACAAAGTTGAGATATATGACTAGTCAGCTAAATTATGATCTGTATAGTTTCAACATTACTGTGGCAATGCTTGTGAAAATGTACATCACTTCCTATTAGAATGTAAACTGTACAACATTCAAAGAGATTTTAATGTTAAATTTAAAAAGTATTGTAAAACGTGCCTCTCCAATCTCATTGCCATAGATGTTATTTGGAAGTCCTGATATGACCATTCCTAAGATGTATATAATTGTAAATGTATGTATGTAAATATTAGTGAGCTGGTATTTTAAGTTGGATAACTTGTCCCCAATCCCCTTCACATTTAGGAGATAAACGTACTGTGTTTGGAAATTAGATGAATGTTAGACCGAATTAATAGTCTCTAAATTTCATTTGAAGCCGAACGCGTAGCCATGGTAGAATTGTGAATAAAATATGGTTAAGTTTGTATACTGTTCAAAGCGACGTTAACTCACGCACGCATGTTGTAGACAAAAACATTACAGACACCATCACAGTATTATTTAGTCGCATTCGGTCTGATAGTGGTGTAAAGCACATGTATGTTGACAATGAGTGAATGATATTTTACACAACATCTGTGCCATGGCGGCCTGTAAACAGAGAAGCAAACGAATCCATATTACACAGAAACTTTTCTTTTCGAAATTCAGCAGGACTGAGGTATCGTATAAACATATACATATATAAGCATAACTATAAACATACCTTAGAGTACATTTGTCAATAATAATTACCTCAATTAACCAATCACTTCATAACTCCGTCACAAGTCGGCTTTAATCACACGTCGTCATGTTTCGTTGAATACTTGAGGATGTACTCCAATCTGAACCAGATATAGAAGTGCTTGCTATAAACAGCAATGATGCCTGCTGCTGGGGTAGAAAGCATCTAGTACCAAGCATAACTATCGTTTACCATATCTTCGACATACAACTAAGTGCCTGGGACATTTGTCTCATCAAATTCCCAGAGGGCAAGCCTTTCACTTCGGTCACTCACTCACAATCACGCCTAGAAGCACATTCATTTTTCCATGGATTCTTTTCCTCCCGCCTAGCAAATTTTAAACGTATTACCTGAAAGAAAAACATTTTTCACATTGAAACCTGAACGCTTTGCAATTTTAATGTTTCTCAACACTTCATTTTCTACTGTATGGGCTCGCTCACCAGTTTCTCAGATCAGGAAAAGAAATACAGCTAATGATTTTAATCAGAACAAGCCCGCTCTATTCATTACTGTCACAACTGGCATGTTCCCTATGATGTCGCATTGATCTGGGTTATGTAGAGAGTATAACAACCTCCCTAGACAATCATTACCCCATTCAACCTGTGCAAATAACATCAGGTTTTCTCCAATAACTCGACAGAAGACGTGGACTGTAAAAATAACCAAGCAGAAGGTTTAGCTATTTTCCAGAAAAAAACCAAACTAACCCTGTAGTTTCGTAAAACTGAAGACAGGTCCAGTGTTATCTGTTGTTGCAAGAGCAATAGCTGAGGAAGAAAACACATTTCTTGAAAAGGGGAATCGATTGTAATAACACGTTTCTCTACGACACTGGTAAGAACAGGATGCTTATACCAGGAGGCGCCCAGCCAATGTGTCAAATGAATCAATGCGTGACGTCACTCATTTTGACATCCCTTCAAACACTTTCCACTGAAAAGATAAAATATGGGTGACAATAATGCGATGAGTTTAGACCGAAACGCTGGCTGGTTATGCAGAGGCATCTCTTATTGAGTAGAGCTTATGGTGATTCCTTGCTGTTCGTCACCGTCACTCCTTTGTGGGAGAAACTGAAAGTAATTGGGACAATGTAAAGGTTGTTATACCCGGTGTAGTGATATATATTTCTGACAGAATAATATATCAAAACAGAAAACATTACATTGTATTCGTGAATAGCTTCAAGAATAACATATCCAATAATTTGACATTTTGTGATTGGCTGCATACGAAAATTGGTTGGGGGATAGGGGTCTGCGGAGGTTGCAGAGGCCTTTGGTTACTAGCTAAGCATGTCGAGTAAACGGTTATAATGACTTACAATTTACTATTACATCACGTTCGTAAATGTTTTAAGAAATGTATAAATACTCTCTGATATATGAAATATGGCAGATAATTTCGAATTTTTGTTTGTTTTTTGTGCGATTAGAGATGCAAGAAAGACAGGAAGCTAGAACACGAGAAGAGAAATGAATATTCGGCGATGAGAAAGCAATACCACCACCCAGAAAGCAATAAGGAAGCAAGGAAATCGATGACACAAGACTAGAAAGTGATAGCAAAAGACGAGAAAGAAAAAAACAGGACACGATAAATACGAGAGAAAACACCATAAGTACAATGCATCTGTCGAAACAACATCCTGAAGAATTCGCCATAATAAAACAGGACGGGAATACCTTTTTAATAATCCATACCTTCCTTGTAGGGACAGCAGCACAAGAAGTAGATTCAGAAGGACAAATCGTTGCCTCACTCATCTAAAGAGACAGTTGACACACCTTGATTAAAGAAATCAAGGTGTTTGAGGCCGGACTGAAGCAGGTGATTAAAGCGGTAAAAGTATACTTTGTAGAACACAACGACTTTGCAATAATGTAAAGGACCTCACAATACTGTTAAAATCATTATTTCACATTACTGTGGGGAACACCTTGACCTTACAGCACTCTGTACAGCGTTTTCATCTTACAGTTCTTTGTAGAACACATTGACCTTACAGTACTCTGTACAGCGTTTTCATCTTACAGTTCTTTGTAGAACAACATTGACCTTTCAGTCCTGTGTAGAAAACCTTGAGAAAACCAAGATTGATGAATGATAGTTGATTTCATGCCTAAACCCGTGAAGATCCGGGTTAGAATTGGTCTCGTAACGGGATGAGGTGACTTGGTTGACTCATGACATCACATGCCAATTGCATAGATCGATGCTCATGCTGTTGAGCACTGGATTGTCTGGTCCAGACTTCATTGTTTTCAGACCTTCACCATATAGCTTGAATATTGCTCAGTGCGGCATTAAACAATAGGCAATCAACCAAAAGAAGCACAACAAGTTGTGTCGCAGAATCCCAAAGGGCATGCCCTTCACTTTGTTCATTTCACTCACAATCATACATATCTCATTCATGTCTCCACGAATTCATGTCTCTCGTGCAAACACTCCCATTTCACATTTAAAAACACATGATCAAAATCAAAAACTTTCCGAAGTCAAACTAAACATGAACGCGTTGCAATTCTCGTCTCTCAAAACTTCATTTCTACAGCCTAGACTCGCTCTTCAGTTTATATTCTCAGACCAAGAAAAGAAAACAGCCAATTATTCAAATCAGAACAACCCCGCTCTATTCATTGCTATCACAGCTGACATGTTCCCTATGATGTCGCATTGATCTGGGTTATGCAGAGAGAATAACAACCTCCACTAGACAATCATTACCCATTCAACCTGTGCAAATAACACCACGTTTTTTCCCAAAAGATCTACAGAAGACGTGGACTAAAAATAACCGTGCAAAAGGTTTTCTTTTTTCCAGAAAAAAGACGAACATTGCAGATTCTTAAACTGAAGGCACGTTCAGTCTAATCTATTGTTGCAAGGGCAATAGCTAACGAAGAAACCACATATTCTTGAAGAAAGGAATCGATTGTAATAACACTTTCTCTATAACAATGTCAAATACAGGACGCATACCCCGGGAAGCGTGCAACTAACGTGTCAATCAATACCTTTCGTCACTGAGTTTGACATCCTTCCAAACACTTCCCTCTGAAAAGAGAAACATGGATGACACGGATGAAATTTACACGGAAACTTTGGCTCAACCCTGGCGCTTCCCTTCTGAGTAGAACCTCCGGCGATCCCATTACTATTTATCAACGTCAAACCGTTGTGGGAGAAGTTGATAGTAATGTTGACATGGCAAGGGTGAAGTCATATTATCATCATAAGTTTCAAGACAAAATTATCAAATAAGTTCACAATTTGCAATTCTCTGCATACGTACATGAGTACTGCCCATATGAAATAGTCTGGAAGGGTATTGAAAGTGTGCGTCGCAGTATGGACTAACATAGGCACTCAAAGTACGGGTAATGCAATATGATTTTGACTTCGAATGGTCGTGGTTTATTTACTGTAATTGGTTGGATAGAGTCTTCGTCCAGAAAGTATGTTGAATAAAATAATTATAACTTCCAGTTATCTTCGCAATCATGTAATTTCGTAATGAAAAAATGAATCGCTGTCCGATATACGAAACATCAGACTGTGAAACACTTTTTATTGTATAAATTGTTTTCGTCACGATATGGCTGGAATATTGCCGATGTGACGTTAAATAATAACTCACTCACTCAGACTGTGAAACACAGCAGCTTATCTCAAGTTATGCTTTAGTTATATTTCCAAATATAACACGACTCAAAGGTTGACAGTATGATGGCCGAGAAAGGACAGCTGTGAGAAAGACAGAACACAGTCACAGAAGAAAGAAAACACTTAGCATTAGTCAAGAAAGAGATAACATGAGAGGGGAAAGATATGCCACTAACCGAGAAAGCAATAATACGAGACGTGGAATCAATAACAGAAAGTGATACATCAGAGGAGAAAGTGACTGAGCGACGAGAAAAACAGAAAACGCAACGAGAAAGTGATTGTACAATGCGAGTTGTTACACCAGACGAGAAAGCTGTAACACGAAGTGAGAAAGAGACATCAGATGAGAAAGTCATACAAAAGACAAGAAACCCACAATCTCGTCTCACATCAGGGCCTTTTCATTTTTTCGAGACCATTTTGGTGCACAGTACCTAAAGTTGCCAGACTGTCGTGGAGCCTGACTGGATGGGACTCAACCCAAAAGGAACTAGAATCTCTTCTCTAGTGACAATCCCAAATATAACATTTGTTACAACTTCAATAAGGATGACGCTTTGTGCACAAAGTCTGGAACTCCCTCAGGTTACGGTTTCTGAGTTTGCCATGGAGGCTTTCTTTTAAGTGTTAGTCTCAAATAAGAGGGACGGGCCTGACAAACTATAGGTCACACATTCCTGCGTGGGTAAGAGTGTGTATGTGTTTGTGTGTAGAATATCAATATTGATATAATGAAAAAAGGGAGTAACACTTCGCGCAGTTTGACCTTGCCTACAGATTCAGCTCAATGACAGTTTTGCCTCTCTCTTGTTTCCTTAATCCACATCTGTATATCTGCTCTGAATATTTCAGCTGACACAGCGTATTCATCTCGCCAAGACGTCTCTAGTCTGGCATTATTCGAGAGGAAAGTATGTATACCCATGGTAAAATGTGGTCTCAAATCGACTTTGCAAATTTTCGAGGAGGCAGATAATGTTTTAATGTTCATGAAGTTGGCGAGTTTGGCATTCTAACGTTCCTTTCGTGACGTCGAACCTTCCTGTAACTGTGTACTTAACAAGTCAAACGTGCGGGCGGCTAAAGAAAAGCGTCAGACTCTACTTCTCTAATCCAACTTCACTGACGAAAGTGTTGATCAGGAGTTTATATGCTCACATGAAAAAAGATACAGTGAATGAGTGAGTGAGTTGAGTTTTACGCTGCACTCAGCAATATTCCAGCTATATGGCGGCGGTCTGTAAATAATCGAGTCTGGACCAGACAATCCAGTGATCAACAGCAGGAGCATCGATCTGCGCAATTGGATACCGATGACATGTGTCAACCAAGTCAGCGAGTCTGACCACCCGATCCCGTTAGTCGCCTCTTACGACCAGCATAGTCGCCTTTTGTGGCAAGCATGGGTTGGTGAAGACCTATTGTACTCCGGATCTTCACGGGTCGAAAAAAGATACAAGCACGTTACCATAGGTCAACGCGATCTTTAGAGACTTCCCTGTATTTCAATGTTGTATTTTAAACCACTTCATACTGACAACCAGTCATTCACGCAGACACAATCACTTACTCTTTTATGTTGGAGGTATTCAAACTCAATGCCAACTGAGTGACAAAGAAATCTATAAAAACAATCTTGAGCGCTCAAGTGAGCAGCCAGCACATCCACTGGCGCCGGTTGTCCATGCTATCCTAAGGCAGATTTACACTGTCGGCGTTTAGAATAGCACGGTTATATTGATCAGTGATCACGATATTAATAATGGACGTCAATCAAAATATCTTAAGGTTATCTAGGTGTTTGCGATTACAAGATATTGCCGTGTGTAATGTACAATGGAAATCTTCAACACGCCGCCAGGATGATAACCTCCTATATAATCTATCCCTTCCTTGTAACGACAGCAGCACAGGAAACAGCCTCACGGAGATCAATCTTTGCCTCACTAAACTTAGGAGACAGCTGACACGCCCTGACTGAAAAATCCATGTGTGAAGCCAGACTGAGGCCTCGAGGCAGATGAAGGTTCATATACTCTGAAGTACACGATGATTTTGCAATGATGTTTCGGACAGCTTGTCCTTACCATACTGTGTTGAACACCTTGACCTTGAGTGAGGAACACTGTGACCTTACAGTCCAGTGAAGGTCACTGTGACCTTACAGTTCCAAGAACACCATGACCTCACAAAGCTGTGAAGAGCACCATGCTCTAAAAGTGCTGTGGCGAATTTATGCAAAAGAACTCTTTGACCTCGGAAAACAGAAAAGCATGACTTTTTCTACTGTGTGTGACAGCATGACCTTTTATTACTGTGCAGAACAGCGCAACTCAAAAATATTTGGCGGAACATAGTGAACCTTCTCCCGATATCATACAACTCAAGTATACATCGATTTGTACTAGTCAATAAATCACACAACGCTCTGCTTTATCGTCGGGAACGCATCAGTAAGTAGAGAAACACTTTGTAATGTTTTCTTATTCCACCCGATATACCCTGATTCAACAGCTTCCACAGTACACAGTGTCAACAGCTTCAGAACATATCTGACAGATGCCAAAGATCTCTTTGCAGTCCAATATTCAGTACCTATAATCCATTAAGTATGCCCTGTTATCAGTAATGGCTACAACGCATACTTCGGAGACCGTTTATCCAAGGAAAGATGCTAACATACCAATTGTTTCATTATTCACGCTCGATTTTTTTATATTTAAGATTATATATTTTCCATACAAATCCTTCATTCTTCATCCCTGGGTATTTTAATTATCAGTTTTGGGTATTTTAATTATCTGTTAAGCGTTGCAGTTATCGTTAATATAAGCATTAACAAACTACCATGAATTCCTGTCTGTCACCGATACCAGTGGGTTCTCGTATACAATATATACGTTCTTGTTGCCATATATACTGTCATCATATACATCGCCGAATGACATCGCCGACTATTTGTAATAAATTGTGCCATCCAATATCGTACCGTCGTCGTGCAAGTATTGTTCCGACTATCAGTAGTGCTTCGAGAGGGTAATTATCATATATTACACGTCCATTGCAGTGTTGCATAGATTTTGATTTGTGGTCAAACCAAGGGTACTTGATGATACAAACATAATGTTTTGTTAATGAACATGCGAATTTGTTTCTTTTAAAAAATGTGTAAACGCTGCAAACGAGTTTCGAGGAGACATCAAAATAATCAATAAGACCAACCACAGTGTCCACATGGGTTTATGGTGTGACGCTGTTTTGAGCAATATTCCGGGAATGTCATTACGGACGTCACCAGCAATGGGCTCGAGACATTGAATTTAATCAAACCCTGGTCTTTGGCACGACAAGAAAACAGGTTAACCACAAATCCACCCCACTTCCACTCAGTACAATCAAATTAGGGATAGGTGTGACCAGATAACCTTATTCTTTCTATATAAACTCCCTGCAAAAATATACTCGGGACTCGGGACATTACTAATCACACGACAGAACCGATGACATGGATGGCACTAATGTCATGGCTAATGCCAGGATTGATGAATGATGACATTACTGGCTTTATGTCAAAACTGAGGACTGATGACGGTAACGGGTCGTTTCACCCCAAACACGTTCACCCCAGCACAGTTTCACCCCTAGTCTTTCACCCCATACAGTTTCACCCCATTTAGAGGTCGTTTCACCCTTGAAAATAACATTATCAACTATAAAATTGTTTCAATATTTTATTCATCTCTGTATAGTGTCGAAACAGCATATTCAGATTGTTTGAATAATTGTATTAGTTCATATTGGCTGTGTTGGATCGGGTGACGTCCTTCAGTGACGATAGCAAGTAGATGCCTTGGACAGGAATGAACGTGCCTATGTACTGTGTCCAGAGGTGAAGAAGCTTCTCGTGGATCTTCTTGAATTTTTGTTTGTCTCCTGAAAGAAGTCCATTCTGAATCAGGCGCACTTGGGTTTTCACCTGGACAGCCTCACTTCTCAAGAGTGGCACAAGAACATAAAATGACAATCCAGCACCACCACACTTAACAGATTTAAGCATTAATACCATTCCCCGTGTATACTCAACTAGTTGGGATGAAATAACTCCTGCATGATTGGGGGTGAAACGACTCCTAATGTGGGATGAATAGACCTAGTTTGGAATTGGTATGAAACAACCCGAGTGAAACGACTTGGGGTGAAACCACCCGGAACCCTAATGACAATGACTGATTGATGACAATACTGAAATAAACTGATGGCTTATGGTTGTTACCAAGACTGGTGTTTTTCTGTACAAACACAGCTTGGTGTTTTAGTAAGGTTTCAAGTTGATAGACCGCGTAGTGTGATGTTAAAGTTTCCTTTGTTGATACTTCATGCTATGTCAGTAAGGTGTTTTGGGGTTGATGTACTGTTTTGTTCTGTCAGTAGAATGTAATTGCAGAGTACATAAAGCTCTAAATATATGCACTGGGCATATTAATTGTATATATTTTATCAATACCTGATATTTGTACAAAGACGAATAGCCTAAATCTCACCAAGGGCTAAGAATGTCACGCAAGGCTGGCTTTTTGACAATGAAAATCCGCACCTCGTCCAACTATAGAACGGTTATTTTATCATTTTTAGTATTTTAATAACTTGATACATAGTTTTCACCATCTTCTGTGACACATGGTTATAAATGACGTTATTACAATCCAGTTTTCAGAAAGGTTCATGAAAACACGAATTATGGCCCTCATGAAAGGTTGATGGAGGTTAGGAATATTGTTTGAAGATCGACCTTAAATCTCCAGTGAAATACCAAATTCATCTGGATACCATAGTAATAAACTTGTGATGCAGGAGACAGGACATTAGGAGGGTGTAGAGTTCACACTAAACATTTATATCATTTCTCATTTTGGAAGAATAACCATTTGTGCAGGTAAACCATGCTTCATAAAATGTCTTTTACAAATTCTCCCATAAGAAACAGACACGGTTTCAATTGATATGATCAGTGGACACATCGACATTATGGAGTGAGTGATGTTTTCATGCCCTTTTAGTAGCATTTCAGCAATATCACAGCAAAGACACCGTAAATCTGCTTCACACATTGTACCCATGAGGGGAATCAATTGCGATAGCTATAGTGAAGATGGAGGACACGAGTCATAATGAGATGCACGACCGATAGTGATGATAGGAAGCAGGCCAGATACATGATACTGTCACACGCTTGTCCGACCCCGAACGAAAACACGAAATTGTAAACAAAATAAATAAAGTTTATTATGAACAAAACTACTTCATGTAATCAATCTCAATGCTCCCAATAACCACTCACCAACCTAAATACATGTGCAAACGATCCACACATGCAAACACTATTCACTGAAGCATTCACATGTACCAAACATACAATAAATACATCAAATAAATGTTTCTAAACAGATATACTAATACAAGTCAAACACTTGAAAGAAGTTCACGTGTAGTTGTAGCACTACTGCCCCACCATAACGCAGGCTTGGATACGATTGTCTCATCATACCATGAGAAATACAAGTCATACACTTAAATGAAAGTTCATTCATCATTTTAACATGAATGTCTAATACAAGTCATACACTTGATTGAGAAGTTAATGTTAGTGTGCGTCTACAGCACTAAAGCACCACCGTAACGTGAGCTTGAGTATCCACCATAACGTGGGCATGAGTATCCACCATAACGTGGGATGAAGAATAGCCAACACAACACTATGAGTTACTTCACGCAGTCAATGTAACAACTTTACCAAAGTCTTTTGGTTACACTGCCGACCCAATGACATCACCATGACATCACAGCTGACGACGTTCCACACAACTGACGACGTTCCACACACAGCTGACGACGTTCCACACACGAACATACATGTAGGCGTAGCTAGGACACAGTTAATAATTGACGTGCATCATTTGTCAACAACTACCCCTGATGTTCAACATCAACACTGGAAAAAATAGATACTGGGTGTAGCATCTATTTTAATATGAAATCTGACTTCTATGAAAGTTGCAAATTCTGAACGTATATAGCTACAATATCACTATCAGCAGCGTAATTACATTACCAACTGAAATCACCTGCATATTTTGTTAACTCAACATAAAATACTTCTCTTGTCACATATCAAATACATACCACACAAAGTGAAAATTACTTTCAAAACACAAATGTTCAATAAATACAAAAACCATACTTACGGCTCATAATAGCCCATGCATCCACTTAAAGCAAATATATCATCTGTTTAACACTCCTCTCGAATCACTCAGATGGTGTGTCTGGGCGAACTACTCTTGGAGTGTGTTTGGGCGATCCACTCTTGGTGATTGTGGCTAAAGAGCTATTTTTGTGACAGATACATAGTGATAGGTGGCTGATATTGCACATAGTACTAGGTATGATCCCTTATGGTTTATGTGAGACACATTGCACAGCGATCAGTGACATACCCTGAAATTGTAGATCTACTTTCATTTCAGAGAGATGTGGTAGAAGGTCGGACATGTTACATGTTCCAAATTGAACCAATACTTCAAGGCAGATCTCTCTGTCTGCACACAAAAGGTTCAGTGTGAAATTAACAAACAACAAGGCAATGTACTATTACCATTTTATCATAAACTATAGTAAGTTTAAAAATGAAATAATTTAATACAACGTAATTACACTGAAAGTACACAATAAAGTTTCATTTGCCATGTCAGCAAGCCTGAAATGATCCCATGGCAGTCAAACGATGACAGTCAAACCACTGACTCATATTGTAAGACACGTTCCTCCATTGCAGAGTACGATGACATTTAGCCAAGTCACAGAGCCTGGCCCTCCAGTCAACTTCAGTCGACTGTTACATCAAGCATTGGTTTCTGAGGACCAGCCATATTCAGGAATCCCGTCTATTTTGAATTAATTCCATGTTATTGTTTAAACGCTGTAGCTCTTATCAGTTCCGTTACATTTCAAGTGTGAATATAGTGTTATTATACTTGCTATATTTATCATTATACTTTCAGGCTGGGGAAACACGAATTAACAACATATGACAGTTATTCTAGTTAATTAGATAGTACTTATATCCCAAAGACTGGGGAACAAAGAACGACAGACATCTTCCCAACTATGCTTCCATACATTTGTTTGGTTCCGAATACTGACACGGAATCGCGAGTGAGGGAACGGGTGCAGTTTGCTATTATTGATGAACTTCGTGTGATATTGCATGAATAGCCCAGAACCTTCTGTCTTAAAATGCTGAGTCAGCGAAATTTGATCCTCTGCTTGATACGATCGTAAACAGTTACACACGATAGCGACCGCCTCCGTGGTGTAGTGGGTAGAGCGTCCGCCCGGAGTGCGGAAGGTCGCGGGTTCGATCCCCGACCGCATCATACCAAAAGATGTTAAAATATGGTACTTGTTGGTCCCTGCCTGGCGCTCGGCATTAATGGGTACAACAAGGACTGGTCGGCTCGGAGTCAGCATAATGTGTCTGAGTGGGGTATTCATGCTTCACTGCGGCATGGTATCTCCGTGGGCTATCACTATAAAACCAGCTTCAGTCTGGGCTAGTACAAGCAGCCGCACATACACATACACATACACACGCATGCTCGTCGTCATATTAGCGAAATATTCTCAAGCATGACGTTAAAACCAATTCCACCACCACACACGATAGCGTTTCCCCCTATCAATACACACCGTAATCAAGCCCCAATATTTTGGGAAAGTATAAAGACGACAGGTCCTTTGACGACAGGTTTTATAATATATAGATAATTATTCTTTATAAACGTCAAATTTGTTCTCGTCACAATATGGCTGAAAATTGCCTCACTCACTGTTAACTCACTCACGCACTCAGGTTGATATACAGTGTGGTTTGTTGGTAAGATTGGTAATCCTACATATTAACATGATTGACAACTTTGATACTTTTGAAGTCCTAAATTGTAGAATATGCCAGAATTGTTTCTTACAAATCAAAATAAAACTGCCAGAGAAATGCAAAACAAAATTAGTTGTTTTTCGTTATGCAACAATGATTTTTTTCCGATTCAACGCCTAATTCAGCAGTATTCCAACTGTATGACAGTGGCATGTAAAATAACAGTCTTTATCAGACACTATAATGATTGACACCATGAGCCACGCACGACGCATCAGTCAGGTCAGCAAGTCTGACCACATGATCCCGTTTGTCAACCTTACAAACATAATTGAACAGTCATTCCAGCTTGGATCTTCACAGCACTTTACTGCAGTGTATCATGAAATGGTTACAATATCGAAATGCGTGTTTGCTAGTTGTTTTTGCTAGAGTCGACAAACTTTGAGCTATTTACTTCAATCCTTGGACACATAAACCACTACTTGATATTTTGAGTAACGTTCCGCGATTGAAGGGTACGATGACATTCATCCAAGTCACAGAACCTGACCATCTTGTCAACTTCAGTCGAGTCTTAGGTTTCTGAGGACCAGTAAAATGCAAGAATCCTGATTTGGTTAATTTATTTACTAATTGATTAACCCTTATTATTTCCCATTTCTTATTAAGTTCTTTAAATTTCTTGTCTAACCAGGGCGTTTTTATATTATCTATATTTATTTTAGCCAGCACGTATTCAACACATACCATTTATACCTCTTTTATCGAGTATCCTTGGCTGAGCGTAATGAAAGTTCTGTTCTGTTCATAGTACTTCTTGTTAATCTTATAGTAATTATTTCCCCAACAAAACCTGCAACGACTGTGTAACAATGGACGACGGACATCATGACGTTCAACGGATTCCCCCCCCTGTGCCTACATACATGTGCATGGCTTCCCAATACTGACTCAAAATCGCTAGTGTGGTAATGGGCCTAGGTTTTTATTATTGATGCACTTCGTGTGATAGCTTATTGGATGAATAGACCAGAACCGTCTTACTTAAAATACTGAGTCAGCGAAATTTGATTCTCCGTTTGATGCGCTCTTACACAGTTACACAAGACAAAGATTCCCCTCTGTCCCACCACGATCGTTGGGGACAGTACAAAGACGTGTTTCTTTTATGTATTGTTATGTGTTCTTTCTACTACTAATCCTCTGTAGAGATCAATAAGATACGTGATACGAACTGTCACTAATGCATTCTATTGCCCTTACACTGACTGAGACATACAGGTGCTAAGCGCAAACGTTGACAGATAATGTTGATTTCTGCTAGATTTGATGGGTTAATTGCAATCGCTCGAGACGTTATCTGTCGATGACCATCACACTGCTACACAGTCTTCCAAGACCACAGACACTGTATACGTGTCCTTTACTAACACTTGCTATGAGCACGGATGGTCCAGTGGTCTTAGGTTTTGCTTTTCCAGGTTTGCTCAGATAATGATTTTCGCTTTGTCCGCACTGTCCGCGTACTTTTAGGTTTCACCAATATCCGACTTTTGAGACGTCTGCATCACTTCGGACTTTCCTCTGACCTTAATCTGACACTTCGTGGTGTAAGGAGAGTACTGTCCTAAGCGATCTTAAAACAAACATTTTCCATGAGACAGACAAAGCGATGTGTAAATGTTCAGGAAGGTGACGACTTTAGCATTCTAACGTTCGTTTCGTGGCGTAGAAGCCTCCCTTAATTGTGTACATAACGTGCGGGGGCTCAAACAAAAGCGTCAAAGTCTAATATATTGGTAGCATTCCATCTCAAAAGCCTGTTGGAGATTACAAAATATTCTTTAACGCTCAAGTCAGCATCCAGTACATACACTGGCGTCCGTTGTCAATGGTGTTCCAAAGGCAGGTTTACACTGTCCTTTTTTATAGGAGTACGGTAACATTGATCAGTGATCACTGTATTGATAATGGACGTCATTTGATATGTCTAAAGGTCGTCTAGGTGTTTGTGATTGCCAAAAAATGTGTAGAGTACAATGCATCTGTCGAAGCAACATCCTCAAGAATTCGCCATAATACAACAGGACG
Source organism: Haliotis rubra (assembly GCF_003918875.1). Lineage (NCBI taxonomy): Eukaryota > Metazoa > Mollusca > Gastropoda > Lepetellida > Haliotidae > Haliotis > Haliotis rubra. Next base: position 123,460 of record NW_025767640.1, read on the forward strand.
GGAATACCCTTTTCATAATCCATACCTTCCTTGTAGGGACAGTAGCACAGGAAGTAGATTCAGAGGGATAAATATGTAAAGTACAGCGTTTTCATCTTACAGTTCTTTGTAGAACACATTGACCTTTCAGTCCTGTGTAGAAAACCTTGAGAAAACCAAGATTGATGAATGATAGTTGATTTCGTGCCTAAACTCGTGAAGATCCGGGTTAGAATTGGTCTCGTAACGGGATGAGGTGACTTGGTTGACTCATGACATCACATGCCAATTGCATAGATCGATGCTCATGCTGTTGAGCACTGGATTGTCTGGTCCAGACTTCATTGTTTTCAGACCTTCACCATATAGCTGGAATATTGCTCAGTGCGGCATTAAACAACAGGAAATCAACCAAAAGAAGCACGACAAGTTGTGTCGCAGAATCCCAAAGGGCATGCCCTTCATTTCGTTCATTTCACTCACAATCATAAATATCTCATTCATGTCTCCACGAATTCATGTCTCTCGTGCAAACACTCCCATTTCACATTTAAAACACATTATCAAAATCAAAAACTTTCCGAAGTCAAACTAAACATGAACGCGTTGCAATTCTCGTCTCTCAAAACTTCATTTTCTACAGCCTAGACTCGCTCAGTTTATATTCTCAGACCAAGAAAAGAAAACAGCCAATTATTCCAATCAGAACAACCCCGCTCTATTCATTACTATCACAGCTGACATGTTCCCTATGATGTCGCATTGATCTGGGTTATGCAGAGAGAATATCAACCTCCACTAGACAATCTTTACCCATTCAACCTGTGCAAATAACACCACGTTTTTCCCCAAAAGATCTGCAGAAGACGTGGACTAAAAATAACCGTGCAAAAGGTTTTCTTTTTTTCCAGAAAAAAGACGAACATTGCAGATTCTTAAACTGAAGGCACGTTCAGTCTAATCTATTGTTGCAAGGGCAATAGCTAACGAAGAAACCACATATTCTTGAAGAAAGGAATCGATTGTAATAACACTTTCTCTATAAAAATGTCAAATACAGGACGCATACACCAGGAAGCGTGCAACTAACGTGTCAATCAATGCCTTTCGTCACTGACTTTGACATCCTTCCAAACACTTCCCTCTGAAAAGAGAAACATGGATGACACGGATGAAATTTACACGGAAACTTTGGCTCAACCCTGGCGTTTCCCTTCTGAGTAGAACCTCCGGCGATTCCGTTACTATTTATCAACGTCAAACCGTTGTGGGAGAAGTTGATAGTAATGCTGACATGGCAAAGGTGAAGTCATATTAGTTCTGACGGAACACTATGTCAAAGCAGAAAGCAATACTTCGCGTTCATCATAAGTTTCAAGACAGAATTATCAAATAAGTTGACAAGTTCTCTGCACACGTACATGAATACTGCCCATGTGAAATAGTCTGGAAGGGTATTGAAAGTGTGCGTCGCACTATGGACTAACATAGGCACTCAAAATACTGGTAATGCAATATGATTTTGACTTCGAATGGTCGTGGTTTTACTGTCTTCGTCCAGAAAATATGTTGAATAAAATAATTATTACTTCCAGTTATCTTCGCAATCATGTAATTTCGTAATGAAAAAATGAGTCGCTGTCCGATGTACGAAACATCAGACTTTGAAACACAGCAGTTTATCAGAAGTTATGCTTTTAATTTAGTTATATTTCCAAATATAACACGACTCATGAAAACATGACAGTATTATGGCCGAGAAAGGACAGCTGTGAGAAAGACAGAACACAGTCACAGAAGAAAGAAAACACTTAACATTAGTCAAGAAAGAGATAACATGAGAGGGGGGAAAGATATGCCACTAACCGAGAAAGCAATAATACGAGACGTGGATTCAACAATAACAACAGAAAGTGATACATCAGAGGAGAAAGTGACTGAGCGACGAGAACAACAGAAAACGCAACGAGAAAGTGATTGTACAATGCGAGTTGTTACACCAGACGAGAAAGTTGTAACACGAAGTGAGAAAGAGATACATGAGATGAGAAAGTCATACAAAAGACAAGAAACCCACAATCTCGTCTCACATCAGGGCCTTTTCATTTTTTCGAGACCATTTTGGTGCACAGTACCTAAAGTTGCCAGACTGTCGTGGAGCCTGACTGGATGGGACTCAACCCAAAAGGAACTAGAATCTCTTCTCTAGTGACAATCCCAAATATAACATTTGTTACAACTTCAATAAGGATTGCACTTTGTGCGTAAAGTCTGGAACTCCCCTCAGGTTACGGTTTCTGATTTTGCCGTGGAGGCTTCCTTTTAAGTGTTAGTCTCAAAATAAGAGAGACTGACCTGACAAACTATTAGACACACAAGCGTGCGTGGGTAAGTGTGTGTATGTGTTTGTGTGTATAATATCAATATTGATATGATGAAAAAAAAGGAGTAACACTTCGCTCAGTTTGACCTTGCCTACAGATTCAACTGAATGACAGTTTTGCCTCTCTCTTGTTCCTTAATCCACAGACGTATATTTGCTCTGAATATTTCAGCTGACACAGCGTATTCATCTCGCCAAGACGTCTCTAGTCTTGCATTATTCGAGAGGAAAGTATGTATACCCATGGTACAATTTGGCCTCAAATCGACTTTGCAAATTTTCGAGGAGGCAGATAATGTTTTAATGTTCATGAAGTTGGCGAGTTTGGCATTCTAACGTTCCTTTCGTAACGTCGAACCTTCCTGTAACTGTGTACTTAACAAGTCAAACGACCGGGCGGCTAAACAAAAGCGTCAGACTCTACCTCTCAAATCCAACCTCACTGACGAAAGTGTTGATCAGGAGTTTATATGCTCACATGAGAAAAAGATACAAGCACGTTACCATAGGTCAACGCGATCTTTAGAGACTTCCCTATATTTCAATGTTGTATGTTAAACCACTTCATACTTACAACCAGTCATTCACGCAGACACAATCACTTACTCTTTTATGTTGGACGTATTCCATCTCAAAGCCAACTGAAAGACAAAGAAATCTATAAAAAGAATCTTGAGCGCTCAAGTGAGCAGCCAGTACATCCACTGGCGCTGGTTGTCCATGCTATCCTAGGGCAGATTTACACTGTCGGCGTTTAGAATAGCACGGTTACATTGATCAGTGATCACGATATTAATAATGGACGTCAATCAAAATATCTTTAGGTTATTTATGTGTTTGCGATTACAAGATATTGCCGTGTGTAGTGTACAATGGAAATCTTCAACACGCCGCCAGGAGATAACAGGCCGGAAGTACCCCCTATATAATCTATACCTTCCTTGTAACGACAGCAGCACAGGAAACAGCCTCACTGGGATCAATCTTTGCCTCACTAAACTTAGGAGACAGCTGACACGCCCTGACTGAAAAATCCATGTGTGAAGCCAGACTGAGGCCTCGAGGCAGATGAAGGTTCATATACTCTGTAGTACACAATGATTTTGCAATGTTGTTTCGGACAGCTTGTCCTTACCATACTGTGTTGAACACCTTGACCTTACAGTAGAGTGAGGAACATTGTGACCTTACAGTCCAGTGAAGGTCACTGTGACCTTACAGTTCCAAGAACAACACCATGACCTCACAAAGCTGTGAAGAGCACCATGCTCTAAAAGTGCTGTGGCGAATTTATGCAAAAGAACTCTTTGACCACAGAAAACAGAAAAGCATGACGTTTTTTACTGTGTTTGACGGCATGACCTTTTATTACTGTGCAGAACAGCGCATCTCAAGAATACTTGGCGGAAAATAGTGAACCTTCTCCCGACATCATACAACTCAAGTGTACATCGATTTGTACGAGTCAATAAATCACACAACGCTCTGCTTTATCGTCAGGAACGCATCAGTAGAGAAACAATTTGCAATGTTTCCTTATTCCACCCGATTATACCCTGATTCAACAGCTTCCACAGTACACAGTGTCAACAGCTTAAGAACATATCTAACAGATGCCAAAGCTCGCTTCGCAGTCCAATATTCAACACATATAATCCATTAAGTATGCCCTGTTATCAGTAATGGCTACAACGCATACTTCGGAGACCGTTTATTCTTGGAAAGATGCTAACATACTAATTGTTTCATTATTCTCGTTCAATTTTTTATTTAAGAGTACATATTTTTCATACAAATCCTTCATTCTTCATCCCTGGGTATTTTAATTATCAGTTTTGGATATTTTATTTATCTGTTAAGCGTTGCAGTTATCGTTAATAAAAGCATTAACAAAACTACCATGAATTCCTGTCTGTCACCGATACCAGTGGGTTCTTGTATACAGTCTATACTTTCTCGTTGCCATATATCCTGTCATACTAAATTGTGCCATCCAGTTTCGTACCGTCGTCGAGCAAGTATTGTTCAGACTAACTATCAGTAGTGCCTCGAGAGGGTAATGGTCATTACACGTCCATTGCAATGTTTGCATAGATTATGATTTCTTGTAAACTAGTTGTCAAACCATATGTACTTGATGATAAAAACGTGTTGTTTTGTACATGAACATACCATTTCAATCTGTTTTTTAAATGTTTTGTTTACGCTACAAACGTGCTTCGTGGAGATGTCACGGTGATCAATAAGACCAACCACAGTGTTCACATGGGCTTATGGTGTGACGCTTTTGGAGAAATATTCTGGAAATATCACCAGAAATGGGCTCCACACATTGAATTGAATCAAACCCTGGTCTTCGGCGTGACAATAAAACTCGTTAACCACAAAGCCATTGCACTGCAACTCAGTACAATCTAATTTGGGACACGGGTGACTGTGACTGTATGATTGTTATACTGATCATGATATTCTGTCTGTATAAACTATCGGGCAAAAAAATATACTTTTGATAATCTAATCAAACACTGACGACTGATTACATTTCACATTACTGCACATGGATGAATGATGACATTACTGATGACAAAACTGAAATTGATTGATGACTTATGGTTAGTTGACAAGACTGATGTCTTGGGGTCATCGGTAAATACAGAGCTTGGTGTTTTAGTAAGGTGTCAGGTTGATATACTGCGTCGTATGATGTTAAGGTTTCCTTTGTTGAAAGACTTCATGCTATGTCAGTAAGGTGTTTTGCGGTTGACGTAATGTTTTGTTCTGTCAGTAGAATGTAATTGCTGAGTACATAGAGCTGTAAATATATGCGCTGGACATTTTAATTGGATATGTTGTCCACCAGCACACAACAATAAACATTCACGTGATGTAAGAATAAAGCCATGGTCATTTACATTAAAGACCTAATATTTGTACAAACTGGAATAGCCCAAATCTCACCAAGAGCATTTGGCAATAAAAATCCGCACCTCGTCCAACTATAGGACGATTATTTTAATATTGAACTTGATACATACTTTTCACTATCTTCTGTGACAAATGATGATTAATGACGTTACTACAATCCATTTCTCAGTAAAGGTTCATGAAAACCCGAAATTAAGGCCCTTGTGAAAGGTTGATGATGGAGGTTAGGTATATTGTTTGAAGATCGACCTTAAATCTCCAATGAAATACCAAATTCATCTTGGTTAAATGGATTCCATACTAATAAACCTGTGATGCAGGACATATGACATTACGAGGGTGTAGAGTTCACACAACCAATTTATATCATTTCGCATTTTGGAAGAATAACCATTTGTGCAGGTAGGCCATGCTTCATTAAAATGTCTTTACAAATTCTCCCATCAGAAACAGACACGGTGTCAGATAATATCGCCAGCGGAAACATCGACATTATAGAGTGACTGACGGTTTCATGTCTTTTTTGTAGCATTTCAGCAATATCAAAGGAAGGACACCGGAAATCTGCTTCACACATTGTACCCATGTGGGGAATCAAATGTGATAGCTATAGTGATGGGGAGTCACATGGTTCATAATGAGATACACGAGAGTTAGTGATGATAGGAAACAGACAGATACATGATACATATTGGTGGTGACTAATATTGCATATAGTACTAGGTTCGATCCCTTGTGATTGTAGGACGCGATTATTCATTCAACCAAGTCACAGAGCCTGGCCCTCCAGTCAACTTCAGTCGACTCTTACATCAAAAATGGGTTACTGAGGACCAGCTATATTCAGGAATCCAGACTGGGTTCAGTCTATTTATTAAATGATTAACCCTTATTATTTCCCATTTAGTCAAATTGTTATTGTTAAAACGCTGTAGCTCTTATTAGGCCCGTTACTTTTCATGTGTGAATATAGTGTTATTATACTTGCTATATTTATCATTATGCTTTCAGGCTGGGGAAACAGGAATTAACTACATATCACAGTTATTCTTGTTAATTAGATAGTAATTATATCCCACACAATACCCCCAAAGACTGTGTAACAAAGAACGACGCACATCTTCACTTTCCACCATCAACTGTTTTCCCCACTGTGCCTCCATACATTTGTTTGCTTTTCCGAATACTGACTCCAAATCACGAGTGTGGTAACAGGTGTAGTTTTGTAGTTATTGATGAACTGCGTGTGATATTGCATGAACAGCCCAGAACCTTCTGTCTTAAAATGCCGAGTCAGCGAAATTTGATTTTCCATTTGATACGATCGTGCACAGTCACACATGATAGCGTTTGCCCCCGATCAATACACACCATAATTAAACCCCGATATCTGGGGACAGTGCCTTTGTCTAAAAATACCTTTAGGTCCTTATATAAAACGTCAAAATAGAACTTCATTGCATTGAAATAGAGTATAAAAACTAAAAGACTCAGTGACTTGCACAGACTCACCATGTAAAATCAAAGACATTTCCTTTTAACTAAATACAAGTCATTGAATAATTTGAGAGGTCGATAGCTCATGAGACACCGTCATTGACGGCGTTGGAACGTTGGCTGACACAAACAGACTTATACACATCTAATGGAGATCAACAAATAGAGCATCATGAAAGGAACCACAACAGCACTGACAAAATGTATTTAAGAGTAATCAGGGATGATAGCTGGACTGCTTGTTTAATCAGTTCCTTGTAGTCAGATGAGATAGGGTGTCCTTGGTGTCTGTTGCTGGTTGTGTCGGCAGATTTATATTGCTGGGACATACAGACCAGATTTAAACTGCTGGGACATACAGACAGATTTAAACTGCTGGGACATACAGACCAGATTTAAACTGCTGGGACAAACAGGCCAGATTTAAACTGCTGGGACATACAACAGGACATACAGACAGATTTAAATTTAGATTTAAACTGCTGGGACATACTGCTGGGACATACATAACAGATTTGAAACTGCTGGGACAGATTTAAACTGCTGGGACATACAGACCAGATTTAAACTGCTGGGACATACAGACCAGATTTAAACTGCTGGGACATACAGACCAGATTTAAACTGCTGGGACAACAGATTTAAACTGCTGGGACATACAGACCAGATTTAAACTGCTGGGACATACAGACCAGATTTAAACTGCTGGGACATACAGACCAGATTTAAACTGCTGGGACAAACAGACCAGATTTAAACTGCTGGGACATACAGACCAGATTTAAACTGCTGGGACATACAGACCAGATTTCTTTGGTGAGGTCATGAAGGGAGTTTAAAAACAATTGCTTTGCCCCATTTTATTGTGTGGTTAGGGAAGTTCATATGATCGCAGATAGTTGATTTTCGATGTAATTCGTTGGTGGATGTTATGAAATGTTTCTGCCAAGGCAATTGATCATATAGTTGAAGGTTTAACAGTATATGGTCATGGTAACCAGTGACTCTGTGCCGTGGTGGTCTACGGTTAGACGGGTTGCGTCGCAGATGCAGCATCCTATCACTGTTGGTCCGAATATAGTATTGTCCTTGACTATTTAGGATCATAAACGCCATCGTGGGTGTCACCAAAGTAGTGAAGTTTCATTGCCTCCATCGCGTCGGGCAATCTTCCCTCATACAACCAATGCATCAGTCACACACTTTATATAACGGAACGACCGTGCAAATGCGGCATAACGCAACTCACTCACTCATGATACCGACATTGATCACTCGACAAGAGCGGTAGATTGTAGAGAAACGGTCAGAGATAACACTTTGTCTGCTCTTTCAAAAACAGTTAACATACGGGGAATGGAATCAATAATTATCAGTCTGGAAAATCAACACTACCTCGATATTGGTATGTTTCGCTTATCGTCATGATGAAACCTGTCTAGATGTGTTCCGTGACCATGGTGTCACTGACGTTGCAGCAGTAACTGAATGTCGACTGAGAGATGGGTATTGAAAATATACTCCATTCTTAAACACCAATGTCTGGAGTTTATGTTTGAGGATTAGCAGCATCAGTTCTCATTAAGTTTGATGAATGACGAATGTCCTGTCAATGGAAATGGCTTGGTATCATGGCATCTTCATCCTATTACGACTAAGCGCAGGAGATGTATCCGAGATCGCGTGTCTGTCGGATGAAAATTGTGTAATTGTCTTCCAGAAAGATAATCAAGGAATTTAAATACCATCACATACCACAGTGAGAGATAGTATTAGGGGATAGACATGGCCTGGAGAGAAGGTGACACCTTATCGAGGTTACATTCTGTAGACAGTTCTGCGAGTTAGGTTTGGTGCATTGGTGTTTCGGTAGAGTGAGTGAGTAAAGGAGTTAATGAGATGGGCAACATTATTTCAAAGTTGTATTACAGCAGGTCACATTTATATCATAATAAATCTACTCGCCTCAATCCCCATGTAAAAGAGTTGTGATGCTTATCACACAGAGAGAAATGTTGAAAGTGGAACAGATAACTGTGACATGTGTCTGGTAAACGAGTTCAAGGCATCCTTAATACCGCCAAGCTATCCAATTCCCTCAATCAACATTTGGTGTGATATGGTAAAATAGTTTTTCCTACTTTGCTAAAACGACATATTGACTTCATTTCAAGCACAACATTCCACACGGTGCATTTGTCTGGCACAATATGCTATGAGTGATCCTTTGTCACGCAATGTGGAGCTCAATAAGATACGTGATACGAACCGTCAGTAATACATCCATAGTCCTAGCACTGACGGAGACATGTAGGTGCTAAGCACATGAGTTGAAAGATAATATTGATTTCTGCTAGATCTGGGGGTTAATCATAATTTCTGGAGACGTTGTCTGTCGACGACCATCCAAATGAGTCTTCTATGAACAACCGTACCACAGAGACTGGACAGGTGTCTGATATTCATCCTTACATATTAACAACCGCACCACAGAGACTGGACAGGTGTCTGATATTCATCCTAACACATGAAGAACTGTACCACAGAGACTGGACAGGTGTCTGACATTCATCCTTACATATGAACAACCGTACCAAAGAGACTGGACAGGTGTCTGATATTCATCCTAACACATGAACAACCGTACCACAGAGATTGGACTGGTGTCTGACATTAATCCTAACATATGAACAATCGAACCACAGAGACTGGATAGGTGTCTGACATTAATCCTAACACACGAACAACCGCACCACTGAGATTGGACAGGTGTCTGATATTCATCCTAACACATGAACAACCGCACCACAGAGACTGAACAGGTGCCTGACATTCATCCTAACATATGAACAACCGCACCACAGAGACTGGACAGGTGTCTGACATTCATCCTAACATATGAACAACCGTACCACAGAGACTGGACAGGTGTCTGATATTCATCCTAACAGATGAAGAACCGCACCACAAAGACTGGACAGGTGTCTGACATTAAACCTAACACATGAAGAACCGCACCACTGAGACTGGACAGGTGTCTGACATTCATCCTAACACATGAACAACCGCACCACAGAGACTGGACAGATGTCTGACATTCATCCTAACACATGAACAACCGCACCACAGAGACTGGACAGGTGTCTGACATTCATCCTAACATATGAACAAACGTACCACAGAGACTGGACAGGTGTCTGACATTCATCCTAACATATGAACAACCGCACCACAGAGACTGGACAGGTGTCTGACATTCATCCTGACACATGGACAACCGCACCACAGAGACTGGACAGGTGTCTGACATTCATCCTAACATATGAACAACCGTACCACAGAGAATGGACAGGTGTCTGATATTCATCCTAGCACACGAACAACCGTACCACAGAGAACAATATGAACAACCGCACCACAGAGACTGGACAGGTGTCTGACATTCATCCTAACATATGAACAACCGCACCACAGAGACTCGACAGGTGTCTGACATTCATCCTAACACATGAACAACCGCATCACAGAGATTGACAGGTGTCTGACATTCATCCTAACATATGAACAAACGTACCACAGAGACTGGACAGGTGTCTGACATTCATCCTTACACATGAACAACCGCATCACAGAGACTGGACAGGTGTCTGACATTCATCCTAACATATGAACAAACGTACCACAGAGACTGGACAGGTGTCTGACATTCATCCTTACATATGAACAACCGCACCACAGAGACTGGACAGGTGTCTGACATTCATCCTTACATATGAACAACCGCACCACAGAGACTGGATAGGTGTCTGACATTCATTCTAACACATGAACAACCGTACCACAGAGACTGGCCAGGTGTCTGATATTCATCCTAGCAGTGGGCGCAGGTGGTCCGGTGGTCTAAGACGCCGTCTTTCGCCCTCGGAAGGTCTAAGAGTCACCCTAACAGCGGGCACGGGTGGTCCAGTGGTGTAAGACGCCGCCTTTTGTCCTCCGAAACTCTAATAGTCACCCTAACAGTGGACACGGGTGGTCCAGTGGTGTAAGACGCCGCCTTTTGTCCTCGGAAACTCTAATAGTCACCCTAACAGCGGGCACGGGTGGTCCATTGGTGTAAGACGCCGCCTTTTGTCCTCGGAAACTCAAATAGTCACCCTAACAGTGGACACGGGTGGTCCAGTGGTGTAAGACGCCGCCTTTTGTCCTCGGAAGGTCTAAGAGTCACCCTAACAGCGGGCACGGGTGGTCCAGTGGTGTAAGACGCCGCCTTTTGTCCTCCGGAAACTCTAATAGTCACCCTAACAGTGGACACGGGTGGTCCAGTGGTGTAAGACGCCGCCTTTTGTCCTCGGAAACTCTAATAGTCACCCTAACAGTGGACACGGGTGGCCCAGTGGTGTAAGACGCCGCCTTTTGTCCTCGGAAACTCTAATAGTCACCCTAACAGTGGACACGGGTGGTCCAGTGGTGTAAGACGCCGCCTTTTGTCAAAGCAATGTTAAAACAAACTCACTGTGAAACAGGAAATTATCGTGAAACGGACACAGTTACATCACGATAGCCTGTAAATATAGAAGCAAAAGACTGCTAGATGTCACACCCCAAAACAAATTCTTTGCCAGATTCTGCTCGAATGAGGTGACAAGACTGGATATTCATTTGCACTGGCGCTCTATATACACTCTTCAAAAAAAGTAGAGGGACCTGAACTTTCAATGTGGAAACTAAGTGTAAACGTGAACAAGCTTTTCGAAGACAAACATCTTATGAACGCACCACCATTTCTCTTTATCAGCACCCCGAAACACAAAGCATGGGATGCACGTGCATGGGGTGTCATTCTTGATTTTGATGGTTTTCAAGGAGGTCGATAAATCACTGTGGACCATTAACTTTGACAATCATCTTCCATCAGATAGTTGTTAGTGTTTGTTTCTAGCCGTTTTTGTTATTTGAAAATACAATTCGTACACATGCTCATTTCAAGTCATACACCATTATCACCATTGATTGACTCCGACATATCTCCAAGTAAATTAAACATGAAGTTCCCCTACTTTTTAAGAGTATACATATATATATATATATATATCGTCGTATCTTAGCATTTATTTGTGAATATAATTCACTTCAAGCCACGAATAACTCTAAAACCCCGCCAAACTTTTGAGTTATTAAATGTCATTATTTTGGGTCAGTACATATTTGGAAATCCCTAGACACAATAGACAAACTGGTTGGTTTTACTGTCCTTCGCTGACAGTTGTTGTTTTTAAAAAAATACTTTATTTATTCTAAAGTTATAACTTGTTTTTAGTCACGATATCCCTGAAATATTGCCGATGTAACTTTAAATATTAGCTCACTCACTCACCCAACGTAGTCATACAGCAGTCATGTCCCTAAGAGTTTTGGACAACAGTACCTTGGTCTGAGTGAGTATACTCGGTGCCCAAGTTAAATTGTGACACACTATCTCTGTCGGCTTGCACCATCAAACCATAAGCAATCTTGGGAAAACCCAGGATCCGGTGCTGACAATAAACAGAAAGGCATGTAATCAGCCTGTATGAGATTTCCAACCTACAAGCGTTCAAGTTAGGAAACTCAAGGGAGGCAACTCTGCCGTAGACGACAGGGGCATCCAGTGCTCAAGTCAGAAGCAGACAATGCGGTGCTTGATGTGAACAGCAATATCTCTTGTCTTTTTCTGGTAGGAAACCCACAGACCACGCTCTACACTTCGTACACTCACACACAATCACGCTTCAATTTTTATTAATTTCTATTATGATTTCTAGTCTTTCGCACAAACACTGCCGTCGGGAATTATTGCCTGACACGAAACATTGCTAATTCAAACGAAACATGATTGCGGTACATTTCTCTTGATTTTAATGTTTCCCAAAATTTCATTTCCTACGGCTTCAACTCGCTCATCAGTTTATGTTCTCAGATCAGCCAAAGCAATACAGGTAATCACTTTAATCAGAAGAAGCTTGCTCTATTCTTTACTATCACAACTGACATGTTCTCCATGATGTCGCATTGATCTGGGTTATGCAGAGAGAATAACAACCTACAGTAGACAATCATTCCCCAATTTAACCTGCGCAAATACCAAGTTTTTCCCATATAACTCTGAAAGAAGACGTGGACTTAGAATAAGCAAGCGTTTTTCTTTTCTTTAACTAATGTCATGTTCACTCTAATCTGTTCTGGCAAGGGCAATAGTTGAAGAAGAAACAACATAATCTTGAAGACGGACATCGATTGTGATAACACGTTTCATTATAACACTGCCAACTACAGGATGCTTATACCAAGACCCGTCCGGCCAATCCGTCAACAGCTGCGTGACGTCACAAAGTTTATAGAAAAAAATATGTTCAGTTGAATGAGAAACATGAGTGACAATAGTGAGTGAGTGAGTTTGGTTTTACGCCGCTTTTAGCAATATTCCAGCAATATCACGGCGAGGCACACCAGAAATGGGCTTCTCACATTGTGCCCATGTCGGGAATCGAACCCGTGAGTGACAATAAAGAGACGACTTTGACTCACTACATGCACCTCTCTTTTCTGAGTAGGGGTTCTGGTAATCCCACTGCTATTCGTCAGCGTCAGAAATTGACTGTAATGAGCACATTGTTATACCCAATGTAGTGATATCGTTAAGTCTGACACAACAATATATTAAAACAGAAAACAATACTTCGCGTTCGTTACAAGAAAAACACATCAAATGATTTTATCTTTCGCATTTGGCTGAATAGGAAAATACATTCTGCACTCGTAGAATATTGAAGGTGTATTGAATTATGTGTCCCGGGTAATTCGATATCATTTTGATATTTCTTTCCCTGCATCTTGTTTGGGAGTGCTTTTGTGTCGAACTAAGCATGTCGAGTAAAAGGATATTTACCTCCAATTTTCTTTGAAATCATGATGTCTCGTATTTCAAAATATGTACGAACACTCAAACTTAAATAACTCTAATTCTTTGTCGATTATAGCTGCAGAAAAGATAGACAGAAAGTGATTATACGGGCAAATTAATAAATATTACTAGATGAAAAAGCAATACCACCAACCAGAACGCGACACAGAAGGTAAACATGATATGACAAAAGATGAGAAAGAAATATAGAAGACGAGAATGCAATGCAAGATACAAGGAAAACAATTGCATGATACATAAAACAGATGACACAAGAAGAGAAAGCAAAGCATTGGACGGGCGATAAATAACATTGGTCAAGAAAGCACAAAAGACCAGAAAACGATGCAAGAAAGCAAGAACAAGGAGTTGGAGAAGACAAAAAAAGAGATTTCACAAGACGACAGTGAGATAACATGAGACAGAAAGGTCATTACGTGGGAAAAGGGTACATAGACGAGAAAATGATAACACGACACATGAAAGAGATAACACTAGATGAGAAGGCGATTACATGAGACTAAAAAAGACATATATGAGACGAAAACGACGCAGAATATTGACTTACACGAGACAAGTAAGCAAAATGAGAGACGAGAGATAAAAACCAAAGGTCAAGCGAGCAATTGCACCGGAACAGAAAGTGATAACACCAGATCAGGAAGAAATAGCAGGAGAATGAGATAACACGGGACAAGAAAGCAAAAACACCAGAGGAGAAAGCAATATCACTGCGAGAGTACATGTCACTATTCGTCTGATGCCATTTTCTCGAACTACCAATAATACGGTGATCAGAACTGTTTCAGAGTGATAGTTCCAGTTGCTTGACCTGAAGTATAGACTCCTCTGACCGGCAGTGGCTTGCCTGACTCTTGTGTTCTTACCTACAAACGTATGTCTCCTCTGAATATTTCAGCATACACAGCGAGTTCATCTCGCAAACACGTCCCTCGTCTGGCATTATTTGAGAAGAAAGTATATATACCCAAGCTACAATTTGCCTTCAAAATGAATTTTAAGAAGGTGACGAGTTTTCCATTTTAACGTGGGTTTCTTGACGTCGAACCCTCCGTAACTGCGTACTTAACAAGTCTAACGAGCGGGCACCCAAACAGAAGTGTCAGAGGTTATTTCTCAAATGCATTACGCAATCCGTGATTGAACACCTTTTCGTACGAGAGCAGTTTTCATGCTCACCTGAAAAAGCACACGACCTGTGGGTATTCGTGCCTATTGCCATGTGTCAACGTGACCTTGAGTGATTCCCTTACCATCTTTTTCAACATTCTATTTTAATCCACTTCATACTGACGACCACTCAGACACAATCAATTACACCATCGTGACGGTTGCATTCCAACTCAAAGTCTACTGAAAGAGTAGGAAGAAATCTATTCAGAGCTCTTCTTCTATTCAGAGCCACTTGTACATCACGATAGCCTGTAAATATAGAAGCAAACGACTGCTCGATGTCACATCAAAAAATTATTACTCGTTTTTAGTCACGATTTGGCTGAAATATTGCCGATGTAACTTTAAAGCTTTGCTCACTCACTCACCTAGCGTAGTCATACAGCAGTCATGTCCCTAAGAGTTTTGGACAACAGTACCTTGGTCTGAGTGAGTATACTCGGTGCCCAAGTTAAATTGTGACACACTATCTCTGTCGGCTTGAACCATCAAACCATAAGCAATCTTGGGAAAACCCAGGAAAACAATACATCGCGTTCGTCATAAGATACAAGAAAAACATATCAAATGATTTGATATTTCGCATTTGTCTCAATAGGAAAATCAATACTGCACTCGCAGAATAGTTTGGGAGGGGTATTGAATTATGTGTCCCACTACAACTGACATCCGCACTCAGGTTACAGTTGATTCGATATCATTTTGAATTCGATGTTTTTTCTTTCCCTGATTCTTGTTTGGGAGTGTTTTTTGTGTCGAACTACGCATGTCGAGTAAAAGGATATTTTCTTTCAACTTTCTTTGAAATCATGTTGTTTCGTATTTCAAAATATATACGAACACTCAAAATTAAATAACTCGAATTCTTTTTCGATAATAGCTGCAAGAGAGACAGAAAGTGAATATACGGGCAAATTAATATTTTAAATATTACTAGATGAGAAAGCAATACCACCACCCAGAACGCAATACAGGAGGCAAACATGACATGACGCAAGATGAGAAAGAAAAAACAAACAGGAGACGAGAATACAATACAAGATACAAGAAAAGTACCTACATGCGACAAGAAAGTGATGACACTAGAAGAGAAAGCAACTCATAACATGGGCGATAAATAACATGGGTCAAGAAAGCACAAAAGACCAGAAAACGATGCAAGAAAGCAAGAACAAAGGAAGGAGTTGGAGAAGACAGAAAAAGAGATTTCACAAGACGACAGTGAGATAACATGAGACAGGAAAGTCATTACGTGAAAAAAGGGTACATAGACGAGAAAACGATAACACGACACATGAAAGAGATAACACTAGACGAGAAGGCGATAACATGAGACTAAAAAAGACATATATGAGACGAAAACGACGCAGAATATTAATTTACACGAGACAAGTAAGCAAAATGTGAGACGAGAGATAAAAACCAAAGGTCAAGGGAACAATTGCACCGGAACAGAAAGTGATAACACCAGATCAGGAAGAAATAGCAGGAGATTGAGATAACACGGGACAAGAAAGCAAAAACACCAGATGAGAAAGCAATATCACTGCGAGAGTACATGTCACTATTCGTCTGATGCCATTTTATCGGACTGCCAATAATAAAGCGATCAGAACTGTTTCAGAGTGATAGTTCCAGTTGTTTGACCTGACGTATAGACTCCGCTGACCGGCAGTAGCTTGCCTGACTCTTGTGTTCTTACCGACAAACGTATGTTTCCTCTGAATATTTCAGCAGACACAGCATTTCATCTCGCCAACACGTCCCTCGTCTGGCATTATTTGAGAGGAAAGTATATATACCCAAGCTACAATTTGCCTTCAAAATGAATTTGCAATATTTCACTGAAACAGACTCTCTCTAAAATTGGGCGCCTCCATGGTGTAGTGGAAGGAGAGCGGAAGGTCGCGGGTTCGATCCCCGACCGCGTCATACCAAAAGATGTTAAAATATGGTACTTGTTGGTCCCTGCCTGGCGCTCGGCATTAATGGGTACAACGAGGACTGGTCGGCTCGGAGTCAGTATACTGTGCCTGAGTGGGGTATTCATGCTTCACTGCGGCATGGTATCTCAGTGGGCTAGCACTATAAAACCAGTCTGGGCTAGTACAAGCAGCCGCACATACACATACACACGCATGCACGTCGTCATATGAGCGAAATATTCTCAAGCACGACGTTAAACCCAATTTCACCTCACCTCTCTAAAATTTCAAGACGGTGACGTGTTTTCCATTTTAACGTGGGTTTCTTGACGTCGAACCCTCCGTAACTGTGTACTTAACAAGTCTAACGAGCGGGCACCCAAACAGAAGTGTCAGAGTTTATTTCTCAAATGCATTACGCAATCCGTGATTGAACATCTTTTCGTACGAGAGCAGCTTTCATGCTCACCCGAAAAAGCACACGACCTGTGGGTATTCGTGCCTATTGCCATATGTCAACGTGACCTTGAGCGATTCCCTTACCATCTATTTCAACATTGTATTTTAACCCACTTCATACTGACCACCAGTTAGACACAATCAATTACACCATCGTGATGGTTGCATTCCATCTCAAAGTCTACTGAAAGAGTAGGAAGAAATCTATTCAGAGCTCTTCAGAGCTCAAGTCAGCAGCCAGGGTACACTGTGGTGCGTCAACAACGTGGCGCCGGTTGTCCAAAGATAGGTTTACACAGTCAGCATTTAAAGGAGCCTTGTTACATTGATCTCTGATGATTGTATTAATAATGGGCATCAATCAATGCATCTTTATGTCGTCTAGGTGTTTGTGAGAACCCAATATCGTAGTATGTGGTCTACAATGCCTCTGCCTAGATGCGACCTCCAGCTAACCACCTCGAAAATAATAGGCCGGAAATATTCATTGTCGTTATATAATCTATACCTTCCTTGTAATGAAGAAACCTCAGCATGAATGGTTGAAACACTTAGCTGAGGAGACAGCTATCATGCCTCGAACGATGTTTGGGGACACCCTGACGTAACAGCATGACCTTCCAATGTGTAGATTAATTTAGGTCACTGATTTTGACATCACTTTAAATACTTTCCGCTGAAACGAGAAACATAGGTGAAAATAATGACATGACTTTACATGGAAACTGTGCTAAGCACTGGCAGCTGTCTTCTGAGTGGAGTGTCTGGTGATCCCACTGCGTCAGGCCACTGTGGGATCCGCTGATGATTATGGGGACAACGTAATGGTTGTTATACCCAGTGTAGCGATATCAATTCTGACGAAAACCCCATTTATCAAAGCAGAAAACATTACTTCGCGTTCATTATTAGCCCCTTAAAAACACATATCAAATGATTTGATATGTTGTGATTGTCTGTGTACGAAAATCAATCATGGGCTTGTGGAAAGGTTTGGGAGGAAGTGAGTATGTCACTACCATTGGCACTCAAGGTACAGGTAATTCAGTATCACTTTTACTTCAAAATGTATCACTTGTACTGTCTTTGTGTCGGGATAAGCATATCGAGAGATTTTACTTATGATTTACTCTTCTTTAAATCATTTTGTTTTGTATTTCAGTGATTGTAGAAACACTCGGTCTGATATATAAAATAAAGCTTCTTTATTTTGAAATATAATAACTTTGGTTCTTTTGCCATTATAGATGCGATTACACGATGAAAGCGAGAGAGAGAGAGAGAGAGAGAGAGAGAGAGAGAGAGAGAGAGAGAGAGAGAGAGAGAGAGAGAGAGAGAGAGAGAGAGAGAGAGAGAGAGAGAGAGAGAGAGAGAGAGAGAGGGTGACAGAGAGAGAGAGAGGGAGAGAGAGAGTAGAAAATTATAGGGTAGGCGGGTAAGCAAGAACCACGAGATAAGTATGAGTAACACAACACACTAGAACCACTAGTTGAGACAACCAAGAACAAAAGCATGCGTGAGTTTGGGGTTACGGCGCTCTTAGCAATATTCCAGCAATAGCACGGCGGCGGACACCAGAAACGGGCTTCACACATTGCACCCATGTGGGGAATCAAACCGGGTCTTCGTCGTGACGAACGAACGCTTCAACCACTAGGCTACCCCACCGCCCCACACACAAACTTAAAACACAAAATATTGAATAATTATACAACAAAATCAAGGATGTCTTTCTCTCGCTATTAATGATCAACTGTTTGAGAGTGATAGTTCCTGTTGTTTGACCAGACGTATAGACTCTACTGACCGACAGAAGCTTACCTGACCCTTGCTTCCTTAATCCAGAAAACACATATTTGCTATGAATATTTCAGCTGACACAACGCGTTCATCTCGAGAGATGCCACTCGTCTGGCATTTTTGAGTGGAAAGTATATATACCAAATGAATAACTTGGCTCAAAGTTGAATTTGCATATTTTCAATGAGACAGAGAGTGTCGTTTTTGGACGTCGAACCCTCCTGCAGGTGTGTACGTATCGAGTGAAACGTGTGGGCGCCCAAACAAAAGCGTCGGTCTCTAATTCTCAAATTCATTACACGGTTCCACGAAGGAACAACTTCATTAACGAAAGGGGTGATCAGTTGTGTATATACTCACCTGAAAAAGCTCACAAGCTGTGGGTATTCGTGCCGGTTTTCATATGTCAACGTGACCCTGAGCGACCCCCTTACCATCTATTTCAATATTGTATTTTATTCCACTTCATATAGAATGCCAGCCATTCAGGCAGACACAATCAATTACTCTATTATGTAGCGTTCCATCTCAAAGCCTACAAAGGTTTCTTCGACGCTCAAGTCAGCCGCCAGCACATACATTGGTTTCCATGATGTTTCAAAGGCAGGTTTACACTGTCGCCGTTAAAAGGAACACGGTAGCATCGATCAGCGATCATTATATTAATAATGAGTGTCAATCAATATATCTTAAGGTCGGCTGGGTGTTTGTGATTACCAACAATCGCAGTGTGTAGTGTACGAAGCGTCTACCGAAATGGGATCTTTAGCACGCCGCCATGATAATAACAGGACGGAAATACTCCTTATATAATCTATACCTTCCTTGTAATGACAGCAGCACAGGATGCAGGCTCACTGGGATGAACCGTTCCAACACTCAGGTGAGGAGACAGCTGACACGACTAAAACATCCTTGTTTGGGTCGGGACTGACTCGGGTGACGGAAGCTTACTCTGTGGAATACAATGACTTTGCAATGATGTTAAGAATAGCATGGCCTCATAATACTGCGTTGAACAACATGACCTTTGAGTACTATGTAGAACATATTGACCTTACAGTACTGTGAAGAACACTTGACCTTAGAGCACTGTGTTGTAAACCATGAAATTTGTGTACTGTGTAGAACATATTGACCTTGCAGTACTGTGAAGAACACTTGACCTTAGAGCACTGTATTGTAAACCATGAAATCTGTATAGGGGAGACCGGGGTCAATTGTAACACGGGTCAATTGTAACAGGGGCGATTACTCTAAAAGCTTTCGCTCAAGCATAGTGTAGGTGAGTAGAGTTATTTCCCTTTACTTTCCTGTGGTACTCATCCAGGCTTTTTTCATCTGCTCGCACATGGCGAGATACAGTTGACGACAAATCGTTTTTCACAAAGGTAAGTAAATTTTTCACAAAACGTAATAAAACGTTCTTAATGCAGTAAATGGTGCTTGGTATGAAATTCACTTTTCAAGTGTAAAATTTAGATATTACGACATATTTTGAAGTAGAAATATTTGAGAAGCCCAAAGTTGTTAAAGTGTGACGTGGCATGAAACATGGCTACTAACATCTGGGGCAATTGTAACACTGTGTTACAACTGCCCCCATGTAATTTTCCCTTGTGTTATGATAATGAAGCAAATTATGATGAGGGTTTTATGTTAGTTCTTTACTAGTAGAACATTGTCAGTGTTATGTTGATAGTATTAGCCCTCAGGTGACATAATTTGGTGTTTGTCTTTGTATCATATTTTAGGCATACCAATACAAGAATTTTAAACCAAAAACATTTTAAATGTCGATGGTGATAAAGGTTTAATGTTAATCAATTTCCACCTCAACTGGTCAAGATAACATCTTCCCACATTTTATTTTGATTTTATTGGAAAATAAACAAACTGTTACATTTGAACCTTCGTTCTTACAATTGCCTCAACCACCTGTTACAATTGCCCCGTGCTGGGGGTCAATTGTAACACTTGCAGTCATTGCATTTGATACGTAATAACTTTGTAACGACATGATAGTGAACTTTAAATGACACTGAGATTTAAAGCCAAGAGACCAATGTACTAGCTAGTACCGATTAACTTTGTGAGCGGTCGTCTAGTATCGAACTACAAGAACTTATGTAAAAAGTGTTACAATTGACCCCGGTCTCCCCTACTGTGTAGAATATATTGACCTTACAGTACTGCAAAGAACACTTGACCTTAGAGCACTGTGTTGTTAACCATGAAATCTGAGAACTGTGTAGAACATATTGACCTTTCAGTACTGTGAAGAACACTTGACCTCTGAGTACTGTGTAGAACATATTGACATTACAGAACAGAACAGTATCGTACACTATGACAGTACGATACTTTGTAGAACACCTATACCTAACACGGATAATTTCACCTTACAGTGCTTTGCATCATGTAACATTTGTCGAAAGAATGATATGACCTCAGAAAACGGCGTGGGATACCATAAAGTTAGAACACTGTAAAAAGAGCTTGATATTACAGTATTATGTAGATCCCCAATACAATAGTGTGTAGAGCACCTTTAGGTTACAATACTGTGTAAGACACTGTGACGTTACAATGCCGCGGAGAATGTGTGCAACAGAACGACCTTAGAAAACAGCGTAGAGCTCACACTCAACTTTCTCCAGATATCATGCAACTGAGGCACGCACTGAGCTACACGATCAAGACGATGAATCGCGTTTAGAATCTACTTCATTGTTAGGATCGCATCTGCAGAGAAACAATTGTAATTCTGTACATTCCACCCAATATACCTTGATTCAACAGCTTGCACAATGCAAGCTTTAAAACATCTTTGACAGATGCCACAAGTCGATTCGCCGTCCAATAAACGTCAGGTAGCCTCCACAGAGGATGCCCTCATTACCAGTAAGGTCTACATCACTTGTTTGAAATATAATTCAGAGACCCTTTACCCAAGGACTGACTGACTGAGTTTGGTTTTCCGCCGTTTTTGCAATATTCCAGCATCATCACGGCGGGGGAAACCAGAAATGGGCTTCACACATTGTACCCATGTGGGGATTCGAACCCAGGTCTTCTGCGTGACGAGCCAACGCGTTAACCACTAGGCTACCCAACCGCCCCTTTACCCAAGGAAATATGCTGAGCAATTGTTTCGTTATTCTCGCTTGGAATTTAAACCGCTGACGATTTTGCGCCCATATACTTGATATTACCAGTCCTTTAATTCCCATCCCACGCAGGGCTCTAGTGTACATACATCGGGTCATTATCTTTTAAGCCTTGCAATAATCGTTACTACCAGCAATAACCACTACCTGTCACCGATACCAGTAGGGTTTGCATACAATTTATAATTGCTCATTGCGATATGTTCTGTAAGCCTATACATCGCTGTATGACTATTTACAAGGTTGACGGCAGTATTTGTATACAGACAAAGAATAAAGACTGAATTGTATTTCATTTGGGATGTATATTGATTCCAGACCGGACCGATGAAACATGCTAACGAGTCTGCCAGCTCAGATCTGATTTAGTATCACATGCTTACAGCATTCATCGATTGTCATATATCATACCATCCAATATCGTACTCTCGTTAGACAAGTATTGTTTAGACTGTCAGCAGGCTGAGAGGGTAATGGGTTTGGGGGATTTGAATCTGTTGATTTATTTTAAGTGTAAGGACGCACAGTGTATGTTAAGCTCAATAACAGTGTGAGAATACCAGTCAAGTTTGAAATGGAAAACTGGCGAGTTTGGTTCAAGCTGAGTATTTCTGTTACATCGCAACCAGTTTGGATAAAGAGACAATATTGACGCAGCGTGTTGACGACTATAATTACCACTTTGGCGAAACCAACACAGCACGGGTATAATATTTGTTACTTTGGTGTTTAACGCTGCACTCCAAACGATTCTCGTTAAGTTCGACCAGGCAACGCTCTAAGATGCCATATTCATGGTCTGGGCTTGTTGCAGCTTGGGCAAGGGTCATGAGTTGCTAACGAACTTAACCAGACCTGTACCACCTGTGCAACCGTTGGGGCTCTGTGGTGTTGAGACAAATACTTTCTGTATTCTTTAATGCATTAAATTCCGTAACTCATATCTGTCTTCATCGATGTTGTAAAATGTACACTGAGGCTCCATTACCAGATTTGATGACCATAGTGGACTCATATTTACGGAACACCGGTGAAAGGCCTTGACATTAGATACAAACATAAAACCACATCCTCGTATTTCTTCCAATAACTAATCTTCATCCAGTTGTAACTCAATACCAGCGAAGTAATTTTAAGAATAATCTTCGTGGTTGCACGACTCATATTACAGAATATAAGTTCCTAAAATGTCATGAAATAGTATGGAACGTTGGTGGAATGCCATCTTGGAACATCAATATACTGAAGACATAACGTGATTTACAATTATGACCCTGCAGCGTTTCCGTAGACTTGGATTCAGTGTTCTTGGAAAAGACACGATGTTACGCCGGTAGAACTAAGATTGCATCTGTGGTAAAGCTAGACTTGGAAGTGTATCCAATCGGTGAGCAGGCAACGGTCTGGTCATGCTAGGCAACGGCGTTACAGACCTGCAATCAATGTTGGCCATGTTTGAAGATGTGAGCACGGTTCAGGTGAAGCAGTTATTCAGGGCTACCATTAGCACAAGCTAGCAGGTAGCTGAATTCCTCCTGCTATGTGGCGTTGGTAAATGGTGGCAGGACTGAATGCTGCTTACACTCACTTGCTCAATCCGCTGCGATCGATGAGTAAATCTGATTATCCGCAGGGCAGGGATTACCAGTTCATTTATCGATCGTTAACATGCTTCTCAGCTTTACGACCGCAGATTTAATTCCGTCGCTGCCAAGCAAAATGTCCTTGTGTTTTGCAATGGGAAAATGGTCATCTTAAACAGTAGGGGCAGTACACGGCAGGTGGTGATGACGCCCACCTTGGATGAAATGGCTTTGATGCTTTTAATCGTCAGTTGGTCTGTGATGGTGGGGAGACGCATTTGTTTATTCGAGCTACAAATCGGGTTGATATCACAGATAGACTTGTTGTCTGTCGGAACCAACCGACCATTATGTGGACGATCGAAGCTCGTTACACTACGTATACTTCACTGGCACGAATTGTTTTAGATCGTGACCGATTAGTCGACATGGCACGTGCTTGTAGAGACGCCCAGCTGTATTAGGGGAGTAAATCCTGTGCTAATGATAGGAGCACTTAGTCATATAAAATATGGTCAAATGGCGAATTAGCCAAGATCAAGAGTCCCCTGATATAATGATGGTAATGCGTTGATAATAACGTTGATTAACGTTTTGGGTGTGTCTGAACTGTCCCCATTACAGCTGTACAGCTTCAGCTCTGGATCCGTTGAACCAAAGACTGCATTCACGGAGTTTCCGGGTTATTACCTCGGGTGCAGTTGGGCACGTAAATTAGAAAATACCAAGTCAATCAGATGTTGGAAATCTAAAGTTTGTACTTAAGTAACTATTGTAATGAACATGAACCACATCTTGAATATGCTTGTGAATTGTGGGATGGTTGTTCGGTAGATTTAACCGATAAAATTGAAAAAGTTCAGTTTGAGGCCGCCAGGATAGTTACTGGTTTACCAAAATATGCTACTAGAGATACTCTGATATATGAAACAGGTTGGCAAATGTTAAAAGAAAGAAGAAGATGTCGTAAACTGTCTTTATTCTATATTATCTACAACAAAAATGCTCCATCCTACCTTTGTGATCTTATGCCTCAAACTGTTGAATCTAGGACAAATCATAATCTTAGAAACATTCGTGATCTTTCCCTGTACTCTTCCCGCACAAATCTCTACAGTCAATCATTTTTCCCATCATCTGCACAACTTTGGAATAATCTCCCTTTATATGTTAGAGAATGAGTTTCCCTTAAAAGTTTTAAATCGCATATCAGCTCGCGTAAGTCAAAAGCACCAGGATATTTCTCATTTGGTAATAGAAAACTCAATGGAAAAAAAATACCCAGCTAAGATATTCAAATAGTAGATTAAATGGTGATCTATATAGGATCGGTCTCACAGAGAACCCCGAATGTAATTGTAAATTTACCTGTGAAAATTCTCAACATTATTTTATGGAATGTTCTTTGTATTCTGTTATCAGACAGGAAATGTTTCAAAATATTAGCAGAATTTGTAACATTAAAGCACCAACAAACCTAGACGTACTATTAAATGGCAGTGCAGATCTTCCGTATAGTGACAATATTCAAATTTTTAAAGAAGTTCAAAAATATATATCAAATTCCAAAAGGTTCAGTGATTGGATATAATGTGTATGATCTAAATAATTCATGTATTCATTGTATTGTATATATCATTTTGTATATATCTTTCTATCCATGTACATATAGTTTGTTTCACCTTTGCATGTAAGCACTGTAAATAGGAAAGGATTTCACTAAGTTGGCATAACTTGTACGCAATCCATTCTCTTGAATAAATATGTTTAAATCAAATGAACATGAAAGACGATTATCTTTATTGTGTTAGATATTTCGAAAGAAAACAAATATGTCAGAATATCCCAAAAGTTAATGAGCGACAAAAATAATTAAATGCATTTTCGTATGTGAGACGCCAGCTTGTTATACCCGTTACCCTGCAGCGTTCGACAACGAACAGAAACTGGAAGAGGCGTATGAAAGTGTCGTGTAGTCAGATTTATTGTTATCCCGGAAGATCCGGGTTAGAGTTGATCTGCAGCATCCTATGCTTGTCGTATAAGGCGACAAACGGAATCGAGTTTGCTGACTTGTCTGATGGTGAGGCGAGGTGAGTTGAGGTGAGGTGAGGTGAGGTGAAATGGGGTTTAACGTCGCACGTAAGATTTTATCGTTCATATGACGACGTGCATGCGTGTGTATGTGTGGCTGCTTGTACTAGCCCAGACTTAAGCTGGTTATATAGTGCTTGCTCACTGAGATACTAAGCCGCAGGTAAGCATGAATACCCCACTCAGACACAACATACTGACTCCTAGCCGACCAGTCCTTGTTACACCCATTAATGCCGAGCGCCAGGCAGGGAAGAACAAGTACAATATTTTAACGTCTTTTGGTATGACGCGGCGTGGGATCGAACCCGCGACATTCCACTCTCCGGGCGGACGCTCTAACCACTACACCACGGAGACGGTCCTCAGCTGATGGAATTCATCGTATCCTAGATGCACAGGTCGATGTTCATGATGTCATTCACTGGCTTTTCTGGTCCAGACTCGATTATATACAGACCTCCGTCATTTACTGGAACAGTGCTGCGTGCGGCGTTGAATAACAATTAAACATATTGTTCGATTAAATGCATGTTACCGCACATCGACAGCTTCACACTACTATCTATGATATAATACCGACAATTAATAATATCGACAATTGTATGTCTGGTCTAGATTCGACCTTAATACATAGCTGGACTGTTGCTGACTAGTGGCGAATACATTAATCACCCAGCTAACAACGCAACATCTCCTCCCCCCCCCCTCCCCAACACACATAAACACACTGCGCGTACCTCCACCTAGCTCCCTCCAACCCCTCCGAAAGTAAAGGTAAAACATGACGCACCAGTTCTCTGAGACACGGGATCATTTCCTTCCGTCTGTGTTAGCACTGTCGGTTTCGCTCTCGCCTTCGAAGCAAATCCATACCATCGAGTAGATCCAAGTACTACAATCAATGCCATTCCGGTCTTTAATAGAATCAACATTAGTCAATCTATACAGAATCTCCAGCCACTTATCGCGGATTTGGCAACTACAATAACATCAGCAATTGTGTATTTAATTAGGGGACCGACAAGAGAGCTCATCACGTCTACCTACGGCAGATAATGCCATAACGCCGGGACGATTCATCCCTTTTACTGACCTTTCACAAGCGTAATTCTGACATTCAATTGTCGGCGGATGACCAAGAGAGTTTTTGTTCCAAGTCCCTCTGTGCCTGCTCCTGTCTTTCTTTCTGCCTGGTTTTATGCCTAAATAATCTGGTCAAACACCCAACTCGAAAGACTGATTCTCTGAAGATCGATAAAGGTTTTGCCAGAAGGAAAAAATCGAGTTTCCTCTTCAAATTCCATTTGTTGTGAGTATGACTTTGTACCCAGAGGTAGCGAAAGCCAGCCGGCGACGTATGGTTCCTGTACGGTTTCCAACAATCCTTGCTCTCGTTCAACTGGATTAAAGTTTAATCTCGTCACGTGCACAGACAGATGATGCAAAGTGAAATATGGGAAGCGATCCCAGGTGACAGAGGAGGTTGTGTGAAACATTGATCTGTACAGCAAGCCCAAGCATGGATCTCAAGAAGCGCTGTTTCATGAACGTCGGCAGATTAGCATTTGAGAAGAGATTGCCATTTAGCCCAGGAATCCTCGAAACGGGAAACATCCTCTGCCCTGGTTGCTGCTCGCCATACTGCCAGTAGAAGCCAGGCAATCAATGGTTGAGCGCGTCATCTGACGGGATCTCAAACACAGCTCTGACAGGCTCGGCAGACTCCGCTATGTACTGTGGCCATCTACAACATATACAGAGAGATTGTAGCTTGACGTATACCGTCACCACCAGACCCGCGCAGAACGAATACACTTGTCACATCCTGCCTTGATTGAGTGACTGACTGCGGCGCGAGCACCAAGCAACTCACATATCGACATCCCTGTGAATCAAGTGCTGTACTGAAATCGGGATATTTATTTCGATACCTGGTGTGTTATGTTTGAGACTCCGAAGAAAACATACAACAGGATGTCTTAGAAGAATGATGGGGATCACCCTGTACAATTGTAGACAATCCCAGAGTTCTCAATGCACCTGTGTCGTTGCCAGTTCTGTTGATATGCACTCTATCTATTATATCATTCATGATCAGTGAAGCAAAGCATGCCTTTATTGAACACCGCGACGAATCCCCAAAGGTATGTCTTCCTCTACAAAGGAATACATGGATGATTCACTTACCGTTACCAGCGCAAACAAATAACACGTTTACCAACCTGGCAGTCGTACCAAGGTAAGATATAGACCCGCTTTATCACGCAACTCTACTAGTGTGACCGTCGGAATTAAGGCCAACCTGTGTCAAAGAAGACGTATTTTCTGTCGTTCTATACTATGTTGTGAGACTCGGACCTGGTATTGATCGTGTTGTGTCAACGTGTTTCGGGGCTCTAGTGATCACCAGTATGGATTCCAAACACTGCTGGTTAGATAGAATACCATAGTGCAGTTGGCAGCAGAATCCTGCGTGGTTATCCGTTATGGTTGCAGAGGTGTAGTGGACACCCAGTTCTTGAAGGCATTCTACGATATAGATTCGTCTTTTAGGGGCATCGTCTCAGTTCAGCAAAATAAATGGGATTACCTATTTCGACTACATGTGAAATTCAAATCATAAAGCAGGATATTGGACCGTCTTAGATGTAAATGTACGTGTGTGTTGAACTATGATTCACATACGTGACCTCCACATGCATGTCAAACGACAGCCCATCTCTGCTTTGGAACGTGACTATAACATGTGAGTAGCAACAGTTCTACCTTTGTCCACTGATATATGTGTATGTCATAGTATACTACTCTGTTGGCTGATATTTTCGCCGTGCCTGGACTCACGCAATCAGCGAGCACCTTGTAAAAGTATTGATTTTACGGTAACGTATTTGAAAAAGGGAAATGTGTTGATTTAGACTTTGACATTAATGTGTATAGCTTACAGGGTACCATTACAAGTGATCGTTACTCATTAACCGTGTATAAGCTGAGGGATGTCGGGTAACTGCGGCGCGGTTGTTGAAATGAAAGTTTAATGTCGAGTTGTTTGAAAGACACTTGAATTTACCTTCACATAGTTAGGAGTGAGCACATTAGATGTTTACCAGTTCATTTCAGCTTTTTGACAATCAATCCCAGAATAAACTTTCATGATTATACTTTCTGAAGAATTGATTCAATTGTCACAAAGTGACCTTTCTGCGTGGTTAAGGATAAAGGATTCTTAAATACAATATAATTCCAGATAATGCTTTCCTTTACTGAAAGGTAAATCTGATTAATTCACAGGAAAGCTTTTTTTCTGTTATTGTTATTCATGGAAAATGTCGTGCTTCAGTGAATAGCATCCGCCCATTAAGCGTTAACTCGTTTGGTTTCAGAGTACACACAAGGCTGAGACAGTAATTTGAAGAAGGTCTTGATTACTAGAGCAAATCCATCCTTGAATCAGGAAGCAAGGGTTAATTTCATCTTCAGGATTACTACAGAAAACGGAGTTATTACATTAAGATGCTGCGCTGGAGAAGGAAACGTGACGATATTGATAGTACAATGACAAGAAACAGTAAAACGAAGTGTGGACGGGAGAAGGGATTGTGGATTCATCTCGACCTTTTCCTTGTGCGCTGAAATGCCAATGTGCTCATTTAAGTGTGTTTAACAGCTTAAGCCCGCTAATTCGTATTCAGCTGGAGATTTCTATTTCAGTTTTTGTGGTTCTGTCACGTGTGTTATTAGCTCTTGTGCGAGTTATCTTGCGTTCGTGAATCGTTTTAACGACAAAGACCATCAGGATGATGGACCAAGAGGACAAGGTGGAGATGGAAGAACCATCATCCATCACACGCTACCATCATCTAATAATCAGAAACAAACACATCCTCTCTGAAATCAAACTATCTGTCGTCATCGTCATCGGCAGTATAGTCATTATCGCGTGTTTGGTGTATATTGTTATACAGTGTAGGACAAAAGGCAACCCTAATCGTACCATGAAAAATAGACGAGCTGATGACGAGGAAGAACTGTTCGATTCTTCCGACACCACCGAGCAGCTTCTTCCACAACCGCCAGATAACGCCATTAGACTGAAGGTTCGACGTGAACCGGAGTTCTATGTGTGAATGCAGCAGCGTGTTTCGAAGGTGTAGATATTTCAGGGTATTTGCTGAGAAACTGCAATTTATGTGTGCATTCCTATGGAAGGTGATGCAAGGATCTTTTTGGAGTGAGTACTGGTGTTCACTCTGTGGATCACTGGTGTTCATTCTTTGTGTACAGCGTTCACTGGAGCCTGTAAAGATGGAGAGGATATTTAACACATCTGTGAATTAAATACTTGGGAATATGACAGGAGAGTGCTTTCCCAGCTTGAATTTGCAACGTCTTTCTTGCAACACAATTGCATAAGAGATGAATTACATAGCCATTTAAGATAATGTACCAAGTCACTTAGTCACAATGGGTATTTTAGCTTTGGGTAGAAACATGCGGATGGTAAATGCGTGATTCAGTGATTATTTGTAAGCATGGCCAGTTTTTGCACTTTTGGAAATCCTTTTACTTTTCCCTTATAACTTGCTATTACTGATGCTTGATCATTGTTTATACGTTCTACTTCGTTTCGAATATGATGCATACCGTTTACTTGAAACAGCCTTGTTTTTATGACTACTTCTAAAAACACCAATTTTGTTTTATTACAGGTGTCGACTTACTTTTAGTAGTATCTCATTTAAGCATGATCAAATAAAGGTTAAATTTTAAATTAAATATGGTGACATTTATATAAAGTAGAGCTCAAAATACGTATTAGAAAATGACCTTTTCAACGTATACCAGTTACCGCCCAGCAAAACCTGCTTCAGCACCAAAACCACTGCCAGAAATATATACTAATTTTGTTTGCAAGGTTAAATTGAGGGAAGGTGCATGATGGTTCGATTACCTCTGTAGATATTGAGGCTGGTTATCGTTGAGTGTAACATTCGTCTCTTACAAACCGTTATGAGTTTTGAGTTGAGCTGTGTTATATCATCGATAGCATACCTCATCATTCAAACCACATGAGGCTTAAGCCAGTTTTACTATGACCATACAAAAGAAAAGAAATCGTTGGTGAGATTAGCAGTTGTTAGTGAAAAGGTATACAGGTTTCATGTCACAAAAACTGATGTTTTCAGTTGGTTGCGGTGCGATATAAGGGTTATCAACAAAACACCTTTCTACAAAATGTTATGCTTGGTAAAAACTAGTCAGAGATATACTCGTTTCCAGTTTGCAACTACCAATGACAAAAAGACACATGGCATGCTTTTGAAGCCGAAACGACCACAGTTGAAGTGTAGAAATACCGTTGACCTAACAGTAACGCAGGATGTGCAAGTCACATTTCAGTATCTGTTCTGCTCTACCCAGTACAAAACGTTAAGGAATCATTGTTAATAATCAGAAATGCGCCACACACGACATAACATCAGTCTATTGCTTCCCACTGGTAAGCAAAAGAAAGAAGTGATTACTCATAGATACTACTTTATCGGTGATGTGGTCCAAAGAATACTGACTGTGTCGACGTCGGTTAAATACCCCCTGTCAGAGATTAGTATGGAGTTTTCCCCAAATTTGGTCTTATAACCAATGTATCACGTTACATTATAGCTTACTGAATCAGGTCAAAACAGAAGCACTTGAAACTACGGCCACTGTTTAGTGTTTTGTGATCAAAACGTGGGAGCGCCGTATTTGCTATGTTAGCGGAACGCAAAGGCACACGTGATTTTATTTAAATGTCTGCGAAATATCTTCATCATCACTTCTATGCAATCATTTCTAGCACAAAGGGGGTTCATTCCCTACAAGTGACAGACAGGTCTGTTTATGGTTATTTTATGTTTGAATCTAGATATTAAATTCGACGGACAGGATTTTATTTATTTATTTATTTATTTATTTATTTATTTATTTATTTATTTATTTATTTATATTATTTATTTATTTATTTATTTATTTAATGGGACGTTTATTTTTCGTTACTTGTTTTTTGTAGTTCTTTGTGTTGTGTTTTCAGGGGGATGGGTTTTGTAAGAGATTCACAATTATGGATTATGGGAGAGTCCGAAAATTAATTAAATGTATACTTTTCTTTCTTCATGTTTTGTGAGTTGGTCTGGTTTAACGTCGCTTTTGGCATTATTCCAGCAATATAAAGGCGGAGGACATCATACGCTTCACACAGTGTGCGCATTTGGGGAATCAAACCACGCGAATTGGACAGAACAACCTTACGCTTAAACCGCTTGCTAACTCACCATCCCTATAAAATGCGACATATTCTTAATTCTCACGATTGTAAAATATATTCGTTTGTACATATTCACTCAATATTTTCAATCTACAATGAAACCCATTTTATCCAGAACTTCCGAACGATTATTTTATGTAAATAGAAACATATCGTTTTCACAATGTCCCTTTATCCATACGTTCGTTTATCCGGACAATACCATTTGGAATGGTAGAGTCTAGAATAACAGGGGATCTCTGTGTTGATATGTATATTTTAGGTCACACAATTTGAGGACTACTTTCGTCCTCACTGTCCATGTTTTAATACACGTGTTAGGTTAAGGAAGTTTAACTATTCTTAGAAGCGAAAGAGAGAATAAAAAGTGAGTTTTTATGTAACTCAATTTTGAAAGAACTGTTTATAGATTGAACATATTAACTAATTCAATGAAGACTGGGGTATGCAATGAGTTTGCAACTAAATGGTCCCTGTCATATTTGATACGTTATAAATGCTGATTCAGAGGTCATTACATGGTAATATCACCAAGAAAGATATTTCTGTCACTAACGAAAATATTATCACCAACAAAAACATGTTCAACTGAAAGTCAACCATATTAGACTGAGATGTGTAGTTTCTTTTGCTCTTCAGTATATTTCCATTTACAGTAAGTTTTCATGAACCCGGCACTGTAAGCTGTGTGCATCGAAGTAATCTAGCCTACCCATTACATGCCAGGCACGGTCGAAAAACAGAATTATTTGAAGCTTTGTCGGCTTACCCACAATCGAACAGTCGCGTATTCGTTCGTCGGTACAAGAGGGGTACGCACATTCAGCAGATGAAAGAAATTGAACTATTTGAATTGTTTAATAATTTGAGTATTTCTGGTTCTGATATGTTAGGAAGTGTTTGTCTTGCAGTCATACAGACAGATACAGGATGTCCTTGAATTTGGTTATTCTGTTTAGTCGTGTTTGTAATCATTTTCTTGAATAGAAATTACTTCAACACTTTAGAATACACCGAGGCAATTGCCTGATAAAAGGCACAGACAGCCAATGATCGAAATACAGTTGAACCTCCCAAGTCCATTGTTGATAACCAGTATGATTACTAAAAACATTTCCTTTAGCCGCATACGTTCATAGTTCTTACAGTATCAATCAAACAAAATTTCCACTTAACTAACATCAGTATTATTTAGCTCAGGGTGCCGTTGTACAAAGCGATCTCAGCGCTAAGGTGACCGTAACTCCCATACATTGACATAGACTAAAGGTAGCCTTAGCGCTTAGGTTGTTTTGTACAACGGCACCCAGGTTCGCCTTGATTGCGAGTCTAGGTCAGCACCATTCTCATTATTAAAGATTTCGCCAAAGTGGTAAACGTCTTTCATAACTCCGGGCTGTCCTTCCTTATCAAACTGTCACGCTGTAATATGACTGAAATACTGTTCAGATCGGTGTTAAACCAGCCCCAACCACTCAGTATTATTATGTGGATAATGTAAAGGATAGGTTGTACAACTGTGGTACTAGGAGCACAAATCGGATTAACGTGAACAAGAACTTAATCATGGCTCTCGGTGCAAATGTTTCTCGAACGGAATATTTATTTATTTTCAACAGTGAATTGGCTTTATGAACGATCTCAGCATGTTTCCCGAATGAAATACATCACATTTTGGATAGTCTTATAAAGCTGTAGCCACTACCCAACATAGTGCATACTGTCTTTTGCTTCAGTTCTGACGTTTGGTGTCTGTCCCTTGAACTCAAGACAACCAGCTGTAAGTATTCTTAACATGTATTCAGGGTATATGTTCATTTTTGGTTGAAGAACTGTCATTGTATAAAATATATACATACTATATTAGTCGTGCACAACTCTCGTGAACTGCTGAAATGTAGACAACGGTTAAATACAGCCACCATGATTGCGTCAACGACGCGAACAGTTCGCGTCCTGATCGTGATGCAAGGAATGTATACCTTCAAAACAAGGTCACCTCGATCGCATCTTAGTCGAAAAATAGTCGCGTCGTGACGGCCAAATACAGCCACCATGACTGCGTCAACGACGCGAACTGTTTGCGTCCTGATCGTGATGCAAGGAATGTATACCTTCAAAACAAAGTCACCTCGATCGCATCGTAGTCGTAAAATAGTCGCGTCGTGACAGCAATCGAGGGGGCTTAGGTTTGAACAGTACTGTACATGTTGTCGACATCCGACCAAATCTCAATTCAACGTGTTTCCACATCGACTATTCAGCATGCCCAATCCTCGTATATCCAGTATTTACAAAATGACTCGAAGGGCGTCCCAGACACCCAAAGCGAAAACCCAGGATTACGTTAGACATATGGCTGACATGAGCAGGAGTTGCCCATTCATCGGAAACAGCTGCAGAATTGTCCTGGTGAGAGAATTCGCTTCAGTGTTACCATAAACAATATCCATACTTGACTTACATTGTGACCACCCGATCGCCATTCTTCTTCAGACACAATGATTAGTTATTGTGTATCCCGCCCTATATTGTCGTCTTGCGTGCGTATGGGTGTTGAGTAAAACACCTGCTGACCAGAGTGGCTGGAAAATATTTATAAGTTCATGATTTTTTAATGAAAGAGTAGGAATGCACAAAGACTTATTGATTTGGTGAAAGAATATCGTGGGCTCAACTCCTACGTATGTCTATCGGTTTAGATGACCTTATAATGGTTTATCATAAAATTATATATTTCGCCGTGCTGACTAGTTGCCTTGATGATTGTGCGATTATTTAAAATGTTAACCGAAGTCACGAATTTTGAAGCATTAATTATTTAATTTTCATTTTGGTATTGATAGATGTGTTTTTGTACGTCCTTCATTTGACAATTAGAAAAATAGGACTACGTTAATATAGTTGCAAGTACCGCCAGCTTGCTTTATGGAGGTTTAAATCACCAGCTAATCTGTCATATCAAGTTGCATTTTCCAGTTTCAGGGAGTTAACTACCGAAGTCTTTTGTCCAAAGAAGTTGACTAACAATCAAAGTCAAGTTTCCAAGGCAGGTGACTGACTATAAAACTACAGCTACCACGGGAGTTAACTCCCTTGCCTGGAAAGACAATTACTGTTCACCAATATCTGGGTACTTCTTTTGTTCTATAAAATTGTGTATGTGTCATCGAAATATGCTGATTAAGTGGCACAGATACCTGTAAGCATTTTATGTACGTTCGTGTTAAACATGTATGACATTTTGTGCTTGTATTGATTCAAAACTGTGTGAGAAGATGTTGGGTGGTACTTAATGGAATGTTTATATATGCAACTCTTAATACCTCAGCTTCCCAGCACGGTTGCAACTTCGAATCATTGAATGTGATTTTTGTTTTGTTTTTCACACATTTCACTCACTCAGTTATCTCCCCTTTAGTGAAACTACCGTTGCTCACGTGACCTGGCAGTCCAGTTATTTCTAGTGTAATATTCATCAGGGGAGATAACCGTTGTATACTGTACACCTGTATATTTTACCACACTCGACATTTTTTCTATTTACATTGCTTAAGACTTTTTCTGATCTTCTGATACTCATATGCCTTACTACAGCTGAATAAAAGCATGAATTTAACCAAAAATGGTTTTACGCTTCCAATAAAACCTCATTTCAACCTGATTCTACATTTGTGTCCTGTTTTATGCATTGATGTGGTCATTAGCGGCCTAATTGTCCAAGGCGCGGAATTCCGCGCCTTGAGCATGACAAATAACTAAAATCGTGGGTTCGAATGCTGTCTTTTCTCAGCTTGTCAGCACCATACCCGTGTTCGTATATTTGACCAAAGTCGGAAAAGTCTGAGAAATTCATAGTGTCGGGATTTCCTCCCACATTAAGCAGACGCGCCGTGATATAGTTTTAATATTGTTTAAACTAGCGATAAAACCCGACTCACTATCATTGTTATAAGTAACCATACAATCCTCTATACGTAGCTAAGGTAAGTTAGATACAAGTATTTATCATCCAAAACTGTGTTCCACAGCAGATATTACTTGTGTGAGATCAGACGATATCTCCTAAGAGATATCGTTTTGAGAGTAGACTTTGCACAATGCCCTGACAATGCTATGACGTCATGAACTTGATGACGTCACATTGCTATGACATCGCTGCACTGCGAGTCTAGTGGCAGTACTGTGTTCAGACATGTACATTTTTCTTTGAAAGCTAATATATTAACACTCGTTGATAAAAGTAAAAATATCATCGGCAAGCCTCGAATATTTGTTACTTTATCAACTCGTGGTGATATATTTGATATCAAAAGACAGTCGTGTGAGATTCTCTATATAATACATATGATGATTCAGTACGTTACTATTCCAGGTTGGATTGTGGACTGAACTAAAGATTAAGGCAAAAATGTTTAACCTGGGCTTAAGCTAAGGCAGGCCTCTTTGTTCGGTTTTGCGAACACACCTTCAGCTATTCGTGTTACAGAAATGTCATCAAGTGTAAAATATCAATTAACGTTGATCAATAGAATTTCACTCGTGGCTTGTTGAAATCGAACGTTGACATGATTTACTGCTGTGTCTATAGCTGTAACATATTGGCTGCAACGCTGTTTATATTACGTAGCAGATTTAATTGAGTGAAACATACATAACTTGCTGTATTGTCTTCGAGTACACGAGTCTAAGCTTTACATTGTATGGGATGGTTTGTTTTTTTCATCAGTGTATTGGTTTTTAGGAGGATCATCCTGGATACAGAAGAATGCATATTGCTGCCTGTTATTCATTGTTGTGACCCGGTCCTCGAAACGAACGTTACGTTACGACCATTGCCACACTACAGTTTGAGATAGATTTACGATTGTCGTAACGCTTCGAACGCTTTGTGGCTCAGGTCCCTGGTGCCAGTGAGTGTCTAGACATTGTAATTAGTGGCCTTTGTGGAATTCAGACTGTGTCTCGATGTGATTGGTGTAATCAAGCACTGCTGGATTATCTACTTCATAAAAAATGTATTAGCAGGTCAGTATAGTATTGACTGGAGCAGTGTGCGAAATAAGTTTCCAAATTTTGCATAGTCGGGTTAGCTATGCCTGAAAGTTACTAGCCCACAAAATATTTCGCTAGCCCGAAATTTGAATGTTGACACGGGTTTCATTATTATGCTGCTATTATAATGATATGTTTTTATCAGGCCGTAACCCTGCATGATTTATTTGTGTTATAACTTAACAAGTCGGAGAGAGTGCTATAATTACAAACTGACCCCATGAAAACTCACTAGCCAGTCGGGCCAGTGCCTGTGGTGATTTACTGGCCCGACTGTATTTTTACTAGCCACGGGCTAGCGGGCCAGTGGTTATTTCGCACAAGCAGAATTTCCAAATCTAATGTCATATTATCGTGCATTGGTTAACCGGTGGACTCTAGCATCAATATGATTGATATTCATGAATCGGGTTTTTCAAACTTATCTTTTCCAAAAGTCTTGAATGTTATAAATATAAGGAGTAATATTACATATGGAAACGTCAAGATCAGATAATTATCAGATGAAATAATCAATTCTGGGACAGACAATCCTGTGATCAACAGCATGAGCATCGATCTACGCAATTGGGAACCGATGACATGTGTCAACCAAGTCAGCAAGCCTGACGACCCGATCCCGTTAGTCGCCTCTTACGACAAGCATGGGTTACTGAAGATCAGTTCTAACCCGGATCTTCACGGGTCCGACGTAAACAGATTCATTGGAAGAAAAAGAAGAAAATAGGCGTGAAAAAGCGGATCAGTGAATATGTGTTAAGACACCGGGTGTTTGCGAAAAGAGTTCATGTGTTCTGCTCTTCACTAGCACACTAACACAACTGCCATAAAACAAATGTTTGCTTGTTGCATGGTAAGATACCAAAGGTGAAAGCATCACAAACACAAGCAGAAAATGGGCTCATATCAATTATTGCGTCCTTAAAATTTCTTTGTTTCTATTCTATTGTGCTGGAATAGTGCTGAACGCGGCGTAAACCACTATTCATTCACTAGCTTATGTTTATGTAGTTTAACTCCGCACTCCGCAGATTATTCCGACTATATGGTGGCGGTCTGTAAATGATTAAGTCTGGAACAGAACATCTAGTGATGGACATCTACATACTTAACTCGAATACGATAGACCAACAAGGTCAGCGAGCGGGATGGACACTTTGACGACAAGCATGGGTCCTGACTCCGCGGGGAGTTTACTATTGTACTTTTACATGACTGTGATCATACCTATTGTTCAAAGATGGGAAATGGGTTATAATCATTAGGGATGACGTTATAGGTGTACTGTCAGTAGAACAAGTGGAACATTTCCCCTGACGAAGTGGCTTGGGGGCGATCGATCTGATTTAACCAATGTCGGAGTGCAATGATTCAGATGTGTGCTGTTCAAATACATATATCCCTTTGATCAATACATTTGGGTGCAGTTTCAGTATTTATCGTCCCTTTCTTGAAACTGATTATCATAGATATTTAAGAAAGGTGAACTTTCACAGAATAAAACACTAGATGCTGACTGACTGAGGTTAGTTTTACGCCGCTTTTAGCAATATTCCAGCAATATCACGGCGGGGGACACCAGAAAACACTAGATTCACAGCAGCGGCACACCAGAAAACAGCAGCAGCAGCAGTAGTAGTAGTAGTAGTAGTAGTAGTAGTAGTAGTAGTAGTAGTAGTGAGTTTAACGTCGCACTCAGCAATATTCCAGCTTTATGATGGCGGTCTGTAAATAATCGAGTCTGGACCAGACAATCCTGTGATGAACAGCATGAGCATCGATCTACGCAATTGGGATACCATGACATGTGTCAACCAAGTCAGCGAGCCTGACCACCCGATCCCGTCAGTCGCCTCTTACGACAAGGGGGCGGTGGGGTAGCCTAGTGGTTAAAGCGTTCGCTCGTCAAGCCGAAGACACGGGTTCGATTCCCCACATGGGTACAATGTGTGAAGCCCATTTCTGGTGTCCCCCGCCGTGATATTGCTGGAATATTGCTAAACAACGGCGTAAAACCATACTCACTCACTTACGACAAGCATGGGTTACTGAAGATCAATTCTAACCCGGATCTTCACGGGTGAGTAGTAGTCGTACTAGTAGTAGTAGCAGTAAAAGTAGTAGTGGTGGTAGCAGTAGTAGTTGAAGCAATATTAACAGCAGCTGTGAAGTAGCATTAGTACAGCAGTTGTAGTAGCAGTAGCAGTAGCAGTAGTAGTAGGAGGAAGAGGAGTTGTAACAGCAGTAGTAACAGTAGGAGTACTACAGCTTGTTCAACTTGACCTGATCGAGTGCATGCTAATGCATTGCGTGACCGTGTCACAACTGGTTCGGTCTATTATTGTCAAGGGTGCACCTTTGTCAGTTGATTGTCAACATGTCCGAACAACCGAGATCAGGTCGCCGTTTGAATCGAAAAATCGTCAGCACTGTCCAATCTTTCTTTAAAAAAGAATCTACAGATGGTTTAATGTTTCCGATTCGGGGTGTAACGAATCCATGTATGCATGCTTCGCACGAATGCAACATTAATAACATTATTTTTCTCCCCTATTTAACGAAGTTAACTCGACCAGCCGTTTGTGCCATTTGACCTCCTGGGTCATGCATATGTAGAGTAGTTCAGGTCAAGGTGAACAAGCTGTCGTTGCAGCACTAGTTAGGTGAATTTGTAGTAGCAGTAGTAGTTGTAGCAGTGATACTAGCAATATCATTTATATGTATGGCAGTGTAGACGTCCTAAATGAACATCGATCGTCATGGGAATATCTTTCATTCCATTATTAGCTTTTCACTGTATGTTTTACCCAGAACTGCCTCGCCCGAGCGTCAGGCAACATAGCCATCAAGCGATGCTTTCACCAGTTGGCCTAATCGCCTGTTTGAAATCGTGATGACGAAATGGTTATTGCCATAAGCCTAATGGGAAATTACTTTCATTTTCGTCCCATTTGTAGCCGGTGTATGTAGCATGTGCCATAGCATTTCCTGAGATGTGAACGCAGACGAATTTGTGTTGTCTAACCATGTCAAAACATTGATTACACAGTCTCGTTTCCTGTTGACTGGGTTCCGTCCTATTGCGCAACTTAGAACCATAACCAGTCCAGAATTTTTGAGACCAACTCATTCAACCGGATATATAAATATTAATCAGTATTGTTTGATACGTCTAATCACTTGTGTATTGCAACACTACGCTGATTCTAATCATTGCAAACACGTCGTGCAATGTGCTGGGTCGTACAAATTGCTCTAACAAACGGAAATCTGGAAATCTTAGATTTCTCAAAACGAGGTTCTGCCGCTAGAAAAGTTTGGCGGTCTGGTACGGACTTGATATTATATCAATCACATTGTACGTTACCAAAATACACTAAATAAGCGCAAAGAACACTTATCATGTGTAACCAGTGAAGTTAATGTTACGACCTCGTCAAACAGGGGCAGTCTGTGACGTCTTAGTTAAGGTCATACTGCCTAAACCTCGCCATAAAATATGAAAATACGATTTTTTAAAGTTGTGATTTAAAGTATGTGATTTCTGCTGTTTTCGGTCAATGCCTCCAAATTTACAATTGTAATGCATTTTTACAACACACTTGTGATCGTCTAGACAAGGCTATTTTGTACATGCAGAAAACTGTTCTTGAAATAGTCGGTATTTGGGTTTCAGAGAAGACTACCAAAAGCAGTTGAGGAAAGAAATTTGGACAAGTAACAATGAAAAGTTCTGTACGTTCCTATCGTAACAAAGTTGAATGTGCCACAATGCACACAGCGTTAGAGTGAGTGAGTGAGTTAATATTTAACGTCACATCGGCAATATCTCAGCCATATCGTGACGAGAACAAATTTCACATTGAAATGGAATATATGTATATGATAAAAACCTGTCTATCACAATTACAACTAAAACTAGTGTTGAGGTTAAAGCTAATAGCACTAAAAGGACAATACAATATAAAAACTGGCTATAGATAGTCAACTACTGAAGGTAGATCACCAAATTAGGGACCATGGGGACTTACAGTACTTTTGCTACCTGCATGGACCCTAGCTGGATTTATATCATCCCTTCAGCCACTGGCGATTGAAGTCAAATTTAGCCAAAATTAAAATGACAAGAATACTACATTTAAAACAGCTGGTAAATTTAAATTTCCTTTGAATGTTTCGGGACTTACGTTCCTCTCAGGAGGACAATAATTTTACGCTACTTCAACCCCCTTTGAGGGTACAGCCACTAACAATCTCAGTTACTTATCTAAACTACCAATAATAAAATATGTATCTATTTACAAATCAGTTAACAAGTCTAATTCTTTTAAAAATGCACAGCGTTAGAACTACAAACACACTGACTCACATACGACATGCACACACATGTACACTGACACTCTGAATGTGTGTCGATCGGACTGTAAACATTGGACATTAAACTTGCCTTTTGTAATATCGAATTTGTTTCGATCGTGTATGAATAACCAGCGACAACATCTGTTACCACTCAATTTTAGTGATTCATTAATGAGGCCAGATAGAATCTGGGGTAACATCATTAGAAATAGAATCTTGCATGTATTATACACGTACATCACGAAATCTATAAGACATGTAAGTTAAAAGTCAGAATCAGCAAAATCCTGTTTGGGCGTATTTGAAGCAGTTAAGTTGCTTTTGACCGGTTCATCCATATACTGGGGGTGGGGTGGTTATTGTAATGTTACAGGAACGGCCTTCGGGTAATAATTTATTGAATGTTAATTCAAATTGTATGAAGTAGATGATCCAGCTGTACTTGATTACACCAATCACACCGAGACTTTGAATCCCGCATAGGCCACTGATTACAATGTCTAGACATTCAC
This sequence comes from Haliotis rubra, assembly GCF_003918875.1. NCBI lineage: Eukaryota > Metazoa > Mollusca > Gastropoda > Lepetellida > Haliotidae > Haliotis > Haliotis rubra. The sequence continues at coordinate 165,642 of NW_025767640.1, forward strand.
TGGCACCAGGGCCCTGAGCCACAAAACGGTTGAAGCATTACGACAATCGTAAATCTATCTTAAACTGTAGTGTGGCAATGGTCGTAACGTTACGGACGCTTGAGGCGCGGAGCTAATAACACGGAACCTAGTCCCTCTTGTAATGTATGTTACAACTAAGAATATCAGGCAGCAATATGCAGTTTTCTGCCTCCAGACACATTCCACATCATTACAGCCCCTTAAAATGAAAACCCCGATTACCTAGACTCGGGAAAGATCATGTCTCCGCCCGACATGATCAGGTGGCTGTCCAAAATATCGTCACAGTCTTTAAATAGGACACCATGGAGTAACATGGATTTGGTCACAGCTAAAAAGTCAACTCAAAGTTTGTTGATTATACCTCCATGGCACCTATCGATATCCACATCAAAATATTTCACTATTACGACAGTTTTCTCTGTGAGGCTAAGAACGTATAAGTCAGCCCTCGGACAAGGACTTTACCATATTGTACCCATGTGGAGAGTCGAAGCAGGATCAAATCAAGGCTGAAACAACTTGGCTACCACACGCCTCGTTATTATTTAACAAGGCTTAACTTCCCAGACAAAGATTTCCGTAGAGTACCAAAGGCTAAGCAAATCGCAGTAGATTTTCCTCAGTCGTAATTACACGGTGATTACGGATAAACTATTTGGCAAGTAAGGCGTGATTATCCCTTAATTAGTATTCAACTATATCGTGATACGGTCGAAACTTAAGCATAATTACGTCATCACTCCTTCATATATCACGAAATGACGACTTCAGATGCAGCGGAAAGCATTATGTCCAACTACAGTGAAACCTGTCTAAACCGGCACCTACAATAAACGAAAACATGGAAACCAGCTGGATCCTGCTTGGTGGAGTGGGTAACGAATCGCACTGGAAACCAACCGGAAATGGTGCAAAATTCAGTTTCAGTTTTCATGGAAACCACAATGAAACTATAGAAAACTACATGGAAACCAACTGGAAATGGTGGCTTCCATGTCGTTTCTTCTCAGTTTCAGTGTTCCGGAAACCAACTTATTTTTGTAGTGCACGGTACCGAAATAAAATGCCTGTTAAAACAGGGTGCCGGATTAGACAGTGACGATCATTTTCCAACATGGCTGCCATTTTCACTCGTCAATCTCATTATCTCTATAATGCCTTTGATCTTTTGTAATTGTGCAACAAATTAAAACAATGTTGATGACACATAATTATTCTTTGGCATTTTGCCACCTTTAGCAATATCAGTCTTAATAGCCAGTGTCTTGTCAGGTAACGCACGAAAAACAAGATCCGCCGACCACGACGACCGTCACATTCCAGTGGTGTTCTGTGGGTGGCATGGGTGGTGGGGAGGCCTAGTGGTTAAAGCGTTCGCTCGTGACGCTGAAGACCCGTGTATAATTCCCCACATGGTTACAATGTATGAAACCTATTTCTGGTGCCCCACGCCGTGATATTTATGGAATATAACCAAAAGCGGCGTAAAACTAAACTCACTCACTCACACTATAGGTGGCAAGTCTGGTGATCATGCAGGCAACGGCAACACGTTGACGTTGTTAAGCATCAGCTACTGTATGAACTGACAAGACAAATTTATGAAAAATGTCATTAAATTAGAACAATTAGTGTTGTCCCTTGCCGCCAAATTCCTCCTCAACCAGACCACGACATTATGAGAGCAAAATGCCGCCATTCTTTCTTTCTTTAGGTGGCATATCCGGCCTCCCCTGTCAACCGGGCGGTGGGGTAGCATAGTGGATAACGCGTTGGCTCGTCACGCCGAATACCCGGGTTCGATTCCCCACATGGGTACAATATATGAAGCCCATTTTCTGGTGTCCCTAGCCGTGATATTGCTGGAATATTGCCAAAAGTGGCGTAAAACCATACTCACTCACTACCCTGTCCACCGTCAGTATAGAACAGACAGAATAGAACCGGCTGATCTCAATGGCGACGACCCTCCGTCAGTCATGTCGCTGCCGACGACGGGTCTATCTCAGCCTGTCGACGATGCTGCGCTGTCAATGACTAGCTCTGTAAGATCTGTAAATCCTGATTCTTAGAGCCTGGCCACTGCCTGTCGACAAAAAAACATGCCTCAAGGCATTCTTCGCTGATGACTCGATCCCGGAGATACAAAGGACAGAAGTACTGTTTGGGCGTAGTTACAATAAGGAATACAGATTGCAAATAATATTCAAGATTTTATTAAAAAACAAGCGCTCGTTTATTGATACATATATTTAACAAACTGACAAATTTTGAAATATTGTGAAACATACATTAACAAGAAGAAGTGTAGTTTTGTATCCCCAAAGTCGGCTGAAATAGCGCAAAAACAATTGTTCCCCTAACAGGGTTTATACGACCTCATCATTTAAGACATTAAATCCACTTTAATGCCATACCTGTTTTAAGTGAGGTGAGGTGAAATTGGGTTTAACGTCGTGCTTGAGAATATTTCGCTCATATGACGACGTGCATGCGTGTGTATGTGTATGTGCGGCTGCTTGTACTAGCCCAGACTTAAGCTGGTTTTATAGTGCTATCCCACTGAGATACCATGCCGCAGTGAAGCATGAATACCCCACTCAGACACATTATACTGACTCCGAGTCGACCAGTCCTTGTTGTACCCATTAATGCCGAGCGCCAGGCAGGGAACAACAAGTACCATATTTTAACGTCTTTTGGTATGACGCGGTCGGGGATCGAACCCGCGACCTTCCGCTCTCCGGGCGGACACTCTAACCACTACACCACGGAGGCGGCCTGTTTTAAGTACTATTCGATGATGGTTTAGTTGTTTCGCTGTTCATCATCGCAGGTTTTGTAATATAATTTTAGATAATTCTAATCACATGTGTGTGAAATTTTGTTTTCTTCACTCCCACGTCATTATCTCTTCTGGAAATTGAAACAAGCCTTACGCTTCATTTCGAACAACATGCCTCGTTGACACCAGCCAGTTAATGTGTTTAATGAATGCTAAAGTCGGATTTGAGTGGAGGCTTCTCTCACATTCACAGTAACGAAAACATCCCAGGATTCTTTCTTCTATGCTTAACACTAATACATTCCAGGTGGTGACTGATTAGAACCAGAGAAGATTTGACTTAAGTCAAGTCGCAGTTACCCTTCTTTAAGAATGTTTATCATGTGAGTGAGTGAGTGAGTGAGTTAATATTTAAAGTCACATCGGCAGTATTTCAGCTATATTGTGACTAAGAATGTTGTAAATTTATACATGAATAAAATTAAAGTTAGATATTATACTTACCTGTCTGTAAAGGACAGTAAAACAACTAGATTATCACAGAAATATATTTAAAACTAGTAATTAAATCTAAAATAGCTTAACTATAAATGACAATACAATATAAAAACAGACTATATGTTGCCAACAACTGAAGGTAGATCAGATTATCATGGGGAGTTCAGGAATTCTAAGACCTTTGTACTAACAGTTGCAGCCTCATTTGTTGTTCCATGAGGTTCATGGAGTTACGAGTACAGATAAAACCACATCGACCTGGACTAAGCTGACAGAAGTGTGATAAAATGCCCTCAATCACCTTTCACCTTAAACTCTATTATTGATTTAAATAGGGAGTGCAAGTAAAACAACAATTGGTATTGATCGTAAAATACTATCGATCAATACTTGGAGATGTTGAATAATGAGAAAATAATCAGTGGCTTTGAGTGTGAGATGTAAAATTGTGCCGTGAAGTGTACTGTAGATGCATTTAGTCAATTGTGGATACGTCTACAATATACATTATAGCTGAAAATCAATACCAAGCCACACGGGCTCTTGGGATTTTTGTCTGACGTAGCAAGTTTCAGGAAATTTCAAATATTAAACAAGACATGTGTTTATTCACGGATTGCCTCTGCCGAGGTGGACGTATAGTGAGCGTTTTGCTTTTGAGATAGGAAAATAGGTTGTATAAGATATACTCCCCATCAAAAGTTTAGACTCACATATTACACTCACTATATGTTGTATATATATATATATGGTTACATCAAAGATGAATTTCTCCACTAACTTGTGGGGACCAACTGCAAACCTTATTCAGATGAATTGCATTAGGAGCATGCATCAAATCGATGAAAAATGTATGCTAAAACAGCTGCGTTTTGGTGTAAAGCTGTTGTTACGAATTCGCAAATTTTCACTGATTTTTATCATTTATTGAACTCATGACAATAATCTTTTCAACAATATGAATATGTTTTACAATACTTCAGATCATGTGTAAACAGTACCTTTAAACAGTATGGAATATTTTGCCTAGTCTAGAACAGTTGACTGAAGTAAGTGGCTATATTTACACTAGTGAGTCTAAACTGTTGATGGGTAGTATATTTGTCACAATGATACCGTATTTTTGATCATTGTTCACAGATTCCATGAAGTGTATGTGTAAAGGGGGTTCGTGTGATCCTGGCAGGTTTTTTAAAAATTTATTTTATTTTTCATGAAACCAAAGTCTTCCGTCATAAACGGCGGTCATTAAATAATGACATATACAAATACATAATCAGATATCCAACATACCAGGATGTAACATAGTTAGACCAGTGAAATATCAGCCTGTATAGGGTGTTGTATGTGATCCTTGCAGATAGTGCTGGGAAGTCCCATTCACTGCGTGGGCTGCGTGTAGTGGAAACTAAGGGCCCCGAGCTGATGATGAGACTCACAAGCTTGATGTGCCAGGACCACCCGACCTCTGTCCAAGATAATGATAACGCATACCCGTATTTAAACAACATACTTACAAAGACCCGTGTCGCTTTATGCTTTCATGCCCAAGACAGCTGACACAACCTGACATGACTGACATATTGACCAAAGCGGCTTAACACACTCTCCCTACCTCCAACATGATGACATTGTGTCAAGAACACAGAGCAGCGGACCATCAAACGCTTCGGTAAACTATACCTATTTACGTTTCATCATAAATCAATACCATTCAAGAACTCCAACACCCACTCACATACTTTATAAGGTTGTGTTGATGGGCAATTCTCTTCTGATATACGACTGCTCAAATGCTACAAAGAGCTGTTAGTGACATTTAAGGTTATATATGAGACGTTAGGTCCTTTTTTTCCCTTTTCAAGTGAAATATTTCAAATGTCACATATCCACTGGTATCGTATTAAATTGTGGCATTAGCTATAGTTCTACATAAACAGGAAATTTCTCATTTGGGCTTTACAACAGCATAACGTGTTTTTTGGTAACGTATTAACCTTTCTGTTGTATGCCTTTGGTACTGCTGACAACGGTGGGGAAGAATAGGCTCACATTGTAACGAACACCTGGTGTCTGACAGTGAATAAAAAGCAATGTCATAATTCAGTCAGAATCGGACAATCTGCTTCTACTCCTTTGTCGGAGATATCTTACAGACATGGGCAAGACTTCCTTATTCTTAGTTTATGTTTTTCGACTCTTGGTATTTGCTCGAACGCATTACTTCTCATGGCTGCAATATTCAGATGATAATGGTTTATGATAATTTTGACCGATCGAAATATCGAGAGTTAGGCCTGTTTGTTGTAACATATTTGTAATTGCATAAATACAGAATGGTTGAGTGAGTGTGTGAGTTAATATTTACTGTCACAGAGGCAATATTCCAGCCATATTTTGACGAGAACAATTGATGTTTATATGTTATAGATCAATAAGATTAGAAATGAAAAGCCTGTTGACGAAGAACAGTAAAACTACTAGTGTATCACAGATATCAAAGTACAACCAGCATGTTATCATAAAAGGATATTATTAAAGAGAACAATACAATATATAAACAGGCAATGGATTACCAAAAACCGAAGGTGAGTGAGTGAGTTTAGTTTTACGCCGCACTCAGTAATATTCCAGCTATCTGGCGGCGGTCTGTAAATAATCGAGTCTGGACCAGACAATCCAAGACAATGTGTCAACCAAGCTAGCGAGCCTGACCACCCGATCCCGTAGTCGCCTCTTACCACAAGCATGGGTTACTGAAGGTTCATTCTAGCCCGGACCTTCACGGGTAAAACCTGAAGGTAGATCACCATACTAGGTTGAGTGAGTTGACCTGCTTTGTGACGTGTTGGTGTAACCCACGATGACAGTAATTTACACGACTATTACTATGGGGGCTATCTGTACTGTACTGTACTACTGAGGTAAAATCTGTAAACATGTAACACTCATATAAATGCTTAGTTTGACCATTTTACATATTTGGGAATAACATGATATGGGACAATATGATCAAGGAAACACTGTATGTGTGTACTATGAGGCTACCTGTACTGTACTGTACTACTGAGGTAAAATCTGTAAACATGTAACACTCATATAAATGCTTAGTTTGACCATTTTACATATTTGGGAATAGCATGGTATGGGACAATATGATCAAGGAAACACTGTATGTGTGTACTATGAGGCTACCTGTACTGTACTGTACTACTGAGGTAAAATCTGTAAACATGTAACACTCATATAAATGCTTAGTTTGACCATTTTACATATTTGGGAATAGCATGGTATGGGACAATATGATCAAGGAAACACTGTATGTGTGTACTATGAGGCTACCTGTACTGTACTGTACTACTGAGGTAAAATTTGTAAACATGTAACACTTCATATACATGCTTAGTTTGACCATTTTACATATTTATGTACTATGAGGCTACCTGTACTGTACTGTACTGTACTACTGAGATAAAGTCTGTAAACATGTAATACTTCAAGTACATGCTTAGTTTGACCATTTTGCATATTTGTGAACAGCATGATCTTAGAGTGAGTGACAAAGGAAACACTGTACTTGTGTACAATGAAACTATTTGTACTGTACTGTGTACTACTGAGGTAAAATCTGTAAACATGTAACACTTCATATACATGCTTAGTTTTTGACCGTTTTTACATATTTGTGAACAGCATGTTATTTGACAATGAGATCAAGGAAACACTGTACTTGCATACTAAGAAGCTACCTGTACTGTACTGGGAATAAAAACATGAAGAAAAAAAAGAAAAAAAAAGAAAAGAATATACACGACTAACTAAGCAGCATGAGTAGGTTGATGAGGGATTCGAACCCACCTCCAGCAGATTCCTCCCATGTTAACACTTGCGAAGATGCCCGAACAGCCTGTCGTTCCGGGTTACCCTTTCAGTCAAGTGTAAGCCATAATTGATTTTAACAGCTGTCTTCACCGACAGCTAAATATTTAAAGTGTTTTGAAGCAGTTCCAGTCAACAGATAAATGTGAATAAGCCGACACGCTCTGATAGCACACTTCAGGCAAATACCATGCATGGCTCTGTACTGTACTGGAACAAGTCATGTGTACCGCCGTTCTGGAACATGCAGTGTTGTGTCTTTATATGTTAATCAATTGATATGTTCCATTTGTTTTTCAGGTCTATTTTCAGTGTCTCCATTTACACTGGAAAAAAGAGAAGCCCTCGCTTTGGCTCAGGATATGTGTTCATTTGACACAGCCATCTTGACTCGCTGTTGTATAGCAACAGAAATAAGACCTGTTTTAATTCAGGTATATCCTTGCACAGGTTTTCATACACGGTTTCACGATGACACAGTGAGTGAGTGAGTTCAAATTTAAACTCACTTTGGCAGTATTTCAGCCATATCGTGACTGAGAAAGTTTTAAATTAATAAATGAACAAAAGCAAATTTAGATAATATAATTACCTCTCTGCAAAGGACAGTAAAATAACTAGAATATAAATGTAAAACTAGTATGAAAATTTTAAACATGTTAACTATGAAAGACAATACAATATAAAAAACAGGCTATAGATTGCCAACAACTGAAGGTAGATCACCATACTAGGGTCCATGGGGACTTACATTTGCATGGGACAGTACATTTGCTTCCTGGCTGGATTTTGCAGTACTTTAACCCCCGTTGAGGGTACAGCCATTAACAATATCAGTTGATAATCTAAACTTTATAAAAAAAATAATTATCTATTTACTAAACGTATGTCAAAGTCACGGTGACACAGACATTGCAGCTCAGGTATGTCCAAAGGAACACAACACAGGCCATCTTTAGTTCAGGTATCCTTCTTCGCTGTTGCATTGCAATGCCACTTGATTTTTGATCTCCAAAACATTTTTGTGAGTGAGTGAGTTAAAATTTAACGTCACATGGGCAATATTTCAGCCATATCGTGACGAGGATTTGAATAATAAATAATGTTGTTATAACTTAAGTCAAATTATAAAACCCTGTCAACGAAGGACAGTAACATAACTAGAGGATCACAGATATAGATATAAAACTAGTATGAAAAGCTAAAAACTATAGAAAACAATACAATATAAAAACAGGCTTTATATTGCCAACGACTGAAGGTAGATCACCACACTACGAAAACATTTTAAAACTTCAGATGCCAAATAATAGTCACCATCAAATCTTCATTTGGAAATCAAAATCACAACGATAGTACGAGGTTTCAAATACATTACCACCTAATAACTACTCTCTTTGTTTCCTTTGTCGCCACAACTCTAGCGTATACGTATATCTGCCCGGTACTTTACATGCATACAAGTTTCCCCACAAAGCACTTTATGAATGTACATTGTTATTCCACGAGTCTCGTGTGGCTTCGATTTTGTGGCAAAGTAATAGACAAAGCAACTTAGCAAACATTCGCTAAACGATTGTCTCTATGCAAATTCTAGCATGCACCTACCCTACCCTTCATTCATTTGCATATCGATTAGAATAACAATAGACTAAAGGAACACAGTTTCCTTTCAAACGTTTCACGTCCGAAATACATTCATCTGCGTGACTATCCCATAGAGAGAGCATTCCCTTCTGTAGTCAGATAGAGTCGCCACATTCCATCATTGTTCTAATACTGTTTTGTTTTTTGCACCTATCCTAACCTTCATTCATTTGCATATCGATTTGAATATCAATAGACTAAAGGAACACCGTTTCCTTTCAAGCGATCACGTCTGAAATACATTCATCTGCGTGACTATCCCATAGAGAGAGCATTCCCTTCTGTAGTCAGATAAAGTCGCCACATTCCATGATTGTTGTAACACTGTTTTGGGCTCGAGGAATAGTTTTTCTAATTAACTACATTATACCCTATCTATAAAACATGGTTCTTATTAAAATAATAGTTCCCTGTGGCGCTGGAGAAAATTACCTCAGTAAAATGTCCGGGGAAACAGTGGTCCAAAGCACATCTATGTCTCTTGTAATGAAGCGAGTAAATGGATGGGTGGTTAGGCTCAGTGTCACACATACAATGATGGAAGTTGCTCTTAATATTAATCACTTGTTTGAAAACTATAGTCATACAATATATATATCATTGATTATAATGGTTATACTAACAAACAAATTAGGACACTGTTTGTTTACAGACAGACAGACAGACATTTTATTCAGTAATAGGCCACTGACCCAAAATACATTCATAAATATGATAAGAAGTTACATGCGTTTTACCAGGGAGACTATATAACGTTGTAGATTATCCCTGGTTTTACATAAAAACATCAGAATCTCTTATTTTCCCAACATTATATAAAAATAGGCACAAATTATTTATAACATTTATGTTTGTTGAAGTCATTATGTTTATAAAACTGTGTTGTGAAATAGGATGTTTCAAATATTTACCCAGAAACCTATTCCTTATATCTAAGTAGGCTTTACAATAAAGTAAAACATGTATTTCATCTTCAACTAAATTCAGATTATTTTTGTAGCAAAAAGGACAGAATCTTGAAAAATAAGGGACATTGTTATATCTACCGGTCTCAGAACTAAGTTTAAATTTACCGCATAAGAAATTTGTTAAACAATTTCTTAAATATAGGGCAATACCTAAACTGAGGTAAGTTTCAACATTCTGGAGGGACTTGAAAAGTATATAATTAGAACACTTGGTTGTACTGTTTGTTTACGTCTTCTATGAAGTTACCAAAACATATTTCAGGTATGGTTTGTCTTAAATGTCACCATAAATGTTAACAGAAATTTGCCTTAAATGTGAACAGAAATTTGAACTCGGGAAATGACATAATAAACGTCATTTGATACCGACAAAGTATTAGTGATTACAACCATGCTCGTTCGATTCCCTTGGGTGATAGTGGTTTCTCTTTTAAAGTGTCTCCCGTCGCGATAACACAGCAATATTGACACAAAGAGGTGTAAAACTCATTTCGATTCATCACTCACCTCATTGACCTTCACATTGAACCCTCACGTGCTTGTTGGCTCACTGTTCACGTGATGATATCAAAGGTCAACATTAATTTGTTTTCTTATCATAACTCTTAACTACAGTCTCAGTAGTGTAGATTAACGAGAAAGTTCTTGATCTATGTTTCATGAGGCTGGTAATAGACCTGATCTCTGACATCTATTATCGACATGTAGATTTCATGTTATGGACTTTTCCTAGTCCGCTACATATCCTAAACGAGGGGTTCCATTGCCGGGTCTCTAATGACATCGACTACACTGGCCAGCCGAGGAGAAGAAATGAGAACTATGCTATTGTTAATTTCCTCCAGCAAGAACAGAATAGGGCCTAATTACACTGCCTTGGAATATTTCAGAGGAAAACACAGGAAATCATCGAGAGCTTTGTGCAGGCATAACGCCATAGGTGGCGTATTCATGAATGCCCCTCTTGTGGCTGTTGCTAAGGATAACTCTAAACGATAAGAATAGAAAAAAGTGCTTATGATTATATCTGAAATCTAGACGTCACGAGTTAGTGAGTGATTGTGATATTTTAGCTATGTTCAGCATATTCATAGCGGATTATACCAGGGTGCACTCTTCTAGGTTCGGAATTTGAACATGGTCGTCAGGGTAAAAGACAAATTAAATGACATAGGAATGATCCAAGTGAGAAGAAAATTCAGCATGGAGAAAATGAATTTCGATGAAGAAATGTTTGAGAAAATCAGAATTACGACAAGGACTGAGATGAGAATAGTGACGTGACGATTGTTTGTGATAATGAAAATGTTGCTGAAGATGAATAAGAATATATCTTTGATGCTGAAGATGAGGTGAAGTGGGGATTAACGTCGTATTTGAGAATATTTCGCTCATATGACGACGTGCATGCGTGTGTATGTGTGGCTACTTGTACTAGCCCAGACTTAATCTGGATTTATATTGCTGGCTCACTGAGATACCATGCCGCAGTAAAGCATGAATACCCCACTCAGACACATTATACTGACTCCGAGCCGACCAGGCCTTGTTGTCCCGATTAATGCCGAGCGCCAGAGAGGGACAAACAAGTACCATATTGTAACGTCTTTTGGTATGATGCGGCCGGGGATCGAACCCGCGACCTTAGCTCTCCGGACGGACGCTTGGACCACTACACCACGTAGACGCATGTGCAGGAACAGGAGGATGATGGCAGCATGACTGATGATGGGTTTTTTATGACTATGACAGTCTTTATGAAGATGATGTGGATGACATGGTGGTGAAGGAGGGTATCTTGTAGGCTGTAGAGTGTGCAGTAGATGCCTATAGGATTTGAACACTTTGTTGCTAATGAAATTTTACACATGTTGATAGTTGAGACACCAATATTTGCATGATGAATTATAAAACAAAGGCAACATATACAGAAAACAAAGGCAACAATATATGAAGAACATTAATTTGTAATGTAAAACGTATTGACTATCGTAGTTGAATTCGTAGTGGCCAGCCAATTGCTTTGACTGATAAGCAAATGTTTGTTAAAAAGAAAATAACGACCCGTCTGATTGGCTCAATTCAGCCAATACCATCGATGTCACTGATAAGCATTTTAGATTTGAATCCATGGTTACGAGCAACATGGAGGCGATTGGCGGTGTGCCCTAACTACCCACCATCACCCCTCCCATCTTAAGTATGGAAACATTTTGGATTTAGAACAAATTCGAAAAATACGGCCACATGTCATATTTGCTGAAGATGTTAATTCATGTCAGTGTGGAGTGGATGTAATATTAAAATTAAAAATAAATATCAAAATATTGAGTGAGTGAGTGAGTTGAGTTTTACGCCGCACTCAGCAATATCCCAGCTATATGGCGGCGGTCTGTAAATAATCGGGTCTGAAACAGACAGTCCAGGGATCAACAGCATGAGCATCGATCAACGCAATTGGGATGCGATGAAATGTGTCAACCCAGTCAGCGAGCCTGACCACCCGATCCCGTTAGTCGCAAGGGTTACTGAAAGTTCATTCTAACCCGGATCTTCACAGGTAATCAAAATATTGAAAAAGTTGACAAAATTTAACATGAAGTAAGAGTGATGACAATTAAAACTTCGACGAAAATTCATATTAAGAAAGAGTGGCGACTACAAAAAAAATATTGATAATGGTTTATTTTAAGCAATTGTTCAAGATGAAATTGAAAAATAATTTAGAAATATTATGAGCATGATCGTGGTGAGAATTAGCTGACTTCTGTTTAAAATCTGGTTGCTATGAAAAAAAAAGACGCCATATCCAGGGAAGTCATTACACTGAAGAAAGATGAGACTCATCAGCATTGTTGAAACCTCCATGTGCCTAACTTCACACCCCTAATGGTACCTCCGGTTAGAACGGTGACAAAATACAGGTAACACATCACAAGCCACAGTAGACGTCAAGTCATTACTTACGTATGACAACCTCCAGGCGATGACCTTTAGATCAAACACGAGTGACGAGAACAAAGTAAGACAGTTAAATGATATCGACCTGGGTTCAACATGCATCATTAAAATCTCACAGCAAGTACAAGAACATGCATATTGCTTACACAAAGACTCAGTTTGCAAAGCCTTTGATGAACGATTGAGTCCAAGAGTATCAAAAAGCTACCATGTGGGCATAGACTTCTCTGAAGTCAGGGACAATATTTAACATGCTGTTCGGTATATTACATGGTGTTTCTGACAAGAATCGTTAAATTTCACGACTGGATTTTGGAGGAGCGGGAAGCGAGAAATACTGAAAAGGTGAACCAGTCGGAAATATTTCCAGAAAATTATTGTTAGGACGTCCTGACAAATACAATTGACGAAACCCTGTCTATGATCGTAGAAAAACTTCATTAACGTGTTTTGTAATTACTTCGTCAATGACGTGAGCATGCGTGTATTTATGAATTACTGTCACTTACAGATGAAACCACGTATTCGAATAAACGGTGTCCTCCCACAAACGCACCCGAAGGACAGGCAATATCTGACTGAAGACTCACGCAAACACACGGTAAAAGTCAAAATAGGGGTACAAACTCCTCATTTTCTTTGATAGATTATTTGATTTCACTCTTGGCAGTTTGTCCTGAACCTATAACATGTGCCTTGCCACAAACGCATCCGAAGGATAGGCAATACCTTACTGAAGACTCACGCAAACACACGGTAAAAGTCAAAATAGGGGTACAAACTCCTCATTTTCTTTGATAGATTATTTGCTTTCACTCTTTGCGGTTTGTCCTGAACCTACAACATTAGACATGGCAGTAAAAAGATACGTACCCCAAGTTGTGAATCTGTGTGCTAAAATAATGAAACAAATTTGCTTTCGGCTTGGCATGTGAGACAGTTGTGTATCGGGTGGAAAAATCAAATGTTATGGATTCATTTGTGAGACAACAACAAGTCAAGGAACCACTTTGAGTTGTTGAGAATCTAGACAAAGTGGTTAAGTGTTGACACGTTCAACCACCAACCACTTCAGAATGGAACTTCTCTTGCAGGTCCCCGTATGTCTACAAGGACACATCCATCCGTATTCAAGATATATATGTATGGGTTCATCTTTAATTTCAGACATGGAAACATTCTTATATTAACGAGTGAGTGAGTGAGTGAGTGTGTTTAGTTTTACGCCGCTTTTAGCAATATTCCAGCAATATCACGGCGGGGGACACCAGAAATGAGCTTCAAACATTGTGCACATGTGGGGAATCAAACCCGGGTCATCGGCGTGACGAGCGAACACCTTAACCACTAGGCTACCCCATCGCCCCTCTTATATTAACGAAGCGAATACAAAATCAAACCCCATTATTATTATTAAACCGATCTTAAATAGTAAAACCAATCTGTTATCTGTTATTAAATCTTAATATATATTCAGACAGGCAACACCACCGGATGAATTGTCAAAACAATCTACACAATATGCGGAGCTATCTCGACAGTCAACATAATGAGATTAGATTCCTGAACACAGTAAAGCAGCTGATTAGTTATCTGGACAGTCTGGAAAGGCTGATATGAAATAATTGAAGATTTCATGACATTCTCGGCGGTAACGATCAGGATGTCAAGCCAATCACCAAGACATTCACCTTTCCTGATAGACAACAACAGACCCAAGCAGCGACAAACATATGATCGAAATCAAATCAGCTCAATAAAGGTACTTGATTATTATTTTAAGAACATCATCCCCACTGTACGTAATTTAGCAAATTGGCATAAAATAACAATTTTCAAAATACCATTCTGCTAAGCTATTCCAAATAGCAATCATTCACAAGACATGAGAGGAACCTGTCTTCAAATGCAATGGTGGTTTCAATATTAACCATTATTGGAAATATGATCGAGCCACAGCAATCAACGTCGCCTTAACGTCATGCTTCCCAACGTTGAGACTGGATACTTGAGTGGGTTATACGTTAGCTGCTTCTGTTGCCATTGATAACGATTGAATGTTACTGGCCGTGTCATGAGATGCTTGTATGAGATGGTACTTGCATGGCGCAATCATGATATAAGTTTGTAAGATGTGTTTACTGGCTGTAAGATCAGAGTGTATGCAGTAATGATTACTGTAAGGTAATACATTATTATATGAGTCTTGAATATTTTAATATACAAACTGTAAGATAATGATTTTTTAAGTAATTTATCACAGACAATCATATTCTCAATCACGTACTATATAATTGTACTGTGATCAATGACTCATAAAATCATTATCTTACAGTTAGTATGTAAAAATAATCAAGACTAGTATCATAATATATTATCTTGTTGAGGAAGAAACCTTTGATGATGATGAATTAGCCTTGACTAATTTTGAAGGAGACAAGCGTTTCGACTCTGAAGAAATTAGAATTTGAAAGAGAAAAAATGGCTATAGAAAAAACTCCAGATGAGAAAGAAAAAGAAGAAAATGATATTCGAAGCTAAAAAGAAACGGTGAGAGGATTTCGGATGAGGCAGTTGGAAGTCTATGGTCCATGTTGTTAAAAACGTGTATTTAGAGGGAAAGCCCAGGAAGTTTATTCTGCCCCACCTCTTGATAGGATGTCTTAGGTGATTATTAAATTGTTAAGGCTGCAGTTGCATTATTAAGTTGTTAAGGCTGCAGTTGTATTATTAGGTTGTTAAGGTTGCAGTTGTGTTATTAAGTTGTTAAGGCTGCAGTTGTATTATTAAGTTGTTAAGGTTGCAGTTGTATTATTAAGTTGTTAAGGCTGCAGTTGTATTATTAAGTTGTTAAGGTTGCAGTTGTATTATTAAGTTGTTAAGGCTGCAGTTGTATTATTAAGTTGTTAAGGTTGCAGTTGTATTATTAAGTTGTTAAGGTTGCAGTTGTATTATTTAGTTGTTAAGGCTGCAGTTGCATTATTAAGTTGTTAAGGTTGCAGTTGTATTATTAAGTTGTTAAGGCTGCAGTTGTATTATTAGGTTGTTAAGGTTGCAGTTGTATTATTAAGTTGTTAAGGCTGCAGTTGCATTATTAAGTTGTTAAGGCTGCAGTTGTATTATTAAGTTGTTAAGGTTGCAGTTGTATTATTAAGTTGTTAAGGCTGCAGTTGTATTATTAGGTTGTTAAGGATGCAGTTGTATTATTAGGTTGTGAAGGTTGCAGTTGTATTGTTAGCTTTTTACGGTTGCAGTTTAAGACTGGTTTGCCAACAAGCAAAGGTTTATGTCTGATACGAAAAACAATTGTTCTCTTGTTGTAGAGTGTGCTGGGGAGAAAGAAACTTTGTTTGATAGATGTTGTACTAGAAAAAAAGGTTAATGGTCACATTGATGATTTCGATCGTTTGAGGAGTTTACGTTGTGTGTGTCAGGAGAGACTGGAACGTATCTGGAAAGATAATTGATCATCTCTACCAGACTGCTCCTTTTGACGACAGTCATATGATACCTTGGGTATAGTTTTAGGCAACCGGAGTTTTCAGGCAGGTGTTAGGAGTGTTAGGACAAGGAGAAGGTAGTTCAACCTCTTCTTGTTCACATTTATACGTTTCAATTTCTTGTGTTCTGAGTTTGCTCACAAAAAGTCAAGTTCTACTCCCGTTTGTGAAAAAGATACTTCTGGGATTTTCGTAAGAGCATATTTGTCGGTATCTTCAGAGCATATAATCAGAGCATATTATTTCTGAGCGTAAAAAGCTCTCTTTGAAACAGAATCAATCTTCTTCAAATGTGTTTCTATTTTGTGAATGCCACTTCATATATTTCATCCTGATTAAGTATTTATTTCAACCTGATTCGACTCCTCGACATCGGTATTTATCTTGAACTGTGGTCCTAGATAGATAACATACGAGACATATTGTGATATAACAACTGCATTTTACAACGTATAGCATATCCAACTAAGTTGATGTCAAAACATTTCAAATCAACTTCATCTGTCTTTATTTTCCATTTCAAATTGATAATGATCAAATATGGTAGTAACACATCTGAAACTAATTTGATAATTGATAGAGTAGCTATTGTTTTCATGTATAATGCAAACAAAAACAATGTTTTTTGTGAATACAATAATTCCAATTTATTTGAAACTTTAGATACGGTGTTATGCTTTGGTGGTTGGGAAGCCTCAGAGAGAATCTAATGGATTGATCTTTCCATGAAATTTGATAACAGTGTGAGCATAACCATGTTTAACATTTTCATGTTATTTTTAATCAGCTAATTGCAGTAACTATACCTCCAGTTAAAGTGTCAAACAAACCATAAAAAATGCCGTTAAAAATTGGTTGGGTTCCAACTACATGGGGTATTGGCTGATACGAAACTGATGTGATGCTTGATAGGCATTTAGAAGTTGGTAGGGTAATGCAACACACTTCATATGGATGTGCAACTTCTGTATTATTTACACACGACGTTTCTGGGCTAATACTTGCCCCTTCATCAGGTGAATGACAGTGAATAGTTACAGAGGTATATATAGTATGTACAGGAAGCCACATAGTTCTTTTTTACAAAGGTAAATATAGTATGTACATGAAACTGATGTGGTGTTAATTGTATTCTACACAATAGTTGATGTTATACCAGTATGATACTATCCTCCTGCATATTACTGTTTAATACCGATCAATCTTTCACGAACAAACAACATTTGATAGATCGGGTTTACCGAAGCGAGACTCACTTTCATCTTGTCCATATGAACTGGCATGAATATGTGATATTCCATAATAAATGCAATTCTAGTACGTTTTGTGTTTTGCGAGGTGAAGACTATTAAACGGCATGTCTGCATAAATTCCATCATCAATTCCCCAGGAGTCGAACGCAAAGAAGAACTGAATATATAACACCTTACTCCGCTGGTTCCGATGGGTATATAGCAACAGGTTCAGAGAAGCGTATAGATCATTCTCCATCAACCACACCGCATCAGAATAATTATCAATTATGCGGACGTTTCGAGTGTGGAATCTCTTGAAGGGATTCTCATGCACAATCCCTTGGGAAACAGGCAATGGGATTAGCTGGAATACGAAATCTCGATGGAATGGAGGTTCTGCGAGATGTCAATATCCCGTTCTCGGGAGTTTTTACCCTGTCATGGAGGACTTGAAATAAAGGAAATCACCTAAGAGGTGTTAAGTAGGAGAATATCACACCGGGTGGTAATATTATATGTACTAAACGGCAGAGACACATAAATTATTGATCCAACAGAAAGGTAGGGCTGTGAAGTACCAGGATGGCATTGTAATCTGTAGAGCAGGCCCCCATTTTCGACATCATGCAAGGACAATATACCAAGGGAAATCGGTGTCAATCCTTGGCTTTAGAAAAAACAACAACTTTCTGAAAAGTCCTTTACAATGAGGTCATACGTTGATGAGAAATCATAACATTATCATTCACTAAAACACGAAAGCACCACTGCGATGGTGTTGCTATTATGTGTGTCTGCGTTGTTTAACGCCTCTCTTAGTAATATTGTCTTATGAGGTATGTATGTTTGTGTGGATGTGTTAAAGACAGGAAGGAACCACAACGATGGTCGTGTTAATATATATGTGTGTGTTTGTGGTTTAACGCTTCTCTCAGCAAGATTTTGTCATATGAGTTATGTGTGTTCGTGTTGGTGGGTGAAAGACAGTGAGAGCGTGATATGTGCAGGAGTGTGTCTGCGTGATATATACTGTGCCGCAATTTCAACATGTTTTAAAGGAAACCCGATTCAACGAAAATGAGGTTGTTTTTGTAACACTTCTACACATGTATAGTTCTGTTTCTAAATGACCCAAACCTCTGATGTATAATGACAAATGCTTCAACGACCCACTTACGCCGGGTAAATGAATCACCACACATATATTCAAACAGTGAAAATAGTGTGATTGGGGAACCTGTCAATTCGTCACTTTTTTCTACAAAACGAACGTGTTTCATCTCTATCTAGTTGTATTTGTTTTCGTTAACCATCAGTTGGTCATTAGGTGATGCATGTTGCGACTCAGTAACAACACCATGATGAAATATCAAAGGGCCCTTCAAAGGGCAGCGTAACTGAAACTCAAAACTAATTTCACTAGAAATCCTGAAAAAATTGCTTTCATGGATAACGACAAAACATTCATATTGATTCGCATACACATCATAATGGATGTTGTGCAGCAAAAACAGTGTTATGTATTTCAATATGAATCATCATTATAACCACGTTGCATGTCATCGGAAGGGAAGGATCGAATTTATCACAGAAAGGTGTTATTAACATGTCTGGAAATGTGCATCATTAAAATGTGTTTTGATATTCATGTAATATATGTGACTCTCGAAAATAGTTCAAGGTATGATCTATATAGGTCCTTTAAGAGCCTTATCCAACCAGAAATATATTTATCTGTATTGACATCAAGAAATATCAGACGCACATTTGTTCAGCTCCGACTAGGTTTATTAGATTTAAGTATTAATAAAGGTAGAAGATTGTCTACAGACAGAAATATGAGAATTTGTCTATTATGCACTTCATCTATTGAAGATGAAATTCATTTTATATTTGTATGTCCATATTATGATGATCTTAGAAGAAAATATATTTCAAGTAGTTATCTATCAAAATATCCAACAATAGCCTTTGTCTCGATTCTCACTTCCAGAAATGAAACTGCTATCCGCAACCTTTCTCTGTTTGTAAAACATGCTGTTGTCTTGAGAAATTATAGGTTATCTAAGCAATAACCATTATAATTGCCATTGTATTTTGTACTGTAGTTATGTATATGTATGTAACTCCTTGTATATGGGCCGGAGGCCTTGAATACAATAAACTTGACTTGACTTGACTTGACTCAACTTAGAAACAAGTGTATAAGAGTGCATAGGCATACATAGCTAACATCCCCCTCGCAATCGTATATTTATGCAAATTGTAATCTGCACTGACCTGAGCCTTCTTTCATTTGCATAATGATTTGAAGAACCAACGACTAATGCAAACACGGTTTCTCTTCTTTAAAGAAAACATTAACCTTAACGAGTATGGCATGTAAGGAGCATTCCTTTCTGTAGTCGGAGAAAGTTGTAGGGAGCATTCCTTTCTGTAGTCGGAGAAAGTTGCTCACATTCCTTATCTGTTCGAATACCACTTCCGGTTTGTGCTCGCTGAACATCTATTGATGAAAATGCAACATGCTGTATGTATGATCTGAATAACAAAAGAGTAGTTTTCTTTTCTTTTGTATTGAAGCGCCTCTCGTCTAAAATAGACCCCGCAAGTGTGTACCTATTCACCTTAAAGAGTATTACATTTAGGGAACATTCCCTCTGTAGTTGGGCAAAATTGCTCACATTCCGCGGCTGTCCTAATACCACTCCCGGTTTGTGCTCACAGAACATTTATTAATTAAAATGCAACATAGGCTTTGTTTGCTTGCTGGTTTTGTTGGGTTTGATTCTGTATCATAGTGTGGTGTAACGCCACACTCATCAATACTCCAGCTAAAGTCCCGTGAGTAAGATCGTGAAGATCTCTCTCACACGAGATCACCTTTCAACAATGTGAGCAAGCCTGACCACACGATCTCATCAGCCGACAAGCATGGGAAGTTCACTTCTACCTGAGATCTTTTCTGGCTGCATTCTATGCACATGCCGTATCTGTTGTAATTGTGTGAGAGGCAATCTTCCTCGACTTCCTACTCCAGCTACAATCCCGTAAGTAAGATTGTGAAGATCTCTCTCACACGAGATCACCTTTCAACAATGTGGGAAAGCCTGACAACACGATCTCATCAGCCGACAAGCATGGGAAGTTCACTTCTACCTGAGATCTTTCCTGGCTGCATTCTATGCACATACCGGATCTGTCGTAACTGTGTGAGAGGCAATCTTCCTCGACTTCCTTTTAACAATAGTGTCTACTTCAGCCGTCAATGGACCAATGGTTCTCTCTACATAATTATTAAAACTATTTTCATGTTATTCTTTTCGTTTTTAGAAATACCGTATGTCCTAACCCATTAATATGTAATAATAACGGGTTACTTAAACGTGATACAAGTTTGACCCAATACTCCTAGCTTAGAGTCAACTATGCAGTCCACGTAGACACTTGACAGTTTGAAGTATACCATGCCGTGATCAGTAGAGAGATTGGTCGTTAACACAAACAACAGGACAGCTTCAAACAATGGTAGTTAATTAGTATCTAAGGTGACAATATAACATACGTACTTTATTGCAATAGATAGCTGATGATTTGTGTCACCTTTTCATTTTTGCAGATCACCTGTTCATCAAGTGTGGCATTGTAAAATCGAGGTGCAGTGGTCGCTCTTAAGGAATGGCTGGTACAGAAACCACTGACGCCCACAACCCCGCAAAGACTGATAGCTTGGGTAGTATGCACGCCAGTCAACAAAACAAACATTTGTTGTGGGATACCGAAGTGTTTGAAATTAAAACTTTTACATGGTCTGTAAATGAAAACAACAAACAACATTTTGCCAATGGATATTCAGTATTTGCTTAAACTCTTACACAGTTGGCTTTAGCATGAGAAACTATTGTACAATGTACTTTGTCTGTAAATGAATAAGTTTCCATGTGCTTTTGCAAATTCGATTAAACAGTATCACAGGGCGTACAGTTATTGTCCCCCGCAGCAACGCGGAACGGGGGACTATGTATTCAGCGGCGTCCGTACATACGTACGTCCCGATTCTTCTTAACGCGATATCTCATGAACTGTTGTACCCAATGTCTTCAAAGTTGGTGACTGCCTTCATTGGGGGATTACACAGACACCAGTCGATTGGGGTGACCTTGACCTTATCTTCAAGGTCACCATGACACTTAGAACACTTTTCAAACTCTTGTTAACGCGACATCTCATGGACTGTTGTACCCAATGTCTTCAAATTTGGTGACATCCTACATTGGGGGATTACGCAGACACCAGTTGATTTGGGTGACCTTGATCTTACCTTCAAGGTCACCACGACACTTTGACCGCTTTTCAAACTTATTTAAACGCGATATCTCATAAAACATTGCACCCAACGTTTTCAATTATGTTGACAGCCTACATTGGGTGATTATACATACACCAGGCATTTAAAGCATCTTTTATGTGACCGAAAAATAGAAAGTAGTAAATATAGATATTCCATTCTTTAGCGGCGGGGGACATTGCCACTTCAGTGGCAAACACTTGTTGTTTTTGTGATTATCGCAGTTTGTATGTTTTGACCGAAGCTAAAATCTTCGCACCGGCTACATAACCTCAATTAGCTTAAAAAGCACAGTTCTTGAAATGAATTCAATTGATAATGTTGTAAAGACGTAGAAAGTGGTCGATTTTTCTGCTTTTCTGATTCGCGCGTGATGATGTGTCAAGAAATGCTTCAAATATACTTAAAATATAATATGTTATAACCAAATGACATGGGGGTTATAATCCATGACCATTCAGCTTATAAGACTAGTCGATTTCATAAACATTTACTACTTGGAAATATCAAAATCTAACAAAGTTTGGGACTCACTCTCTACCGAGAGCTGCTGTCTATGGGGAAATTGAAGTTGATGACGGCCATCTTCCGGTTGAGCATTGACAGGGCGTACCCCTTGTGAGTATATGCATTACAATATATGTAATCAAAACTAAATTCTCAATGCAAACCTTTCACATAATAAATGGTAGACGTCAAGTTTAAGACATATTCCGTTGCACATAATGGCAGCACAAATATGCTTTGTTTTACCTCAGTACTTCATAATTGTTTGATCAACATTCTAGAAGTTGGTGACTCAAAAATGAAACATACAACTTTATGGTTGGCAACTTCTTGGTTATTGCATTAAGCGCGACGTTTCGATGTAGATTCTCACGCCGTTATCAAGATCAAAGTGAATGCAACCAAATGGTGAGAAGTATATATACATGGTATGTTTTGACAAACATACCATTAACAATAACAACAACATGTAATTGAATAACAACTGGTACATAATTGGGAGAGGCCAGTAGGAGACTAAAAACAACAAATGAGACGGGTGACGAAGCCAATAAACAAGGGTGATTGTATGTTTAATTTCTCAGTGCTTCAGTATCAGTCTATCAATATTGATTATCTATGTCTATTGCATTTTATCTTTGAACTCAAAATATAGTGCTGATTTGTAATAAAAATGACAGATTCCGAAGGTCTTATCTTAGATTCGTTAACTTTTCGTACAACTGAACCAAGAATCTCTTTAGCTGCTAGTTGTATGAGGCACCTTCACTATCTTTACTGTGAGTGTGCGTGTGTGTGTTGGTGTGTGTGCGTATATGTGTTGTGTGTGTGTGTGTGCGTGCGAGCGTGCGTGTGTGCGTGCGTGCGTGCGTGCGTGCGTGCGTGTATGTATCCTTAGGCAAAACTCTTTCTTCTTTTAAACATTTCATTTACAGAATTTGCTAGAATAATTAAAATATATGGTCCTGCTGGCATAAACGCATTTAAAAGTTGTAAGTCGTTTTGAAAATCGGAAATATCTGATAAGGTTAAAGGATTCATTCTGAAGTCATTATAAAATGTCAATTTGAAAGGAAGTGGATTTCATCCTCTACACTGCTGCAAAATAGGCATATTCTCTGATTCAGTGGAGTGGGGTCGGTCTTGTTGTATCGTCCTGTTTCGACATGGAGAGCTAGGTTACCCCAGTGTAGTTTGGTGAGATTTCGTCTTGTGTTTCTGTTCACTATAGACTTTAAGTATATCTCTTGGTGTCGAGTTTTTAAATAGACTGTAAGCCCTGAGCTTGTTTCCGTTTACGTTGCCTTTATCATTCCAAGACCAATATCATCAGACGTCTCTTCCTGTCTCTTATTGCATTTCCAGTCGTGTCGGTGATATTACACTTAATGTTTTATGCATAAGCGATGTGCTGTATAATCGAACGAAACTTTTCTTCCTTTAGAACTGTTATAAAGTTTGGTGCTCAGTCTGTTATCGTCAGAGTTTGACAGCTTGATATAAAAACGAAAAGCATCTATCCTTTGTTTAGTGAGACCACCCCGTTTCTCCATGGGTTGCAGTGTTGAACGGATTGCATGGCATGCTCAAGAAAAACCTGCAAGCTCTGTTTGGTACGTTCCTAATCTCACGATGACCATACATACCCCGAATCGGCGCACAATACAATAGGATGGGCTCAACAGTACATCTAAACAGGCGAACACGCCGGCTGAAAAGTCAAAATAATCTATATAATCTGATCGGCTATTTCGACAGCCCTCGCAGAGAGGTGGCATCTCTGGATAAACTAAAACAACTGATAAGTTATCAACACAGTGCTGAAATAATAAGAGATAGATATGATACAGCATGGAATAATTAAAAACAAAACGATGCCACGTCATAAGGTGCTGGGGAATAAAGCCATAATATCAATCAATTCATCAGAACATTCACTGCCGTGGCGAATTCAATGTTAACCGTTATTGGAAATATGATCAAGCCACAGCAATCAACGCTGCCATAATGTCGTGCAAGAACCCAGCGTTGTGGTTGGTTACTTTAACTGGTGATACGTTACCTGCTTCTATGTCATGGATAACGATTGAATGTTACTGTATGATCATGATTGTATGAGATAACATTTAGGTATACGATTTAGTAATTATAATTATATAACTATTGAAAGATCATGTATGTGAGTGAGTGAATGCGTTTAGTTTTACGCCGCACTCAGCAATATCACAGCTTTATGGCGGCGGTCTGTAAATAATCGAGTCTGGACCAGACAAACCAGTGAACAACAGCATGAGCATCGATCTGCGCAATTGGGAACCGATGACATGTGTCAACCAAGTCAGCGTAACTGACCGAGCGATCCCGTTAGTCGCCTCTTACATGACTGTATGTGATAATGTTGATTGCTATAAGAGATAATGGGATTGAGATATAAATTACTGGAATTCCTGGTCCAGACTTGCTTGTGTACATGTTACTGTCAGAAAGCTGGAAAAGTGCTGACTTAGGTGTTAAACAACAAGTTGACAAGCTCTTTTAAGTAAACATACTAGCACTATTACTAATTATTTCCAGACGATCACCTCTCAAACAAGACTCGACCCTACATGAACTGAGATTAGTCCCAATTGGTCCAGGCGACTGACTCCCCTAAATAATACATGTGACAGATCTGAGGGTGTAACACACGAGTCCCCATTGGGAACATGTGCAGATTCTACAGAACTTGCGGTTGAGGGTATGCAACTAACGAAATTACCTTGATCACAAAAATAATATATGCAGCTTCATTTTTCAACCCGACTCAGATATTCAGTACTGCCGTACATGATGACTTTTCTCGGAATGTGTTCTAATTTACATGATTCTAAAACTTCCTTCGTTTGATTGTTACATTATTTGAACATAATAAGATATTGATTTTAAAACATATACAGTACAAGAGAATGATTGTGATTGCATGTTAAACAGTATGGCGTCTCCAGTTATGTCAGTGTGAAATGAAACATTTCAATGCAACCTAACGATTATTGCAGTATGAAATATGATTTTTAATCAATAATGATTAAATAAAATGTTATGATATCTGAAACCAATGTGATACTTGATAAAGTGTTTTCATATATATCAATTATTAATAATTGTGTCTGTGTAAATGTATCCATTCCATTTCTGCCTGGAAATTGAAAAATACAGCGTTGTGAAATGAAACCCAAAGGGAGAAAATATTGGATCGATCTCTCCTTGAAATTTGATAACATTGTGGAATTAATACTAATAGTATGTAACTTCTTGATGTGTCTGATTATCTAATTGGTAAAACGATACCTCTTCTAAATGTGTTGAACAAACGCTAAAAATGCCATTTCCAACAAAATGGGCAGATCGACATTTCACAAACAAACTCAACTGGTGATGGATTGCATTTACCGCAGCCAGACTCAATGTCACACTCTCCATACCAGCTGATATGAATATTTAACATTCCATGATAAATGCAATTCTTATACGTTTTGTTTTCTGCAAGGTGAAGACTATTAAATGACATCACGACAATATACTCTATCATCAATTTCCCAGGAGTCGAACTCAAAGAGGAGCTGGATATGATTGGTAACACTTTACCTTGCTGGTTGTGATGGGAATATATCAAGTTTCAGCGAAGCGTTTATATCAATCTCCATCAACCACACCACATCAAAATGATTATCAATAATGCTGACGTTTGGAGTGTGGAATCTCTTGAAGGATAGTGATATACCATTAACAACCACTTGGTGGACATCCAATTAGATTAGCTGGAATACGAAATCTCGGTCGAAATGAGGTTCCGCGAGACTTTAATATCCACTGCTCTGGGAGTTTTCACCTTTTTTATGGAGCTCTGGAAATAGAAAAAATCACTTAAGATATGTTTAAGAGTGAGGATATCACACCGGGTGGTAATAGTGTATGTACTAAACGGCAGAAGACACGATGTGTATTGATCCAACAGAAAAACAGAATTGCAGTAATCGGGATTGTATTGTATTCGGTAGAGCAGGTTCTGTTTTCGACCTCACGCATGATCAGTATACGAACTGGAATCAGGGCCAATTTTTGTCTTCGGAAACAAACAATGTTCTGACAACGATGGTCTTGCTATTATGTGTGTGTTTATGATTTAACGCTTCTCTCAGCAAGATCTTGTCATATGAGTTGTGTGTTTGTGTTGGTGGGTGAAAGACAGTGCTAGTGAGAATGTGGTTATGTGCATGAGTGTGTGAGTGCATTGAGTGAGATATGCTATGCCGTAATTTCAAGCATGTTTTACAAATCAATTTTTCGTAACACTTCTTCACATACATACACTGCAAATGTAGTTAATATGCATGTATAATTCTAAAGACCTAAACCTCTGATATATAGTGACAACTGCCTCAACAACCTACTTACACCAGCTAAATGAATCACCACACAGTGGATATTCTATTCTTGGGCAACCCGTTAATGAGCCTCAGTTCCCTCAAAGCAAACGTGTTTCATATCAATGTAGTTTCATTTGTTTTCGTTAACCATCAGTTGGTCATTAGGTGATGGATGTTGCGACTCAGTGACATCACCATGATGAAATATCAAAGGGCCCTTCAAAGGGCAGCATAACTGAAACTCAAAACCATTTCACTAGAAATCCTGAAAAAAAATGCATTCATGGATAACGACAAAAAAAATCACATACACTTCATGATGGATTGTTTTGTGCAGCAAACACAGTGTTATGTATTTCAATATGAATCATCATTATAACCACGTTGTATATCGGAAGGGAAGGATCGAATGTATCACAGAAAGGTGTTATTAACATGTCTGGAAATGTGCATCACTAAAATGTGTTTTGATATTCATGTAATATTTGTGTGTCTACGTGTAAAGAAGTGTATAAGACTGCACAGGCATGTGTGTCATTGGTGGATATAGGCAAGGCTACACGGGCGCATGGTATACATCCGAAAGTGTATCATAAATATATTTAAATTGTCTATTTTACACCATCTTTAACTTTAATAAAATAATGATATCATTGAATACACAGCCGGGCGAAAGACAACCTTCATTGGGAAAAGCCAAACAAGAAGCATCACAATCGAATAATAACTTTTTGTCTGTTTCCTTTTCAGCCACCATCAAACAGTTGACACCACAAAGTATTTAATGCATGTACATTGTTGTTCAATGAGTCTCGTGTGGCTTCAGTTATACCACAAATTAACAGACAAAAGCGATTTAGCTAACATTCGCCAAGAAATCGTATAGTTAGGCAAATTGTAATCTGCGCTTACCAGAACCTTCTTTCATTTGCATAATGATTTCAATAACCAAACACTAATGCAAACACGGTTTCTCTTCTTTAAAGAAAAACATTCACCTTAACGAGTATGGCATGTAGGGAGCATTCCTTTCTGTAGTCAGAGAAAGTTGTAGGGAGCATTCCCTTCTGTAGTCGGAGAAAGTTGCTCACATTCCTTATCTGTTCTAATAGCACTTCCGGTTTCTGCTCGCTGAACACCTATGGGGATTTTGGTTTCGGTGTTTTTGTTAATTTATAAAGCGTTGTTTAAGGGAGCACTCATTAATATTCAAGCTACATGCATAGCATAAATAATTGATTATTAAACTTGTAATAAATTCATTGTATTCATGAACAATTATAAAGTATATTTCAACGTTATATACGTTTGACCCAATAATCCTCGCTAAGAGTCAACTATGCAGTCCTTGAACAACTGCATGACGTCATCTGTACGTAGAGACACATCATGACGTCATCAGTCTTTAACACAAACGACAGGACTACTTCAAACAATGGTAGTTAAATATCATTTAAGATGTCAATATAAAAGATGTACCTTATAGCAACGGATAGCTGATGATTTGTGTCACAATCGCTTTTCAGATCACCTGTTCATCAAGTACGGCATCGAAAAAAAGCATACACTTGATAGGTGCAGTGGTCGCTCGATGAAAATGGTTGGTAAAGAGCGAGTGGGTATGGTTTTACGCTGCTTTCAGCAATCGTCCAGCAACATCACGGCGGGGTACACCAGAAAAGGGCTTCACACATTGTGCCTGTGTGGGGAATCCAACCCAGGCCTTCGGCGTGACAAGTGGACGCTATAACCTTTAGGCAACACCACCACAACGGCTGGTATAGAAATCGATGGGGGCCAATTTGTTTTCAATTTCTTGACTAGCTAAGTTCAGTGTCCGATGAATTTTGACCATCCCCCCAAAAGGTTTCTCGTTTTCTACTTCCTACAGAACATGCCTTAATTTGGTGTCGAGTATCCCTGTACATTAGTTACACACGTGAATACAATGTTGACTTCTTTGACCTCGAACTAGCATCACCTGCGAAACTAATATACAGATTTAGACTTTTTCCTACATATAAAATGTTTAATGTAGAGATAATGAAAATCTAAGAACAAAATTAGAATAGCAGCGAAATCTGAAGATTTTTGTGATGATAAAAATGTTGCTGAAGATGAATACCAAGATATATGTTATGTTGAAAATGAAAGTTAAGTGAATGGAACCAATAATGTTATTGAAGGATATTACCAGAAAGAAAGAGCGGTGAAAATGTTGGTCAGTTTTACCACAAGAAAAACATTGTTCAAGATTGTCATGAAGAAAGAGTGGTCATAAAATAAAGGTCTATATGAAAAGAATGTTCAAGATGAAAATAAACAACAACAACATACACCATGAACATGATTGTGGTGACAACTAAAACGACATTTTGTCCAGGCTCGATTGTTTACAGACCGCGCCATGCAGCTCGGATACTTCTGAATGTGACGTCAAACAAGCATGTACTCATGATATAGTTAGAATTACACAATCGATTTCGTATGGATAGGGGAAAGGTTTGGTCGTGTCTGTTATTCTGAGCACAATCTGAAAATAGATAAGATTCCACATGCAGAAAAGTCATCACTACACAGACGAAAGATCAAACACCCAACAGCACCAATACCACCTCCATCAGCCTCAATTGCGCTCCATGTAGGTAACTCCAGCCAGCACAGTGAGGATCAAAAGGGTCGTCTCCATGACGAATTAGAGGTAACACATCAAATGTTGTACTAGACGCAAAGGCATTATTTAGCAATAGCATCCTCGAGCGATGAACTTTTGATCAAACACGAGTGACGAGGACAAAGTAAGACAGGTAAATGATATCGATCCATTTTCCACATGCCTCATTAAAATCTCACAGCAAGTACAAGAACATGCGAACTGATTACTCAAAGACTCGGGCCGCAAAACGTTTGATGTGAAAGGCTGTCAGTCCTGGAGTATCAAAGAGCTACCACGTGGACACAGAACTCTCTGAAGTCATGGACAATTCTTAACATGTCTTTTGGTATGTCACATGGTGTTTCTGACAAGAATCGTCAACTTCCACCATTTCAAATTGAAGGAGTGGAACTATACATACTCACTAAAACTGAATCTCTCGGTGATTTCAGAATTGGAAATATTATGAGTACTGGTATGGACATATGACTGACAAAACCCTCTCCATCATCACAGGAAAGCTCAATTGGGAGTCCACTTAACTACTTGCACAATATCGTTAGCATGCATGTGTTTACGAACAATTATCAAGTAGTGATGATACCACATGTTCCGCGAAAATGTGGGGCGGTGGGGGTAGCCTAGTGGTTAAAGCGTTGGCTCGTCACGCCGAAGACCCGGGTTCGAATCCCCACATGGGTACAATGTTTGAAGCCCATTTCTGGTGTTCCCCGCCGTGATGTTGCTGGAATATTGCTAAAAGCGGCGTAAAACCAAACTCAGTCAGTCAGTCAGTCAGTCCGCGAAAATGTGTGTTTTCCGATCACAAAGGTGGCTCTCGTCACAAACGCATCGAAAGGAGAGTCATTTCCTACCTGAAGAAACACGCAAACATACTCTTAAAGTCAAAATAGGGATTTCCAAATTTCACATATATACTCAGCAGCAAATAAAACGTCAGTACGAATTCAAAATTAGATAGGCACTGTAATCAAATTATTACAGAAATGGACATAATAAGCGGATCAAAACCATTTTCTGTGTACAATATCTTGACATTACGTGAACGTTTGCAGTCCATTCAGACTCTTGACTTCAGTATCTAGTGTGACCACCACGAGCAGCAATAACTGCAGCACAGCGTCTATGCATGGAGTGCACCAATCGATTGATGAAGGCCATTGGCACCTTGAACCACACTCTGAGAAAGGCCTGGCGCAATAGATCAGCAGTGTTCGGCCCTGAATTTCACCCCAAAGATGTTCAACTGGGTTTAAATCAGGACTAAGGGCTGACCACTGCATAATGTTGACATCGTTCTGCTGTAGGAAGTCCCGTGTAGCTCTGGCAGTATGAGCCCGGGCGTTATCATACTGGAAAATGTTGTTCCGGTGACGTGAGAAATGTGGTATGACGTGGGGTCTGAGAGCTTGGTCGATGTAGCGCACCGCTGTGATGCCGCCTCCTTTCCCTGGACCAAGGGTCTGGAACACCACAGGACCCACTCTCTGGTTCTGGCCTATTCCACCCCATACCATGATGCTTGCACCGCCCCATTAGTCTCTTTCCACAACACATTGGTCTGAGTAACGTCGTCGCCATATTCTTGTTCTGCCATCTGCAGTTGATACGCAGTACCGACTCTCATCTGTGAACAGAACTGTTCTCCAGTGACTGTATCGCCAGTTTTGGTGTTGTAGGGCAAACTGTAGACGTTCACGCCGATGACGAGGGGTGAGGATAGGTCCACGGTAAGGTCTACGGCAATGGAGGTTCCCGCTGTTAAGAAGTTGGCGTTCTGTATCAGTACTGATTGGTCTTCCGTGTGTTCCCACTGTCTGGCGTGCTGTTTCGGATGTCTGCATGAAGGGATTCTATACATGCTGTCGCACAACATGGCGGTCTTGTAGTCTTGTGGTCACCCTTGGTCTGCCAGTACGGGGGCGATCATTTGTGGTGTTGGTGGCCCGGAAACGTTGCTGCAGCCTGTAGATGGTCCGAACGTTGACCTGGAAGTGATTTGCAACGGATTGTGCAGTGTGGCCAGCTTCAAGTCTTCCTAGCGCCTGGTTCCTCTGAGCTGTCGTGAGAAGGGGCATCCATCTGACGTTGTAATGTGAATGTTTCAACCAGGTTTTGGGGTGCATGTTATAGGGCTGGTCCTTGTGAACAGCAAGTGCAGCATGAGTTGCACGAAAAACATGGAGAACACCGTACCATCTCCGAGATCAGGCCCCGATTTCTCGAAACAAACTTAAGTCAGAGTTTTTTGACTCAATTTTGACTCAAATTTGAAAACACAGAAAAATGCATTTCCCAGAATAAACTGAAATCAATATTAAACTCAAACTAAGTAGACAATTTGAGTTTGGTGGATAGAGTACTTAAGTTGTTTGGGAATTTTGTATTTATAAATGCAGTCGTGTTAAAAATTCAGCTGTTTCAAATTGTCAAACTCAGTTTGAAATTTGAGTAAAAACTTAAGTTTGTTTCGAGAAATCGGGTCCAGGTTGCGTTTTTGAGACCATTTCCTGGGTTCCATTCTGAGTTTGGTTAGGCATGTCTTTGTTCTGGTAAAGTTGGAGATGTTGTCAAATGAGTTTACAGTTATCCGTTTCTGCGAAGGAAAATTACAAACTGACGTTTCTTTTGCTGCCTAGTATATATCCATAGATCAAATGTGTTCACTTTTGCCAGTTTTTCTTGAACCCTTGAAGTCAGACATGAGTGTGCATCAATAGTGACCATGTTAAATGTCAATTGAACTGCCCTGTGGATAAAGAAATACAATATTCCCTTCAGCTCGACATGTGAGGTGGTTGGCTACAGGATGGGAAAAACAGATTTTGTTCTTTTGCGAGACTGCAAAAAGCCAAGGAAAACGTTTGAGATTTGTTCTGAATCTACCCAAAGCTGTCAAGCACTGACATGGTAACCATCAGAATGGGACTTTCCTTGAAAGCACCTGCAAATCCACATAGATCCGTCCATTATGTTTAAGATACAGGTCCATCAGTTCATCTTGAGCTTTGAGACATGAAAACATTCTTATTTGAAAGGAGGGAATACATTATCAGTGGATGAAACCCATTATTGTCATTAAACCGATTTTGAACTAAAAACAATCTGTTATGCGTTATAAGTTCTGCTATAGCTAAACAGAAGAAAACACTGGCAGAGGAACCATCTCGACATTCTAAGTTCTGCTATAGCTAAACAGAAGAAAACACTGGCAGAGGAACCATCTCGACATTCTACTAAGAGCGGTTCAGAGCAGTATCAGTTACGTACAAATAACGATCATATACTATCAAGCAAATCAGGAGAACATTCACTGCTTTTTGTTTGACAACAATAGACCCAAGCAATGATATCCATATCTGCAAAATCATATCAACCCCCGAAAGATACTTGATTATTATTTTCAGAACATGTTCATCACTGTACATATCTAAGCAAACAGCCATTATCATCATGTTGGGTTATTTGCAGATAGCAATCATTCTCAAAACACGAGAGAAACCTGTCTTCAAATGCCATGGCGGTTTTGATATTACCCATTATTGGAAATATGATCAAGCTGTTGCCATCCACGCTGCCTTAATGTTGTTTGTGGACTTAATGTTATGACTGGTAACTTGAGTGGGTTATACGCTAGCTGCTTCTATTGCCAAAGATAATGATTGAATGTTACTGTATGATCATGCTTGTACGAGAATCTACTTCTTGAAGGGAGATCACCATACTAGGGTCCATGGGGACTTACAGTGCTTTTGCTACCTGCATGGACCCTAATTGGATTTACACCATCCCTTCAGCCGCTGGCGATTGTAGGAAACGTTTAGCCGAATTTTAAATGAACAAATATACTACGTTTAAAAATCAGGTAAGCTTAAATTTAACTTTGAAAGTTTTGGGACTTACGTATCCTCTCAGGAGGACAATAATTTTACGATACTTTCTTTAACCCCCTTCGAGGATACAGCCACTAACAATCGCAGTTAACAAATCAGTTAACAAATCTTATTCTTTTAAAAATGCAATAATTAAAAGAGAATTGCCATTATTAAGAAGATCCCTCATAGTTCGTGATTTGAAATAATTATCCCTTGTGATGGAATATTCAATGCAGTCAAGCAAGACATGCTTGACCGTGATTCTTTCATCACAAAGGATGCAAAACGGAGGATCCTCACCTTTAAGCAAATATTCATGTGTATAGAAATACGACATCATCGAATAATGACCTCTTCAAATCTGGACTGACAACCCAAGTAGGTGTAACCAATATAGGGTTTTATTGCATGTAATTTATTTATACCTACTTGGGTGTCACACTTCTTCTGCATTAGATCACGAATATAAGATCTGATGACAGCTTTATAATCAGAGTATGGAATAAGAAGTGGTGTCACAGATTTGTTGAGTGCTGCCTTGGCAGCAAGATCAGCCATTGTGTTCCCAGAAATGCCAACATGGCTGGGTAACCAACAAAAGACGATGTCGATCATTATATAATTCAATAATTTCAATTAAACGTGGATGTTTGCACGAAAGATTTTTAATAGCCTGAAGGCACGAAAGAGAATCTGAATAGATTATATATTGTTATTCTTTGAATATATTTTAAGGCTGTTAATATGGCGTTTGCTTCTGCCATGAAAATTGAGCTGTGATCTGGTAATCGAGAAGATATTGTTTTAGAACCAATGACAGTGGCACAAGCTGCTGCTGCGCCACCATCCTTGGACCTATCTGTAAATAAGGATTTGTATGTATTATATTTATTTCTTAATTGACTTAATTCCTGTTTATACTGTAATTCATTAGTTTCGGATTTTTAAATGTGGTTAATGTTAGGTCAATGTGTGGTCTCACTAATTTCCAAGGAGGATAAGAAAGAAGACGGGAAGGAGATATATTTTCCAGCTCAAGGCCGGCAGCTGAAATGAATGGTTTAATTCGGAGCCCAAGAGGCGGAACAAGAGAAGACTTGTTGTTGTACAGATCCTCATAGAGGGCTTTAAAGACACAGTTATAGGCAGGGTTAGACTGACTAGAATATAGTTTAGTGATATATTGTAAAGATAATTTTATACGGCGTTGGCTAAGAGAAGGCTTGTCAGCTTCAACGTAAATACTGTCAATAGGAGAAGTTCTGAAAGATCCAAGACAAAGTCTTAAACCATGGTGATGAATAGAATCAAGAAGTTTAAGATTACTTTTACAGGCTCCACCATAAATGATCGAATGAGTGATCTGTATAAGTGTAGGAGGGTAGGTTGGTCCCCTCCCCACTTAGAATTGGAAACGACTTTCAGCAAGTCAAGCGCCTTCAGGCATTTAGCTTTAAGGGATTTAATATGCGGCAGAAACGTTAGGTGGGAGTCAACAGTTAGACCCAAGAACTTGGCCTCCTTTAAAACTTTGATGGGTGCGCCATTTAGAAATAGTTCCGGGTATTTATGCGGTTTATTTTTACGGCATAAATGTATACAATTAGTTTTGGATTTAGAAAATTTAAAGCCGTTTTCAAGACACCATTAATCTATTTTGTTTAACCACAACTGCAGTTGCCGTTCAAAAGTATGCATATTTTTACTACGGCAAGAAATATTAAAATCATCCACAAAGAGTGATCCATCGATTGAATCATTTAAAACCTTTGATAAACTGTTGACCTTGATACTAAACAATGTGACAGACAAAATACTGCCTTGCGGGACACTGATCCTGATTGTAATGATCAGACAGGGTAGAACCCACTCGGACTTGAAATTGCCTGTCATTTAAAAAGTTGGATATAAATTGAGGCAAACGGCCTCGTAATCCAAAGTCATGTAAATCTTTTAAAATTCCATGTTTCCATGTCATGTAGTACGCTTTTATTCTAAATCGAAAAAGATCGACACTGCATGTTGTCTGTTAATTATAGCATTTTCGACAAAAGATTCTTAACGCAGAAAATGATCGACTGTACTTCTGTTTTTGCGGAAACCACATTGTACATCTGTTATTAAGTTAATGGTTTCCAAGTACCAAACAAGTCGATTATTTATCATGCGTTCCATGGTTTTACAAACGCAGCTAGTCAGTGAAATTGGTCTATAATTGGAGGGATCAGTATGATCACGTCCAGGCTTAGGTATGGGAACAATAATAGCATCACGCCACGACGAGGGAAACTGTCCAGTTGTCCAAATATCATCACAAATATGTAAGAGCGTCTCTAAACATGATTCAGGTAAGAGCTTCAGGGGTTGATAATGTATACCATTAGCTCCTGAAGCAGTATCGTGAGCCTGGTCAAGAGCAGTATGAAGCTCACGTATCAAAAAGGTTTCATTGTAATCTTCCCCATTATCTGAATCAAAATGAATATGTTTCTTTTCTTGCTGTTTTTGATATTTTTGGAATTCCGGTACATAATTAGATCAAGAAGAATGGTTGGCCAACGTCTCGCCTAATGTATTTGCAATATCTGATTTATTGGTTACTAATTGATTCCCATCTTTAAGATGGTGAATGCTAGATTTAGAGCCCTTACCTTTGATTTTCTGGATCAAAGTCCATACCTTTGATATCGGCGTGCGCGAATTAATTTAATTAAGTACCTGTACCAGGATGTAAATACGTGTTGGAAGTATCATTAAAGACACATATGTCATTGTTGGAAAGAAAATCTTTCAGTACATTTCCCTTATTTTTAGTATGTGCACCTCCCCAAAGAGGGTTGTGCCCATTCAAATCACCCATGATGATACATGGCTTGTAGATCAACATGCTGAAGAGATGAAGATGGAGGAACATAGATTGAACACAATGTAAAAACAATGTCCAAAGTTATACGGACAGCAACAGCTTGGAGGGGGGTATTCAGACAAACAGGGCTATGAATAACACCTTGTTTCACCAGAATCGAAGAACCTCCTGTTGCTCTAACACCCGGAGGTGAGAAGATATTGTAGAACTGTACTGTCTTAAGTCAAGTTTTTCAGTATTTGTTAAATATGTCTCCTGTAAACAGAAAGCTGAAGGTTGAAAATCCTGTATCAGTAATTGTAAATGATTAAAATTATTCCGTAATCCTCTGCAATTCCACTGAATGATATTATGTGAGCCATTGATGGGGGCTCAATTAGAGATCGGGATTGAGGTCTAATATCCTTCACAAACTGCGAAGGACTGACCTCCATGTCAAGAGGTTCAAATGAATTATGAACCTCAACAGTATTTGGAAGTGAAGAAGGTACCTCAAATTGCTGGAGGGACCTGGCTTTTCTTCCCATTTTTTTCTTTCCTTTTCCGGATAAATGGGCTGCGCCCTGAACTGAATTGCTATTGGTGTTAGTCACAGATGTATTTTCTGGTAAAGGCTGTAAGGGCATAACATCAGTTTGAGATGTTGATGTTGAAGTTTTAGCGTCAATTTGAGGATTTGGGAGTAACTGTGTCCAGCGTAACTTGTTGTTCGACCCATGATAGTGTCGTTTGGGAAGCTACAGATACTTTCACCGGAGCTGGAGTAGATTGTTGAGTTGATACAACGGCTGTAAAAGTTTTAGCTGACAAAGAAGACGCGGATGATTGTGACATCAATAACTTTTTAGCCTCATGATACGAAATGTTGTTTTTTGCACTTAAGTTGGAGAATTTTGGATTCATGTTCGAAAGCCGGACACGATTTGGAGGAGCTCAGATGTTTTCCGTTGTAGTATGGACACTTTAAAGTTTCAGTAGTGCATTTGGAACTATCATGAGTACCACTGCAACGGGAGCACACAGTGTCGCGATTGAAGTTCTTAGCTCCGTGGGGCGGTGGGGTAGCCTAGTGGTTAAAGCGTTGGCTCGTCACGTGGAAGACCCGGGTTCGAATCCCCACATGGGCACAATGTGTGAAGCCCATTTCTGGTGTCCCCCGCCGTGATGTTGCTGGAATATTGCTAAAAGCGGCGTAAAACCAAACTCAGTCAGTCAGTCAGTCTTAGCTCCGTGGCCAAACTTTTGACACCTGTAACATCGGAGAGGGTTTGGAACGTAAACCTCAACTCCGATATTAAAATAACCGGCTTTAATATTTGTTGGCAGATTTGGGAGGGGAAAACGTAAACAGATAAGTGTTCGTCATGATAATATTGTCGTTATGCTTTTTAGTGAAACGTTTCACATCAGTCACTCCTTGATTCTTCATTTCAGCGACGATGTCATGTTCACTCATGTCAGATAAACATCGAGCACGATCTCGTACAATTCCTTTATATGAGTTTAATGTTTTATGAGCTGGAACAGAAACCTAAACATTGGCAAATTGTTTGATAGATAAAAGGTTCAAAGACTGCTGTTTTCGCAAACATTCAAAAAGCAAAGAGCAAGAACGGAGGCGAGTAATATTTTTCACTTCGCCACAATATCCATTGACAGCCTTTGAAATCGCAAAAGGATTGAGTTTAATTGGATTGTGATCTAAAGCCTCAATGACAATTAATCGAGCCCAGGAATCTGCATTTATGTCATGATCATCATCAGACGAACTTGCATCCAGGTGTCGTCTTTTTGAACCAGAGTGTATTTGAGACATAATGAAAAAATGTGGTTCGCCATCCCTGCTCCCCACCCACCATGGAGCGTCAACAAGGACGGTGTCCAGTAGCACCGGATATCCAAGATGCTGACACCAGGGATACAGGGATGGTATACTCCAGCGAATATGACACGAATAGCTGTATTTGTCTACCAATTCACTGCCAGACAAGGAATATGAGACATACATCATTCGGAGGTCAACATCACTAGATTGGCCCATGAGTCACCGCCTTCTGGCATAGGACTCTAGGCAAACATATATAGTATAATAATTTCAAAGAATAACATTCGTTGTCAAAAATGTACAAAAATGTACAATAATTGCTGAGGAGTGTTGTCCATGCACAGGGCATGGCGTGACCAGCCGATTGATAGAACCGGGCCAGTTCTACCACCCGTCTAGGTGAAGTAAGGGCCGAAGTGGTGTGTTGGGCAAAAGGAACACGGTTCCAGGCTCCCAGTGCCCTCAACCACCAGACTCCCGTCCTCCACCGACACAGAGGCGAAACCCACGGCAAACAGGTTGGTGGACCAAATATACCCCCGGGTCCACACGGGGGATTGAAGAGCGCTTAGCGTTACCCAGCACCCACCACGAGGAGGTGGCTCTTCACGGGTGCCTGACCATCTATGCATGCCGATTGTGAGAGAATGATTATCGATTGCATGAAAACATTTAGAGATACGTTTAGTAATTATGATTATATATCTATTGTAAGATCGTGACTATATGTGATAATGCTGATTGCAAACAGAGATAATGGGATGTGGAGGCTAGGCTCGAGATGTAAATCACAGGAATTTCTGGTTTATCTACAGACCGCCGTCAGAAAACAGGAACATTGCTGACTTAAGCGTTAAATAACAAATCTCAAGCTCTTGATAGTAAACATAGTGGGACTGAAACTCATTATTCCCACACGGTCACCTTTCAAGCAAGTCTTGACCCTTCACGAATTGATATTTAATATTCCATAATAAATGCAATTCTCATACGTTTTCCGCAAGCTGACGACGATGAAACGACGACGACATCTCAGAACAGACACTATCATCAATTTCCCAGGAGTCGAACTCAAACTGGAGCTGAATATAATTGATAATACTCGATTGGTATAATATCAACTGGTTCAGCGAAGCGTATAGATCATTCTCCTTCAACCACACCACATCAAAATAATTATTAATTATGCGGTCGTTTGGAGTGTTGAATCTCTTGAAAGGATAGTTATACACCATTAACAACCCCTTGGGGAATAGGCAATGAGATTAGCTGGAATACCAAATCTCGGTCGAAACGAGGTTTCTCCAGACTTTAATATCTAGTTCTCGGGAGTTTACACCCTGCCATGGAGCTTGGGAGATAACGGAAATCACCTGAGAGATGTTTAAGGGTGAATGTATCACACCAGGGGGTAGTATTGTATATACTAACCGGCAGAGACACATTATGTATTGATCCAGCAGAAACGCAGGGCTGTGAAGTACCGTGATGGCATTATATACTGTGGAGCAGGTTCCCAGCTACCTCATGCATGATCAATATATGATCAACTGAAATCGGTGCCATGGTTTGGCTTAATTTTTTATTGAAAAACCAACGTTCTGAAAACCCATTTACAAAGAGGTCATAATTTGATATGGAATGAAAACATTAGTATCATTTACTTAAAACTAGAAAGCACCGCTACGATAGTGCTTGTTGTACAACACCCCTCTTAGCAGATAATATTAACTTCATGACCAAAATGTGTAACTAATAAGCCGATCCCAGTACTGATATCATGAACAGTGAAGGAGAGGGACAGTTTTGTGTATTTGTGTGTGAATATGTGAACGACAGTGAGTTTGTGGATATGTGCATGGGTGCGTGCGTGCGTACGTGCGTACGTGCATGAGTGTGTGAGTTAGATAACAATGCCGCAATTTCATGTTGGAAGAAGCTTCCAAAACTGCTAAACTGTTCTATACTCTCCTGCAAACACTTAAATTACAAATATGCAGTTAATGTGTAGTTACTATACGACTTTGACTTCTCATACAGCACCAACCACCAACACTATTTGGGCTAAGGAATCATCATAAAGTTTGAGACAATGAACATACTCAGATTGTGCAACCCGCTAATCATTCAATTGTTTCCCAATTTTTCTTAATGTGTCTGGGAATATGCATTATTAAACTGTGTGATGAATTCATACCATATGTGAATAGATGAATGTGTAAAGTAGTGTACAGGAGTGTATGTCAATGGTGTGAATGAAATGAGCGTCACACATAGTACTGGATACTGATACTACTACTACTACTACTACTACTACTACTACTACTACTACTACTACTACTATCACTACTAACTTCTACTACTACTACTAAAGCTACTACTACTGAGACTAATTCTACTCAAACTATAAGTCAGGGCTCCAGATAAGGGCCGTATCGGCGTATGTACGGATAGAAAATATGTACGATACGGTATGAAATATTTTCGAAAACGTAGCAGATACGCACCACAGCAATGGCGTACGGTCCTAGAATCATTTACAGTCGTATTTATTGGAAAAAAGTATTGTTTTATTGTTCCTTGACCCGTTTACACAAGAGTAGCAATGTTGTGGTGCATATATGAAACGAAACACAAGATTACTGATACTCCATTAATTTTCATTCAGTACTCTAAATGTACTCTTACGGTTTTCCAGCACTCTTATATTGAAACGTACACCTGATGTTGAACAATTATCTAGATCCCTGTTATAAGTATAAGTACTACTATTACGACTACGACAACGACTACTACGTCTCCAATTACTACTACTACCACCACTACCACTACCTACCCGTAAACATCCGGGTTAGAATTGGTCTTCAGCAACCCATGCTTGTCCTAAAAACTACCGCTACTAGTGATTTTGCAACTAGGACAACTACTCCGGTTGCTGTCGCTAGCTGTTGCTAATGTTAAACAATTGTAATGGAAGCCAAACATCTCCATTATTAACACGTGCATTCTGGGCCATGGAAAACACATGTCGTTTGTCTTAAGAATAATGATCTCTTGTATATAAGCACATGTTTAAATATTCATCATCTCGAATTCTGGAATAACGAATGTCGGATTTCGGGTTCTTTAATTGTATCAAGATTCTGCTGGTCTTTGTTGTCATTACATGTATCTATTATTCAAAACACATTCTACATCTGAACTGTTTGTCCTTCACGTAATCGCTGATTTTTACACTGACAGTGTTTATGCTTCACTGACAAGGATGATGGTTTGTCTTGAGTGCTGGATGCAGCTCGCTCAACCTCCTGCAGGATGGACGCTTCAGACATTAATATATAAGCACACGACAGTTTGGTAATTACTTTCAGGACATATACTGAATATTTCATATTGTGTGTGAGAACTGCGTCAAGATCAGTACTTGAATACATGGATTACCTGTCTCAAGTAGAGACTCTTCAACCAACACTCACACGTTTAGTGAATATAATATTGCACAGTTTTAAAACTCATTTTTCTTCATTATAGTGGTATAACCATGGGATCCCAGAAAATGGATCTCAATGGACGGA
Organism: Haliotis rubra; assembly: GCF_003918875.1. Lineage (NCBI taxonomy): Eukaryota > Metazoa > Mollusca > Gastropoda > Lepetellida > Haliotidae > Haliotis > Haliotis rubra. The sequence goes on from NW_025767640.1 coordinate 207,218, forward strand.
TTGTCATCCTCGTTTCTACTTTATGCCCGAAGGTTCACAAATTCCATCGATAGGTCACACCGGACCACGATGGAAATAGCTCATAATATGAATCAGTCGTTTGACATGGTGATATCAAGGACAGATCAGATAATATCTGGAACATTGCTGATTGTGGTTGTAACAACAAACATATACATCTAACCATTTCTTTTAACCCAAGATACCTAAACACAGTCATGCCTGCATGATTTCCGTCTCAGGTTTGCATAGATAGGACACAAGTATTCTTGAATGTTTATGGACATGATCGAGACAAGTGATACAGGATACATCCAATGTTAACCACAGAGATGTAATGAATATAGCCATGCTCGTTCCATTCCTTTGGGTGAACGTATGTTTCTCTTTTTAATTCTCTCCCGTCGCAATAACACTGCAATATGAACACATAAGTGGTGCGAGATGTATTCCGATTCATTATCCATCTCGTTGACCTTCACCTTGACCTTTCACGTGCTTGTCGGTGCACTGTTCGGATGATGATATCAAAGGTCAACATTAATTTGTTTTCTTATCATAACTCCTTAACTACAATCACAATAGTGTACATTAACGAGACAGCCCTTCCACTCTACAGTTCCTGATCTATGGTTATGAAGGCTGGTAATAGACCTGATCTCCGACATCTATTATCGACATGTAGATTCCACGTTATGGACATTTCCTAGTCCACTGCATATCCCAAACGAGGGGTTCCATTGCCGGGTCCTTAATAACATCGATAACACTGGCCAGCCGAGGAGAAGAAATGAGAACTATGCTATTGTTAATTTCCTCCAGCAAGAACAGAATAGGGCCTAATTACACTGCCTTGGAATATTTCAGAGGATATTATAGGGACTGTAGAAGAGCTTGTCTGTGAAGCATAATGAACTGGAGGTCGATGAGGCGTCGTCATGCTTGCCCATGTTGTGGTTGCAACTGCTCGTGTCAGTACAAGTTAGGCAGTAACTATAAAAGATTTTGCTCATGCTTATGATTATTTCTTAATTCATAAGTGAGTGTGGTTTGAAGATGGTTTAACAATATTCAGAAAATTTACAAGAATCTTCACTCTTCGTGCCAATGTTTGGATTAAACAACACAGTCCCCAGTGAAGATGAATGCAAAAAATAAAGAAAAAAATATTTAGATGACTAAGGCATTATCACATTAATATGACAGTTCAATGAAAACATGTTGACAAACGACAAATCTTGACGAACATTGTGGCGAGAATGGTGTCAGGAACGTTTTTGTGACAATGCAAGTCTTGGTGAAGTTGAATAGGAATATATTTGTGATGTTGACTGACTGACTGAGTTTGGTTTTACGCCGCTTTTAGCAATATTCCAGCAACATCACGGCGGGGGACACCAGAAATGGGCTTCACACATTGTGCCCATGTGGGGATTCGAACCAGGGTCTTCGGCGTGACGAGCCAACGCTTAACCACTAGGCTACCCCACCGCCCATTTAAAGAAAAATAAATGTGAAGCGAATGGAGACTAGAATAGTGTTGATGAAAGTTACTACTGCGAATGTGAAAATGTTCACCAATTTACCAGTAAGAAAGAGGGATAAAAATGAAAACATCGTCGTTTGTGATGTTGACAATTTCAGTAAAGAAAATTGTGAATGATAACATAGATGAATATTACCATGACGAAAAAGTGGTGATGAAGAGAACGTAAATTGAAAAAAATATTATGAACATGATTGTGGTGACAACTAAAATGATTTCTTCTGACTACAATCTGGTTGCCATAAACAGATAAATAGTCATTTTCAGATAGAACTCCAAACAAGCATTGCTAACACCCCTCTCAGCCTCATTTCAGGTCACTGCAGGAAACTCCGTTGCGCCCAGTGAGAATCTGTGACAGAATTAGAGGTACCACATCACATGCCACAGTAGACGTCAAGTCATTACTTACGTATGACATCCTCCAGGCGATGACCTTTAGATCAAACAAGAGTGAAGAGAACAAAGAAAGACAGTTAAATGATATTGACATGGGTTCAGCATGCATCATTAAAATCTAACAGCAAGTACAAGAACATGCATATTGATTACTCCAAGACTCAGAATTGAAAGTTTTTGATGAAAGACTGAGTACTGGAGTATCAAAGAGTCACCATGTGGACACAGAGTTCTCTGAAGTCACTGACATTCTCTAACATGTCTTTTGCTATGTCACATCCTTGTGCTCACAAGGGTCCCTAGCACCTCTCCGTGATTTTGAAGTCCGCAATAGTTCGTGGAAATTATTGGCATGTAGTACTGACATGGAAATAGTATTGACAACACCTTTCCCTCGGTGGTATGAAAGCTCTATAAAGTCCATTGAACTACTTGCAGTGTATCATACGCGTGCATGTGTTTACGAATAACTGTTAAGTAGTGATAGAACCATGGATTCGGAAAATAAGCATGTGTCCATCCTGTAACAAATGCATTCGAATGACTGGCGATATCTAACTGAAGAAACAAGCAAACCTATCATAAAAATCAAAACAAGGATGTTACTTAGAAAGACCACTTGTGTTAATTCCTGGCAGACTGCCCTGAATCTATAAGGGTAATATTATGTTCACCACGTTAACTAGAATGGAATTTCCCTTAAAACAATCTTTTTGGCGGAAATGAAACTAGTTCTTTTGTGAGCCATCAAAATTCAAGGAACATCTTTATATAACATCTGTTATATCTAGATCAAAACCCCAAATTGGTAATCCAAACAATGAACACAATCTGATCAGCTATCTGGAAAGTCCACGTAGTGGAAATATCTAACATGATATTTCCACAGTCATGAAAGGCTGATTCAATATGAACCCATTCAAAACAAAACGATGCAATGTTATGAGATACTCGGCAGTAACTACCAGAATATCAAGCGAATCATCAGAACATTCACTGCTTTTGTAAGACTACAATATACCCAAGCAGTGGGAAAATAAAGTTAACCAATGAAAAGTTTTGATTGTTATCTCAAAACCAACATCTTCACTGTATTTAATTAAGCAAATTGACATGAAACAGCCAGTTTAAAAAAATCACCCTGCCAATGTATTTGATCAGGCTCAAGACAAAACAGAAACTAGTCTTCAATTGCGATAGAACTTTCAATATTACTCATTACTGGAAATATGATCAATAAACGCCACCCTAATGCCGTGCATGAACCCAACATTGTGATTGCATTATCTGTTCCTCTTCCCATGGATAATGACTGAATGTTACTGTATGATCATGGTTTATGATATGCTAGTTATTGTATAATATTGTGATATGTGTTCGTGATAATGTTTGTATCGATTGCATGATAATAATGAGGGGTATGAGTTGGTGCTGATTATATACTTGTTGTACAATCATGATTATTGAGGATAATGTTGACTGTATAAAGATATAATGAGACGGGGAGGAGTGTTAGCTCGTTGGCTTTATTAAAGCCAGTCATCGTATCCCAATACATAATGTAAATCACTGAATTTTCAGTATTATACTGGTGAGGGATATGAGTTCGTGATAATAATTATAACCGTGTTGTAACGTGATGAACAGACCGCCGTCAGAAAGTTAGAACATGGGCGCTAAATAGCTAATCCTCAAGTACGTGAACATAAACATAGTGGAACTGAAACTCGTTATTCCCAAACGGTCACCTTTCAAGCCAGACTCGACCCTTCACGAACTGAGATTAGTCCCAATTGGTCCAGGCGACTGACTCACCAAAATAGTATATTTCGTAGATCTGAGGGTGTAACACACGTGTCCCCATTGGGAAAACACGTGCTGATTCTACATATCTACAGAACGATTACAACACTTGCTGTTGGGGTATAAAATTAAAGTCAAAAGAAATTACCTTGATCATAAAAATATATACAGCTTTTTTCAACCTGAATCAGACATTCAGTATTGCCGTTCACCATGACATTTCTTGGAAGATGCTCTAATTTACATCATTCCAAAACGTTCTTATTAAACAACGTTGGTTTGGTATTTATGTAATCCTCAGAGAGAGAGTGGGTGATTTTAAGTCACATCGGCAATATTTTAGCCATATCATGACTAAATCAAGATATAGAGTTATAATAATTAAAAGTGAATTATTAGTCTGTCTCACAGTCCCTGTACTACATTATTTTCCCTACTGCCAAGCCCTCGCTGCAGTGCTAAAGCCCTAAATAAAGCAAGTCTAGATTTCCTCAGGTTCGGGTCTCTGAATCTCTGGTCATCCTGGGGCTAGTTTTCAATTTACACCAATTTACATGGGCTTCTTTGTTACTATCAAAATTATATATATTCAGAGACTAAGCATAAGTCTAGTAAATTATAAACACCTGTCAATGAAGGACAGTAAAACAAATAGACTATCACAGGTGTAAATTTAAAACTAGTAATTAAATATAAAACACTTTAACTATAGAAGACCTTACAATATATAATCAGGCCGCAGATCTCCAACAACTGAAGGTAGATCACCACACCAGGGACCTCAGAGGAAGACTATTGGATTGATCTCTCAGTGACATTTGATAACCTTGTGAAATACTATCTGTCCAACTTCTTTCTGATGCTTCTGATTATCTAAAAACACTAACAATGCCATTTTAAATTATTTGGCAGTAGTTGGCAGATCCGATATTGATATTATGTTTATTGGATTTCAAACTACACTTAATGATATAAATGCATGATACTATCCTCCCACAGACTACACTTTTTAAATTACAAACAAAAGCATTTGGTGATGGATCGAATTTACCACAGCCAGAGTCAATGTCACACTCTCCATATGACTTGACATGAATATTTAATATTCCATAATAAATGCAATTCCCATACATTTTCCGCAAGGTTACGACGATGAAATGACATCTCTGCACATACACTATCATCAATTTCCCAGGAGTCGAACTTAAAGAGGAGCTGAATATAATTGATTATACTCGATTGGTATATATCAACAGGTTCAGCGAAGCGTATAGATAATTTTCCATAAACCACATCACATCAAAATAATTATCAGTTATGCGGTCGTTTGGAGTGTGGAATCTCTTGAAGGGATATTTATACACCATTAACAACCCCTTGGGGAATGCGCAATATGATTAGCTGGAATACGAAATCTCGGTTGAAACATGGTTTCCGAAGACTTTAATACCCAGTCCTCGGGAGTTTACACCCTGTCATGGAGCTTGGGAAATAAAGGAAATCACCTTAGAGATGTTTAAGGGTGAATATATCACACAAGGTGATAATATTCTATGTACTAAACGGCAGAGACACATTATGTATTGATCCAGCAAAAACGCAGGGCTGTGAAGTACAGTGGCATTATATACCGTAGAGCAGGTTCCCAGCAACCTCATGCATGATCAATATATGAACTGAAATCGGTGCCAGTGTTTGGCTTAATTGTTTACTGAAAAACGAACGGTCTGAAAAGTCATCATTTGATATGGAATGAAAATATTATTATTATTTGCTTAAAACTAGAAAGCACCGGTAAGATAGTGTTTGTTTCACAACAACCCTCTCAGCAGGATAATATTTATTTCATGACCAAAATGTGTAACTAATAAGCCGATCCCAGTACTGAATTCATGAACAGTGAAGGAGAGGGACAGTTTTGTGTGTTTGTATGTGAATATGTGAACGACAGTGAGTTTGTGGATATGTCCATGAGTGAGTGCATGAGTGTGTGAGTAGGTAACAATGTCGCAATTTCATGTTGGAAGAAGCTTCCAAAACGTCTAAACTTATCTATACTCTTCTCCAAACACGTAAATTACAAATATGCAGTTAGTGTGTAGTTACTCTACGACTTTGACTTCTCATACAGCAACAACCACCAACACTATTTGGGCTAAGGAATCATCATAGGTGTGACAATGATTATACTCAATTTGTGCAACCCGCTAATCAATGAATGTTTTCCCAATTTTTCTTAATTTGTCTGGGAATTTGCATTATTAAAATGAGTGATGATTTCATACCATGTGTGAATAGCTGAAAGCGTAAGAGTAGTGTACAGGAGTGTATGTCAATGGTGTGAATGAAATGAGTTTCACACATAGAACTGGATACTGATACTACTACTACTACTACTACTACTACTACTACTACTACTACTACTACTACTACTACTACTAAAGCTACTACTACTGAGGCTAATTCTACTCAAAGTATAAGTAGTACTACTATGACTACGACTACTATTACTACAACTACTACTACCATCACTACTGCTGCTACTACGTCTACTATTACTAATACCACCACTACAACCACCACTACCACTACGACTACCACTTCCACTGCCTACCCATTAAGATCCGGGTTAGAATTGGTTTTGAGCAACCCATGCTTGTCCTAAAAACTATCGATACTACTGATGTTTCAACTAGGACAACTACTCCGGCTGCTGTCACTAGCCGTGCTGATACTAAACAATTGTAATCGAAGCCAAAGTTCTCAATTATTAACACGTGCGCTTGGGCCATGGAAAACCCATGTCTTAATGTCATAAGAGCAATGTCCTCTTCTATATTAGCACATGTTTAAATATTCATGATCTCGAATTCTCAAATAACGAATGTCGTATGTTGTGGTTGCAACTGCTCGTGTCAGTACAAGTTAGGCAGTAGGAATAAAAGATTTTGCTCATGCTTATGATTATTTCTTAATTCATAAGTGAGTGTGGTTTGAAGATGGTTTAACAATATTCAGAAAATGTACAAGAATCTTCACTCTTCGTGCCAATGTTTGGATTACAACACAGTCCCCAGTGAAGATGAATGCAAAAAATAAAGAAAAAAATATTTAGATGACTAAGGCATTATCACATTAATATGACAGTTCAATGAAAACATGTTGACAAACGACAAATCTTGACGAACATTGTGGCGAGAATGGTGTCAGGAACGTTTTTGTGACAATGCAAGTCTTAGTGAAGTTGAATAGGAATATATTTGTGATGTTGACTGACTGACTGAGTTTGGTTTTACGCCGCTTTTAGCAATATTCCAGCAACATCACGGCGGGGGACACCAGAAATGGGCTTCACACATTGTACCCATGTGGGGAATCGAACCAGGGTCTTCGGCGTGACGAGCCAACGCTTAACCACTAGGCTACCCCACCGCCAATTTAAAGAAAAATAAATGTGAAGCAAATGGAGACTAGAATAGTGTTGATGAAAGTTACTACTGCGAATGTGAAAATGTTCACCAATTTACCAGTAAGAAAGAGGGATAAAAATGAAAACATCGTCGTTTGTGATGTTGACAATTTCAGTAAAGAAAATTGTGAATGATAACATAGATGAATATTACCATGACGAAAAAGTGGTGATGAAGAGAACGTAAATTGAAACAAATATTATGAACATGATTGTGGTGACAACTAAAATGATTTCTTCTGCCTACAATCTGTTGCCATAAACAGATAAATAGTCATTTTCAGATAGAACTCCGAACCAGCATTGCTAACACCCCTCTCAGCCTCATTTCAGGTCACTGCAGGAAACTCCGTTGCGCCCAGTGAGAATCTGTGACAGAATTAGAGGTACCACATCACATGCCACAGTAGACGTCAAGTCATTACTTACGTATGACATCCTCCAGGCGATGACCTTTAGATCAAACAAGAGTGAAGAGAACAAAGAAAGACAGTTAAATGATATTGACATGGGTTCAGTATGCATCATTAAAATCGAACAGCAAGTACAAGAACATGCATATTGATTACTGCAAGACTCAGAATGCAAAGTTTTTGATGAAAGACTGAGTACTGGAGTATCAAAGAGTCACCATGTGGACACAGAGTTCTCTGAAGTCACTGACATTCTCTAACATGTGTTTTGCTATGTCACATCCTTGTGCTCACAAGGGTCCCTAGCACCTCTCCGTGATTTTGAAGTCCGTAATATTTCGTGGAAATTATTGGCATGTAGTACTGACATGGAAATAGTATTGACAACACCTTTCCCTCGGTGGTATGAAAGCTCTATAAAGTCCATTGAACTACTTGCAGTATATCATACGCGTGCATGTGTTTACGAATTACTGTTAAGTAGTGATGGAACCATGGATTCGGATTCGGTGTTTGTATGTGAATATGTGAACGACAGTGAGTTTGTGGATATGTCCATGAGTGAGTGCATGAGTGTGTGAGTAGGTAACAATGTCGCAATTTCATGTTGGAAGAAGCTTCCAAAACGTCTAAACTTATCTATACTCTTCTCCAAACACGTAAATTACAAATATGCAGTAAGTGTGTAGTTACCCTACGACTTTGACTTCTCATACAGCAACAACCACCAACACTATTTGGGCTAAGGAATCATCATAGGTGTGACAATGATTATACTCAGTTTGTGCAACCTGCTAATCAATGAATGTTTTCCCAATTTTTCTTAATTTGTCTGGGAATTTGCATTATTAAAATGAGTGATGATTTCATACCATGTGTGAATAGCTGAAAGCGTAAGAGTAGTGTACAGGAGTGTATGTCAATGGTGTGAATGAAATGAGTTTCACACATAGAACTGGATACTGATACTACTACTACTACTACTACTACTACTACTACTACTACTACTACTACTAAAGCTACTACTACTGAGGCTAATTCTACTCAAAGTATAAGTAGTACTACTATGACTACGACTACTATTACTACAACTACTACTACCATCACTACTGCTGCTACTACGTCTACTATTACTAATACCACCACTACAACCACCACTACCACTACGACTACCACTTCCACTGCCTACCCGTTAAGATCCGGGTTAGAATTGGTTTTGAGCAACCCATGCTTGTCCTAAAAACTATCGATACTACTGATGTTTCAACTAGGACAACTACTCCGGCTGCTGTCGCTAGCCGTGCTGATACTAAACAATTGTAATCGAAGCCAAAGGTCTCAATTATTAACACGTGCGCTTGGGCCATGGAAAACCCATGTCTTAATGTCATAAGAGCAATGTCCTCTTCTATATTAGCACATGTTTAAATATTCATGATCTCGAATTCTCAAATAACGAATGTCGTATTCGGGTTCTTTAATTGTATCAAGATTTTGCTGGTCTTTGTTTTTATTACATGTATATATTATTCAAAACACATTCTACATCTGAACTGTTTGTCCTTCACGAAAATCGTTGAATTTTACACTGACAGTGTTTATGCTTCACTGACAAGGATGATGGTTTGTCTTGAGTGCTGGATGCAGCTCGCAGGAGGAACGCTTCAGACATCAATATATAACCACGCGACATTTTGGTAATTACTTTCAGGACCTAAACTGATTATTTCATACTGTGTGCCAGAACTGTGTCAAGATCAGTGCTTGAATACATGGATTACCTGTCTTCAGTAAAGACTCTTCAACCAACACTCACACGTTTAGTGAATATGATACTGAGTTTTAAAACTAATTTTTCTTCATTATAGTGGCATAATCTCGGGATCCCAGAGAATGCATCTCAATGGACGGATTGCCATCCTCGTTTCTACTTTATGCCCGAAGGTTCACATATCCCATCGGTAGATCACAAGATGGAAATAGCTCATAATATCAATCATTCGTTTGACATGGTGATATTAAGGACAGATCAGATAATATCTGGAACATTGCTGACTGTGGTTGTAACAACAAACATATACATCTAACCATTTCTTTTAACCCAAGATACCTAAACACAGTCATGCCTGCATGCATGATTTACTTCTGCTTGAGGGGCGGTGGGGTAGCCTAATGGTTAAAGCATCCGCTCGACATGCTGAGAACCCGGGTTCGATTCCCCACATGGGTGCAATGTGTGAAGCCCATTTCTGGTGTCCCCCGCCGTGATATTGCTGGAATATTGCTAAAAGCGGCGTAAAACAATACTCACTCACTTATGCTTGAATGTTAATGGAATGTGACATAAGATACATCCCGTGTCTATCACAGACACGTGGCACCCGTGAAGAGCCACCTCCTCGTGGTGGGTGCTGGGTAACGCTAAGCGCTCTTCAACCCCCCGTTGTGGACCCGGGCGTATTTTGGTCCACCAACCCGTTTGCCGTGGGTTGCGCCCCTGTGTCGGTGGAGGAGGGGATTCTGGTGGTTGAGGACACTGGTTCCAGGAACAGTGTTCCTTTGCCCGACACACCACTTCGGCCCTGACTTCACATAGACGGGTGGTTGAATGGGCCCGGTTCAACCAATCGGCTGGTCATGCCGAGCCCTGAGCACTCTATTTTCATTGCTCTATCAATTTTTGGCTTGTTTTTTTTATACATATTGTTAAACTTATTGTGCTTGTGAGTTTATTATTATACACTGCTTTTTGAAACGTCTGAAAAGTAGAAATTGGCCTAGATACTGGTGCCAGAAGGCGATGGCTCATGGGCCAATCTGGTGGAAAAAATAATCTTTTAGTTTTTCTGCTTGAGTATATCATCCGAGTATCCTTGGTGCTGCAAGTTGGAGACCCACTTGTTTTGAGCATTGTCCTTGTGATACTCCGTGGTTGGTGGGGAGCTCGGATGATGAATCATTAAAACTAACCATGGCATACGAAACCCCCCTTAAAAAACAAAACGTCCACTCGAAAGTGATCCTGTTGATACTGACCACAGACCGTCCCTATCGATTGAGTATTGGCCACGTTTCCTTGTGATTGAGACTCTTGACAAGACACCGTTAAAGTTGAACCCTTTCGCAGTATCTAAGGGTATTCAAGGTATTGCTGGGGATGTCAAAAACATTAAACGCTTACGTTCGGGTGCGCTGCTAGTTGAGTGCGGAAAAAAAGCATCAGTCAATCAACCTGATGAGTACTGAATCGTTCGTGGGCATTCCGGTCACGGTCTCTGCTCACAAACCTTTGAACACAAGTAAAGGTATCGTCAGAGATCGTGATCGATTGTTTGCTGATATGTCAGAACTTGACATAGTATCAGAGATGAAAGATCAAGGTGTGCTTTATGTAAAGCAGTTTTCTACTCGAAAAAACAATGAAACTTTCAAAACAAATACCTATTTGTTTTCCTTTTCGTCTCCAAATGCTCCCAAATCACTGAAGGCAGGTTACTGTAACATCCAAGTTGACAGCTATATCCCCAACCCGCTCAGGTGTTTTAAATGCCAGAAATATGGACACGGTGTAAATACCTGCACATTGTCTGTTGTGTGTGCTCACTGTGGTGAGAAGACACACACAACAGAAGATTGTAACAGCGATTTTAAAAAGTGCACCAACTGCTCAGGCGACCATTCATCTTTTTCAAAAGAATGTCCGATTTGGAAAGAGCAAATGACAATTAACAAGATCAAATTTACCCAAAATATCACTTTTTCTGAGTCTAGCTCTAAAATAAAAAAATCATCCACAAGCTGCCAAACAACCTTGACTTGGGTCAATTGCGACTCTCCACAGCTTTTGTACCATGCAATATCATCTCAGACTGAGGAATCACTTCCTGGTACGTCAAAGTCTTCTTCTGATCATAAATCATCTTTTCAAGCACGCTTAAAGTTTCCATCGTCATTCGATAGTCAACAAATTGTAAAAAGTTAAATTAAACCTAAGCCTGATCCTTAAAAAAACCAAAGTGGCAGAGCCCCAAAAGGGTCGCAAAATAGAATTCAGTTGTTCAACAAATATGGATCTCTTGAGGACATGGACGTATCTGAAAACGTCCATTCTAGGGCACATAGCTTTTCGCCCTCCAAACAAGTGCGGGGTAGATCCCCAATAAATCCCTCCAAAAGATAGTTTATTCCAATAGTGTTGTACAGTGGAACCGCAGAGGACTGAGGACTGATATAAGCGATTTACAGCTATTAGTCCAAGATTTTATACCATCAGCGATCTGTCTACAGGAGAAATATTTAAAACAGACAAATAATAACAGACAAACTTCGTCATTTTAATGCATATCATTGTTTTTCACCTCCGGGTGATAGGGCCACTGGAGGATCTTCCATCCTAGTCAAACAGAACGTTATCCATAACCCTGTCGCACTTACTACTAATCTTCAGGCTGTTGCAGTGCGACTAACTTTGCACGTTGCGTTTACATTTATGCTCTCTCTACATATATCCGTCTTCAACGTTTCACAAAACTGATCTTCAAGCTTTATATGACCAACTCCCGAAGCCCTGTATTATTATTGGAGATTTAAATGGGCACAACCCACTCTGGGGTAGTGCAAATACAAACGCTATAGGTAAATTACTGGAGGTGTTTTGTTCAGATAATGCTTTATGTATTTATAATGATGGTTCCAACACATATTTACACCCTGGTACAGGAACCTATTCTGCTGTCGACTTGTCAGTCACAAATTCGGAACTATTAAATGAATTTGAATGATCAGTTCACGATGACCTATGTGGAAGTGACCATTTTCCTACTATACTAAAACCTGTAACTCCTCCATCTGATGTACCTCCATCATCAAGGCGGAATTTTAAAAATGCTAACTGGGCTTCATATGAAACACTGTGTGCTACAAAACTGAAACCTGAACTTTTCATTGAAGTTCCTGATGCTATTAACTGTTTTTCTTATGAACTGAATATCATAGCTGATGAGTGTGTACCACAGTCCTCTGCAAATCCACATATCCGAAAACCATGGTTCAACGATGAGTGCAAACAAGCTACGAAGGCAAGGAAAAAAGGAGAACATTATTTCCGTCGCCATCCTATGGTGCATAATTTAAATAAATTTAAAATGTTAAATGCTAAAGTGCAGCATACCTTTAAACAGAACAAACGTTAGTCTTGGCAAAATTATGTATCCAAAATAAATTCTCGAACGCCCTTATCCAAGGTCCAGAAAATTAAAGGTAAAGGTACTAAATCTAGTGTCCATCATCTTAAACATGGACATCCATTACTTACCAATAAATCCGATGTTGCGAATAAACTTGGTGAAACTCTCGCTAAACACTCTTCCTCTTCTACTTATGTGCCTAAATTCCACCAATATCAAAAACAAGAAGAAAGGAAAACTATTAATTTCAATTCAGAGAATGGGGAAGATTATAATGAAATATTTTCTATTCATGGACTCCATACTGTTCTTGAGCAAGCTCACGATACTGCTACAGGTGCTGATAACATACATTATCAACTCCTGAAACACTTACCAGAATCATGTTTAGAGACGCTCTTACACATTTTTGATGATATTTGGACGTCAGGAAAATTTCCTTCCTCATGACGTGACGCTATAGTAGTTCCAATACCTATACCTGGACGTGACCATACGGATCCGTCCAATTATCGACCGATTTCACTAACTAGTGCGTTTGGAATCGTTTGTCAAAAACGCTCTAATTAATATACAACACGCAGAGTCTATCTTTTTTTATCTTGAAAAAGCATATGACACTACGTGGAAATATGGCATTTTAAGAGATTTTACATGGCTTCGGATTGCGAGGCCATTTGCCTCAATTAATAGCTTTTTATATAACTGTTTAAATGGCAGACAATTTCAAGTCCGCGTTGGTTCTACCGTGTCTGATCATTACAATCAGAATCAAGGTGTCCCACAAGGCAATGTTTTTTTCTGTGACTTTATTTAGTATCAAGATCAACAGTTTATCCAAGGTTTTAAACGATTCAGTAGATGGATCACTTTTTGTGGATGATGTTAATATTTCTTGTCGTGGTGAAAATATGCATACTATTGAACGACAACTGCAGTTGTGTTTAAACAAAATAAATAAAAGGTGTCTTGAAAACGGCTTTAAATTTTGTAAATCCAAAACTAATTGTATACATTTCTGCCGTAAATACAAACCGCATAAAGACCCTGAACTATCTCTAAATGGCACACCCATCAAAGTTGTGAAGGGGGCCAAGTTCTTGAGTATTATTTTTGACTCACACTTAACGTTTCTACCACATATTAAAGCCCTTAAAACTAAATGCATGAAGGCACTTGACTTGTTAAAAGTCGTTTCCAATTCTAAGTGGGGACGGGATGCAAACTACCCTCTTACATCTATATCGATCACTGGTACGTTTCAAACTTGATTATGGTTCCATCGTTTATGGTGGAGCCTGCAAAAGCAGCCTAAAACTATTAGATTCTGTTCACCACCAAGGCCTAAGACTTTGTCTTGGGTCTTTTAGAACCTCTCCTGTTGATAGTCTCTACGTCGAGGCCGATGAGCCATCTCTTACACAACGCCGTATAAAATTAACCTTGCAGTATGTAACAAAACTATATTCTAATGAGTCAAATCCTGCATTTAACTGTGTTTTTAATCCTCTTTATGAGGATCTATACAGTAAAAAGTCTTCTCTTGTTCCGCCTCTGGGACTAAGAGTCAAACTTTTCCTTTCTGCTGCTGGCATTGAGCTAGAAATTATCTCTCCTTTCCGTTTGCTTTCTTCTCCTCCTTGGCAATTGGTTAGGCCACACGTTGACCTAACATTAACCACATTTAAAAAGTCAGATACTAATGAATTACAGTATAAACAAGAATTTAGTCAGTTAAGAAATAAATATAATACATACAAATCCCTATTTACAGATGGGTCCAAGGGTGGTGGCGCAGTAGCTTGTGCTACTGTCATTGGCTCGAAAACAATATCTTCTAGATTACCTGATAACAGCTCTATTTTCACAGCAGAAGCTAACGCAATATTAACAGCCTTAAAATATATTTATAAACATCATAAATATAAACAATACATAATCTTTTCCGACTCTCTTTCTTGCCTTCAGGCTATCAAAAATCTTTCTTGCAAACATCCATTTTTAATTGAAATAATTGAATTGTATAATGATCTTGCAACTGGCCAACGACGTCGTCTTTTGTTGGTTACCCAGCCACGTTGGCATTTCTGGGAACACAATAGCCGATCTTGTGACACCACTTCTTCTTTATCTTTATCACAAATCTTGCATTAGAACTTACATCCGTGGTCTGATGGAGAAGAAGTGGGATACCAAAGTAGGTATCAATAAATTACATGAAATAAACCCTATATCGGTTACACTCACTTGGGTTGTCAGCCCAGATTTGAGGAGGTCATTATACGATGATGTCGTATTGGCCACACAAGATATGCTCATGAATACCTTATTGAAAGGTGAGGATCCTCCGTTTTGTATCCCTTGTGATGAGAGAACCACGGTCAAGCATGTCCTGCTTGACTGTGTTGAATTCTCCATCATAAGGGATAAATATTTCAATATCAAAACTGTAAAGGACCTTTATAATAAAGTTAATTATCATTTGATCATTGATTTTTTAAAAGAGATAGATTTGTTAAATGAATTTTGATATATGTTTTGTAAATAGATAAAGTTTTATAATTGGTCGTTCAGATTTTCAACTTAGAGTGTTAGTGGCTGTATCCTCAAAGGGGGTTGAAGTAGCGTAAAATTATTGTCCTCCTGAGAGGGTACGTAAGTCCCAAAACTTTCAATGTCAATTCAAACTTACCAGGATTTTTAAAAGTAGTATTCTTGTTATTTTAATTTTGGCTAACATTTCTTAAAATCGCCCGCGGCTGAAGGGATTGTGTAAATCCAACTGGGGTCCATGCCGGTAGCAAAGGTACTGTAAGTCCCCATGGTCCCTGGTATGGTGATCTACCTTCAGTTGTTGGCGATCTATAGCATGTTTTTATATTGTATTGTCCAAATAGTGCTATCAGTTTTAACTTTCCAAACTAGTTTTAGTTGTAATTTTGATATTCTGGTTGTTTTAATGTCCTTCGTCGACAGGTTTTTATAATATACATATATTCCATTTCAATGTCACATATGTTCTCGTCACGATATGGCTGAAATATTGCCGATGTGACGTTACATAATAACTCTCTCTCTCTCTCTCTCTCTCTCACACACACACACTCTCTCTCACACACACTCACACACACACACACACATACACACACACACACACATGTAATGAATACAGTCCTGCTCGTTCCATTCCCTTGGGTGAACGTATGTTTCTCTTTTAAAGTTTCCTCCGTCGCAATAACACTGCAATATTACCACATAACTGGTGCGAGATGTATTTCGGATCATTATCCACCTCGTTGACCTTCACCTTGACCTTTCACGTGCTTGTCGGTGCACTGTTCGGATGATGATATCAAAGGTCAACATTAATTCGTTTTCTTATTATAACTCCTTAACTACAATCACAATAGTGTACATTAAACGAGACAGCCCTTCAACCCACAGTTCCTGATCTATGGTTATGAAGGCTGGTAATAGACCTGATCTCTGATATCTTTTATCGACATGTAGATTCCATGTTATGGACATTTCCTGGTCCACTGCTTATCTCAAACGAGGGCTTCCATTGCTGGGTCATTAATAACATCGATTACACTGGCCAGCCGAGGAGAAGAAATGAGAACTATGCTATTGTTAATTTCCTCCAGCAAAACAGAATAGGGCCTAATTACACTGCCTTGGAATATTTCAGAGGATATTATAGGGACTGTAGAAGAGCTGCCCTGTGATTCATAATGAACTCGAGGTCGATGAGGCGTCGTCATGCTTACCAATGTTGTGGCTACAGTTGATGGTGTCAGTAAAAGGTTAGTACGAAAAAAAAATTCGCAAGTATTTATGATTATTTCAGAAATCATAAGAGAGAGTACTTTGAATATGTTTTTAACGATATTCAACAAATGTTTGGAATTTAAACAGGTTCTTTGTTTGGAAAACGAATCTCAGCTATCCGGCTTTACCTACAGTTCCCCGTGAAGGTGGGCGTTGTGTGCAAAGAATACGAAAACGACAAGGCTTAATCACATTAATTTAAAATGAGTATCGACGGAAATATTTTGAAAATGACAAAACTTAACAAACAAAGTTGCGCCGAAGTGTTTTTTTGTGACAATGAAAATGTTTGCAAAGTTGAATAAGAATATATCGGTAATGGTAAAAATGTAAATGAAGATTTAAGTAAATGGAGACAATAATAATGTTGATGAATGTTGCTATCAAGAGCGGGTTGTGACCGTAAAAATGTGGACCAATTTACCAGTAAGAAAGAGTGATAACAATGAAACATCGCCATTTGTGATGTTGACAATTTTAGTAAAGACTTTGGATTGATAACATTGATGAATATTGCCATGAAGAAAGAATGTTGACAATGAAAATGTTAATGAAGTTAACTGTTAAGAAAGATTGGTGACATGAAAAGTTCGATGAAGGTATATATGAAGAGAACGTTCTAGACGAAATTGAATATCAAAATTAGAGGTAACGCAAAATTAGACGTCAAGTCATTACTTACGTATGACATCCTCCAGGCGATGACCTTTAGATCAAACACGAGTGACGAGAACAAAGAAAGACAGTTAAATGATATCGACCTAGGTTGAACGTGCGTCATTAAAATCCCATAGCCAGTAAAAGAACATGCATATTGATTACTCCAAGACTCCATGGTTGCCAAGCTTTTGATGAAAGACTGCGAGTCCTGGAGTATCAAAGAGCTACCATGTGGACATAGAGTTCTCTGAAGTCATTGACATTCTTTGACATGTCCATTGCTATGTCACATCCTTGTGCTGACAAGAATTGCTACCTTTTCAAGACTTCGCCATTGGACTTTGGAAGAGTGGTAAGTGATAAATGGTAATATTCCGAAATAGTCGCACATTTTGCGTGGAATATAATTTTATATAGTACTAGGAAGGAAATAATATTGACGAAACCCTCTCCATGATCATAGGACAGCTCCCTTGAAGTCCACTGTACTACTTGCACAATATCATACGCATAGATGTGTTTACAAATTACTGTTAAGTAATGATGAAGACACAGGTACGAAAAACGGATGTGTCCATCCTACAGCAAACCTATCATAAAAATCAAAACAGGGATTTCACAGGGGGATCATTTGCGTTCATTCTTGGCAGATTGTCCTGAATCTTATATGCTCACCCAGTTAATCTGAATGGAATTTCTCTTAAGCTTGGCATGCGAGAAAGCTGTGTACAGGCTAAAAAAATCAACATTTTCGACGGAAATGGAATTTTGTTCTTACAAACTTCAAGGAACACCCTCACATAAAACCTGTTATATCTAGACAAAAACCCAAAACGGATAATTCAAACAATGAACACAATCTGACTAGTTATCTCGAAAATCCACGTAATGGGATCTATTTAAACAGACTAAAACAACTAATATGTTATTTGCACAGTCATGAAAGGATGATTCACTATGAACCCATTCAGTACAAAACGATGCCATGTTATGAGATGCTCGGCAGTACGAGTAGTAACGGGCTGGGTGGTGGGGTTGCATATTGCAGAGTTTGAAAAACAAACAAACGACGCTTAAACACAATTTACAACCACTGAAACTAATTATTCCCAAACAGTCATCTTGTCAAACGCAACACGACACTTTATGGACAGAGTGTAGACACAAGTCGTCCAGGCGACTGACTTGATCCTTCAAATAACAGATGTCCTAGATCTGTTGAAGAAACACGATCAGGACAATTGCATATTTCATATTTTCTAAACCTAAATCAGATATTCAATAATTATCAAATAATATTTTCCCTGCAGAAATAATGGATAATTTATGAAGTGACTTATATTTCCTTGTACGTTTAAAACATTTGTGACTGTAACAATTCCATTTCTGTCTGTTATTTGAAATATACAGCGCTTTAGAACTTCTTACTATTGTGTATGTAATGAACGATACCTTCAGTAAATGTGTTCAACAAACGCTATCAATGCTACTAAAAATTAATTGGCATCACATTACATGGAGCATACACCGATGGGATACTCTGGTTGTGTGTAGTGTATTCTACCCAGCACCATATGATATACTTTTGTACCAGTATAATACTATCACCTGTAGCCTATTCAATCCACATTCCAAGAACGAACGCAACTTCTGATGGATCGTATTTTCTAGATCCAGAATCACTGTCCATGTGAACTGATATGAATATTTAATATTTTTTCCCATAATAATGGAATTCTCATACGGTTTGTGTTCTGCGAGATGGAAACTACAGAGTGACATGTCTGCATATCATCAACTTCCCAGGAGTCAAACCTAAAGAGGAGCTGAATATAATTGATAACACCCTACTTTGCTGTTCCGACGAGTATATATCAACAGTTTCAGCGAAGCATATAGATCATTCTCCATCAACCACACCACATCAAAATAATTATCAATTATTCGGTCGTTTGGAGTGTGGAATCTCTTGAAGGGATAGTTATACACCATTAACAACCCCTTGGGGAATAGGCAATGAGATTAGCTGGAATACGAAATCTCGGTTGAAATGAGGTTCCGCGAGACTTTAATATCCACTGCTCTGGGAGTTTTCACCATTTCACGGAAATCACCTGAGAGATGGTTAAGCGTGAATGTCACACCGGGTACTAACCGTCAGAGACACAGCATGTATTGATCCAAAAGAAAAGCAGGGCTGGGAAGTACCGTGGTGGTATAGTATTCTGTAGAGCAGGTTGCAACATGCATGATCAATATACGAACTGAAATCGGCGCCAATCTTTTGCATGAACCTTGAACAGAACATATTTACAATAAAAACATATGTGATCGAAACATTATCATTTACTAAATACAAGAAAACACCTCCAACATAGTGTGTTTGTTGTTCAATGGCTCCCTCAGCACTATCATTACTATATGACAACAATATCTGTACAATGAGCCAACCCCTCGATCGACATTATGAACAATGAGAGATACAGTATTCCCAGAAATTAATGAGAAAGTTGTTTCGGCAAATAGCTAATATATGTGTAAACTATAGAAGTTTTACTTCTGTTGTTTGCAGACGACGTTGTGTTGTTTTTACAAGCACCGTTAGTGGCCTCCAAAATCAAATAGATGAACAGGAACATTACTGCGATAAATGGCAATTAACAGCTAATAGAGAGAAAACAAAAATCGTAGTCTTTAAAAAGGGAGGTAAACTTTCTAAAAAAAGAAAAGTGGTTGTTTAAGGGTATGCATCTAAACTGTGTTAGCTATTATAAATATTTGGGATTGTATTTTACCAATGGGTTGTCTTGGACCATGCAAATATGCTTCGCTCCTAGCGACAAAGGCACTTATCGGTATTAGGAACAAAATAAGAACACTTGGAGATATTTATTAGAAAACCTTTTTTAAGTTTTGTGATGCAAAAATAAATTCAATTTTGACGTATGGAGCAGAAATCTGGGCATTAATAGACTTTCATCAAATAGAAAGAATACACTTGTATGCATGTAAGAAATATCTTGGTGTTAAATTGAATACAGTTAACGCAGTGGTTTACGGTGAATGTGGCAGATATCCAATGCACTTGTTAACAAGCATAAAAGTTGTCAAATATTGGTTAAAACTGTTAAATATGCCTTCATATCGTTTACCGAAAAAAATGTTATAATATGATGTTATTGTATGATGAAAATGGACAAAGAAATTGAGCATCCCATGTTAAGAACTTCTTATTCTTTACTGGCTTCGGAAACGTTTGGAATGTAGAATATGTAGAATCTCATACGTCATTCATGCAGTCGTTAACCATAAGACTTAAAGATATATATCTTCAAATATGGTGTGAAAAAATATCTTTGTCAAGTAAATGTTTTTATTGTTCAAATTTTTAAAAAAAGATCTATTAAATGAAGTATACTTATCATGTGTTAATATATAGAAATT
This sequence comes from Haliotis rubra, assembly GCF_003918875.1. Classification (NCBI taxonomy): domain Eukaryota; kingdom Metazoa; phylum Mollusca; class Gastropoda; order Lepetellida; family Haliotidae; genus Haliotis; species Haliotis rubra. The sequence continues at coordinate 227,969 of NW_025767640.1, forward strand.
TAGGCGTTCACTAGCAAGATTCCGATGTTCATCTCACGATTTGTTCATTGAAAGCGGCAGATATACAAAATGTTAAAATAGAAGATAGAATATGTACACTCTGTAATTTAAATGAAATTGAAGATGAATACCACTTTCGTCTCATCTGTCCATCGTATAATTGAATACGCTGTAAACATATTAAATGGTATTACTATGTCCATCCAAATATCATAAAATTCTCTACTCTTATAACCAGTAAAAATCAAAATATATTACAAAATCTTGCCATGTTCATTCACAATGCATAGATGTATAGAACAAAAGTTTTATCAGTGTAATGTAAATATATTTATTTCTGTAAATCCCCATCATATATGTATATGTACTATAGGCCTGTGGCCTCGTCAGTACGAAATAAAGACTCGACTGTGTACTTAAATGAATATGTTGAGATATAATTCTCTTACAGTCTAAGTGTCTTTTCCGTACTTTGCGAGACCTCCTTGCCCTGCAATACACGACTGAATGCGCCTAGGTACACTACCGATCAAAGTTTGTAGGAAATCGTGTGACAGTGTATCCCCAATATTCGACCACTTCTTTCTTCATATCCTAAATATTTAGTCCTTTTTGGTTTATTCTGTCCTTCATTAGTCCCCACACATTCTCAGTAGCGTTAAGATCTGGGCTGTAGGTGGGCCAGTCTAACACTTGAACATTTTCGTCCGTCAACCAGTTTTGTGTAGCCTGCAGTGTTGTTTGGGGTCATTGTCAAAATCCAACCCTCTTCGTACAGTGTCCAGGCCGTTGGGAGGAGGTGATCGTTGAAGATGTCAACATATCATTCCTTCGTCAAATTTCCAGTGAAAATACACAACGGTGTCAAACTACGTGATGATATCCCACTCCACATGTGAAATCTCGTGCTAGGCTTTGGTAGATAGGTTTCACGGCATCTTTTGTCCAAATATTTACACAGTAACGCCAGAAAGAACTTTTATCAGAAAAGAAAACATCCCAATCTTGACTTTTGTAAGCCCTACAACAGTTTAAACCTCTTTCTTTTCATCTTTCATCAGTTGCGAGTGAATTCCGGGCTTTTGCTGCCAGTTAAGTTGTTGTAATTCTTGACTAAGGGTTTCATGACATACCTGAGGACTTCCTCTATTAATCATCTCATTTCTGATATTCTCAACGCTTTTCAAATTTCCCCTACTCACAATCTGACCAAGTCGTCAGACGATCCGTAAGTACACTGAACTTCCTTGGCCTCCCTGCCCCTGTCTTGTGCTCCATCCCAACTCCTGACCGAATATTCTTCAAAGTTCTGTATCCTGTAGACAGAGGAATGTCCTGTCTACCAGCTAACTCATTTGCATCAGTCACAACCCTTTCAAAATCATCTGGAACCAGCTTTCTTTTCTCTTCTGCTGACAAATCTGCCGCGTCAACAAAGGAAGTCGTCTGCTACACCAGGGGAGATAACACTTGGTGTAGTAAGGTTCATTCTTAAGCCTATACGAGTTGCCTCCCATATTGAATACCTTACTACATAATATAACACCTATTTAAAAAGTCTATTATCAGTATTAGGAAACAAACATTTTCTCAATAATTTCTGGGAATACTATAGTGTGCATTTGTGTGGGTGTGTGAAAGATTGTGTTTTTGATTTGAGTTGGGCTTTACGTCACATCGGCATTATTCCAGCCATATAGTGACGAGAACGAGTCTGCATTAATACACATTGTAAATACAAAGTCAAAATTAGTTTTATTTCAAAAAGATATATTCAGTACATTGTCGTTTAAAAACAGAATGTCATAGCACTAAATTTAAAAGCAGGCAATTCGTTAGTCACATAACAGTTTCAATTTATGATATAGATCATAATATATAGATATGATATAGTTCACTATCAGACGAGCGCTCATGCGGGAGAACAGATCTTTCAGATTTGTTGCATCATAATGTGAGTCCCTTGCAGACGAAGTCCATACAGTCAAGCAGAATATGCATAATGGTGAAAATTTCATCGCAATCTCAAGCATGTTTGAAACGTACTGGTCGAAACTCCCCTTTCACGAAACGGAAAAGTTTTCAACACACGCAAACTTCAAGTATGTATTTAATGTGAATGTGTAGTTACTATACGACCTTATTGTCTTATAAAGCCGAACGATTAACATTATTCCAGGTAAATGAATCACATTACATTTAGACAATGTAAATACCGACATTGCACAAACCGTTCATTAATCACTTTTTTCTCAAAGCAAAAGTGCTGAAACTCAATCGAATGTTTTCATCAAACATCAGATGTCATTATATGGTTATGATGTGATTCGGTACCATCACCGCACTGAAATATGAAAGAATCCTTTACGATGATAACGATTCACTAGGAATCCTGAGAATTGCTTTCGTGGGTTGCTAAATACGGGTTGATTCGCATACATCTCATGATAGATTTTGTTGTGCAGCGAAAACAGTTTCAGGCATTTATTTCTAAATGAAGCATCGTTATGATCCCATGGTAAGATGTCTTGAATGTATAACGGAAATTTGTTTTTAATTTGTCTGGAAAAGTGCATCATTAAAATGTGTTATGAACTCGTACCATATGTGTTTATCAAAAAGTGTATGGGAGTGTACAGGAGTGTGTCAATTGTGTGAATGAAATAAATGTCACAACTATTACTAAAGCTACTACTACTACTACTACTACTACTACTACTCGTACTACTAAGGTTGTTACTACCGCTACTACTCTTGCTGCTGTCGATGCAATGGCGCTAACATAGGTTTGTGTATGTAGGTCCTGGTAAATTAAGCATGGTTACAGAGTAATCTCCTTCTATATAGCACATGTTAAATATTCACCGTCTGAAATAACGAGTTTCCGGATTCGGGTTCTTTTAATTGTATCGGGCATCTGGTGATCTTCTTAATCTATCTTTCATTACATATATCTATTATTCAAAACACATTCTACGTTTGACTTGCGTGTCCTTCACGTATTCGCCTAGTGTTGTACTGACAGTGTTTATGCTATACTGACGAGGATGATGGGTTGTCGTGAGTGTTGGGATGCAGATGGGTCCAGTACTCCTGGGGGAGGATGCTCCCCACACATTAACAACATGCGACATTTCGCTAATTACGATGGAGATGTGCTGAATATTTCATACTGGGCGTCGGGCGTCAGAACTATGTCAAGTTCATAATAACCATTAGCACTTGAATATATGGATTTATTGTCTACAGTGGACACTCTTAAATACAACTCACACTGCGAGTGAGCAATGATAGTCCACGGTTTCAGGACTCCTTTCGCTTCAATGCAGTGAGTGAGTGCGTGTGTGCATGTGTGCGTGAGTGCTTGAGTGAGTGAGTTAGTTAGTTTGAGTATCCAATAAGTTTGATAAGTAAAGTACAACCTTACGTTACTTTCACAAATCCCGAAAAAAATTACTGTATCGTTTGAAGATATGTAGATATCACATAAACTACCCTTCAATTTATGTCTAAGCTAATAGGGTAACGATACTTGTTTGACATACTGTGCTAGTCACTATACATCTTCGACTTCATCGGTGCCAAAAAACTAACGACTGAAAAGTCGATTTGTCACGAAAACTGGGTCGTATGTGCACCCAGCAATATTCCTGTCATGTGGCGGCGGTCTGTAAATAATCGACCATACAATCCAGTGATCAACAACATGAGCATCAATCTACGCAATTTGAAATACGATGACATGCGTTAACCAAGTCAGCGGGCCTGGCCCCCAATTCCAGTCAGTCACCTCTTACGACAACCATGGGTTGCTGAAGACCAATTCTAACCCAGGTCTTCACGGGTGACTTTCGGTTTATGTTTTATTTGTAATAACAGGCATTTTAACAACATTATATATGTAGCAGAGTTCAGATTATCTTCTCCACATCTGAACAGTACAGCTTGTAGGCCAGATCCAAAACTAGAGACTGATCTATATTTTGACCGATGTACAAAGAACAAAGAAAATGGAACGTTTTACGATAGTTATTTGGCATTATTTTTTCATTTGAAAAGCACCTCATCTATATCACGAACGTGTTTGTTAGTCTGTGGAATGGCTGTCGATTAGCATTCATACCCAGAGATGAGTTCGCCCGAAACAGGTCGACTGCAGATACACCGACAAATGTCAAGGTCAAACCAATGATTTTGTCCAACAGGTGCGTCTATATTTTGAAGGCTGGGTTAGTCAAGTATGTTGGAGATAGGGTGAAGACATGGCCTGTCTTTGCATGTGTTTGTGACATATGGCATCGGTAGGGTGTTCTCTCAATATTCTGCCTCATCGGCAGGACAGACCCTTGCCAGATGCAAGCAATGGTCACCAGAAAACACATCAACATATTATGGTGGAAGGCAAATGGAGATTTGCATTGGTCACACAGCGACTTCTGTCTGTATACTGGAGGCTGTAAGAATTATTTTAATATTGTACCAGGAACAATGATAAAAGCAACAAAGCCAACACCAACGCCCCCTGTCGTCAGTGTACAATGGAATTAAGCTACTTTGTATAAATACATACATTTGCTGCGTGATGAGGAATCAGGAATATTAGCACAGTAGTAGAACGAGGTGCAGCTGTTAATTGTAACAGTGATGTTGACCAGAAAACCAGTCAGGAAAATCGGAGAACAGTTTGAATGTTTCAGAAAATTTATAATCGTTTAATGTAGCTTCATGGCTGGGTTATTAACCCTAAAAACAAAATTGAAAATATATACAAAAGAAATCATTTGCACAAACATTACATACATCCACTCTTGGCATGGCCGGCGACCTACTGATACGAATTGAAAACAATGATTGATAACATATATTCTTTCAAACAACAATCAGATCAACCATCTCAATAACTATGATAGCTCAGAATAGCTTTTTTGAAACTGAGATCTTATAAAATGTCACCCAAATGACAACTGATTTCCGTGATGCTGAGGCGAATAATATCATGATATCAAATGACAAAACGCCAGGAGACACAAATCCTGCTTCATTGTTGAAACACCCAGTGGGTGTTCAGCTGATACTTCAAAACATCCTAGAAAGTGTCTCCTTACAGGTCATTGAACGCATCTGTGCAGTTTGACAAAACAAGGAACTGAAAGAGGAAGGATAACGTAATCAAGCCCAAAGAACCAGACTCCTGGCTCAACTCTGCATGACGTATCTTGAAGCCATCACAACACCACAGATGTCCCAGACCCGGCATCTATCACCAAGACTGTTGGTTTCGTCACGTTAAACAGAAGTGTTAAAAGCCTGGTCAGGAAAGACCGGATTTAATCACGCTAAATCACCTATTTACTTTTTATCCGATCATCTGAAATGCCACAATCGATAACGGAAACGTGACAGTTTAAACTGGCTATTTTCGTCTAGTATTTTATCATGGTGCAGTACAAATAAGGTCTCACCGAGACGTGTGATTACGAAGATGATCTAGGGATGGAAAAAGTAAAGCTGCATTTTAAATAGTCGTTAACAGCGTGATACCTGGAAAGCGTCTCAATGCTCAAGACTAGGATTTTTCTGGTAGAGCTTTTAAATGCTGAATTACAAGGTATCCCATGTTCAAGCTTGAATATCAATGGCTACCAATTTAAAATTCTGGCTTTGTATCGTTGACTATTAACTCCGGGAATAATGGGAAATTGCAGGAGCTCATAGATGTACAGTTCGGTCCTGCTCAGTACGGGATGATTAGAAAGTCATTTCTGTCTTCTGCAGTAATTGTGCGATTGGCTTGACGTAAGAATAACATCTAGACACTTATCATATATGATTTGCAAGCGTTGATAGTTAATCGGCAGGCTGTGGTTTCCGTTTCAGACAACTGCTGATGGCAAATGCCGCCAACGTCCAATCACAATCACTCACTACAAACGGTTTTAAAAGACCTTCATTAACCGAAGGAAAGGGAAAATGACGTCTGACGCAATTCCCCATTTAGCTTCCTCCATAATTTACCCCATGATACGTATACAGCAGCTGTCGAGTAGCCTCGCAGTTTCCATGCATTAGCATAAAGCATTTCCAGGAACAATGCTCATGCAAATGCTGTTATAGTAGATAATGAGACCCTTCAGATTTATAACCCCCTCAAGGGAAATATGAAAATTCACATGTGAACAATTATATAGCATCATAACAAGTAATTAAATTGATTTTTATTTGTTTTGTGGTTTGGTTAATATGCAGTACTTAATATGCAGGAAGTGTGAAACAAAGTTGTCCTGAGAGGGGTGTCCGTCAAAGTAGAGAGCAAGATCAGTCACGAAGCTTGTTCGCCTCAGAGAAGGAACTGTCGCAACAAGCTCCATCACGACGTGGGCACTGGATTGATGTAAGGAATCGTCCCAGTGTGACATGCTGTCCTGTTTTGAATCATATGAAAGTATGGTATAACCAGTGAGTCCAGGTTACAATCTTGTTGAGGGTCCTTATTGTTAGGTGTTAAAGCTCAAGAGATAATTACAATCTGGTGGTATTCCGGTCAATGGCCTGATTAACTGCATGCAACACGACCATTCAATGAATGTATTCAGTACTACAATATTAACGGCGTATTTTAGTCTTGCATTTACTATTCAGTTAAACATTCTATGTTGCGTATGTTTACTTTCAAATATGAAAATACACTCCTTTCAAGACACGACATCCGAGGGTTGATTTTTTACGCCGTCATCACTACCACCGCTACTACCTTCAACATTACCCCTCCGATCCCATGATACCGTGTGGACATCCCCAGCAATGTAGGCTTGACATCATTTTTTTTCTTGACATGATTTTGTGATTTCACTGAGCGATTGAGTGAGTGATTGTGTTAAAATTTTAAGTCACATCAGCAGTATTTCAGCCATATCGTAACTAAAAACAACTTTGATTTTATAGATTTCACAAAACGTAAAGGAGTGAGTGAGTGAGTTAAGATTTAACGTCACATCGGCAATATTGCAGCCATATCGTGACGAAAACAAGCCATACTATGAAAAGTAGAAACATTTTAAAGATTAAAACCTGTCGACGATGGACAGTAAAAAGACTAGAGAATCACAGTTATAAATATAAAACTAGCACAAAGTTAAAATATTCCAATTAAAGAAGACAATACAATATAAAATACGGGCTATAGAGCGCCAACAACTGAAGGTAGATCACCATACTAGGAACCATGGGGACTTACATTACTTTTGCTACCTGCATGGACCCTAGCTGGATTTACACCACCCCTTCAGCCATTGGCGTTGATGCTGAGATTTACCCACACATTAAAACACAAATATACTACGATTAAAACCTGGTACACTTAAACTGACTTGAAATGTTTTGGGACTTACGTACGCACTCTCAGGAGGACAATAATTTTACGCTACTCAACCCCTTTGAGGGTACAGCCACTAACAATCTCAGTTACTAATTTAATTACCAATAATAAAATATTTATCTATTTACAAATCACTTAACAAATCTAATTCTTTAAAAATGCAATGATTAAATGAGTACTAACATTATAAAAAGATCCTTCAATGTCTTGACATTAAAATACTTTTTATCCCTTTGTGATGGAATATTCAACACAGTCAAGCAGGACATGCTTGACTGTGATTCTTTCATCACAAGGGATACAAAACGGAGGATCTTCGCCTTCAATAAATATTCATGAGTATATCTGGTATGGCCAATGCGACATCGTCGCATAATGACCTCTTCAAATCTGGACTGACAACCCAAGTAAGTGTAACCAATGTAGGGTTTTATTTCATGTAATTTATTAATACCTACTTGGGTGTCCCACTTTCTTTGCATCAGATCGCGGATGTATGTTCTAATGCTGGCTTTATAATCAGAGTATGGGATAAGAAGTGGTGTCACAGATTTGTTGAGGGCTGCCTTAGCAGCAATATCAGCCATCGTGTTCCCAGAAATGCCAACGTGGCTGGGTAACCAACAAAAGACGATGTCGCATTGGCCAGTAGCAAGCTCATTATACAATTCAATAATTTCTAATAAAAGTGGATGTTTACAAGAGAGATTTTTAATAGCCTGAAGACAAGAAAGAGAATCGGAAAATATTATGCATTGCTCATATTTACGGTGTTTATTAATATATTTAAGAGCTGTTAATATGGCGTTAGCTTCTGCTGTAAAAATAGAGCTGTTATCTGGTAAACGAGAAGAGATTGTTCTGGATCCAATGACAGTGGCACAAGCCACCGCGCCACCATCCTTGGACCCATCTGTAAATAAGGATTTATGAGTATTATATTTAGTTTTTAATTGATTATATTCTTGTTTATATTGTAAGTCATTAGTTACAGATTTCTTAAACTTTGTCAGAGTTAGGACAACTTCAGGCCTCACCAGTTGCCAAGGAGGAGAAGAAAGAAGACGCGAAGGAGCTATATTTTCCAGCTCAATGCCGGCAGCAGAAATGAAGGGCTTAATTCAGCCCAAGTGGCGGAACAAGAGAAGGTTTTATTGTATAAATCCTCATAGAGGGATTAAAGACACAGTTAAATGCAGGGTTAGACTCGCTAGAATATAGTTTAGTTTAGTAATGTATTGTAAGGATAATTTTATACGACGTTGTGTAAGAGAAGGTTCATCTGCTTCAACATATAGACTATCCAGAGGAGAGGTTCTAAAGGACCCAAGACAAAGTCTTAGGCCTTGGTGGTGGACAGAATCAAGTAGTTTAAGGTTGCTTTTACAGGCTCCACCATAGACGATGGAGCCATAATCAAGTTTCGAGCGGACCAATGATCGATATAGGTGGAGGAGGGTAGCTTGATCCCCTCCCCACTTTGAGTTGGAAACAACTTTCAACAAATCGAGTGCCTTCAGGCATTTGGCTTTAAGTGATTTAATATGCGGCAAAAAGGTTAAATGGGAGTCGAAAATTAGACCCAAGAATTTGGCCTCCTTAACAACTTTGATGGGAGTGCCATTTAAAGATAGTTCTGGATCTTTATGCGGCTTATATTTTCTACAAAAGTGTAGACAATTAGTTTTGGATTTGGAAAATTTAAAGCCGTTTTCAAGACACCATTTATTTATTTTATTTAAACACAACTGCAATTGCCGTTCAATAGTATGCATATTTTTACCACGACAAGAAATATTAAAATCATCCACAAAAAGTGATCCATCAATTGAAACGTTTAAAACCTTTGATAAACTGTTTATCTTGATACTAAACAATGTGACAGACAAAATACTGCCTTGAGGGACACCCTGATCCTGATTGTAATGATCAGACAGGGTTGAACCAACTCGGACTTGAAATTGTCTGTCTTTTAAAAAACGTGATATAAAAAGAGGCAAACGGCCCGTAAACCAAAATCATGTAAATCCTTTAAAATGCCATGCTTCCAGGTGGTATCGTATGCTTTCTCGAGATCAAAGAATATCGATACGGCATGTTGTTTATTTATGATTGCATTTTTAACAAAGGATTCTAATCGTACCAAATGATCAATGGTACTTCGATTTTTCCTGAAACCACATTGAAGATCTGTAATAAGGTTATTGGTTTCAAGATACCAAGTTAATCTGTTATTCACCATACGTTCCATGGTTTTACAGACACAGCTAGTTAGAGATATCGGTCTGTAATTAGACGGATCTGTATGATCCTTGCCAGGTTTTGGTATTGGGACTACAATGGCATTACGCCATGAAGGAGGAAATTCTCCAGACGTCCATATTTGGTCAAATATATCTAAAAGTGTCATCAGACAAACGTAAAGGATGATGAGTACATGGCGTTAACGTTAATGCTGTGCATGACATCATTACTACACAAAAGCCATGTTATATAATTACCCAGAGTTTCCTCGTATTTAACCAAAGCGGTACAACGTATCACCAGTACATGTCCACCAAATATTATGTTTTCAAAACCTAAAATTAAAGGTCAAAGGTCAAATGCGAAACAGCTTTTATGACTCGGGGATAACAATTAGACGATGCTTAGATGACCCGTCGGCTTTGTCTTTTGTGTGTTTCAGCTAGGTATCATGTATCTAAAAAGGTCACAATTTCCCCTGTAGAAACCGACTGGCACAGTTTTCCAAAGCCATGAGCGAAGAATCGCCATATTAGATTAATATGGTACAATTATTTTTCAAAATTTGGTATTTATAACGGTGGTCCCAGTTAAACTCGCATCTGTTTTTTTGCTCTGTAAACTCAATTTGCTTCAGTAACTAGAAGACATTGATCGGGCATGTGTAACATCAATAATTACATTAAAACCTTGGGGCGTGACCTGGCCTGAATGAGTATAATTGGTTCAGTGCTCTATGTCCGGGAGCTGTGTTCAGAAAAGTCAATGCTCTGTCTTCATTACAACCCGGAAACAAATCAAACCCGAGTCTGAGTACCACAAGTAATGGAGTCGACAAGGTACGGGACGGATCAAACCAATAAGTGAGTGAGTGAGTTTTTTTACGCCGCTTTTAGTAATATCATGGCGGGGAACACCAGAATGGGTTCACAAATGGTATGCATGTGAGTCGAGGTAATAAAGAATTTAAAACAAAAAAAAAAAAAAAAATTCTTTCTGTTTTGCTATAAACCTAAATAATATATCGCATAACTCATTATACGATGGATTTTGAAAATGGTATAGGGGCTTAACATTATTACTTTTGTTGATGTGAATTGTGTTAAGAATTTTCAAAGCCCTCTGAAAATGCAAGATGGCTGCCGAATTTCAGAATTTCCGTCAAGTGGCACAGTGATTATATATTGATGACACAGAAGTTCAAAGAATTGCTCCATTTGGGCAATATTATTTTCATTTTCAATGTAAAAAGCCCTTCTGGAACTCTTACTAAACTATTGCATTCGCCAGTTCCAGAAATATTTTACACGAATCAATTAAAGTGTAAATTTACGAGTTGAGTTGAGTTGGGCTTTACGTCACATCGGCATTTTCCAGCCATATAGTGACGAGAACAAGTCTGCTGTAATAAACATTTCAAATACAAGATCCAAATGAGTTTTATTTCAAAGATATATATTCATTTCACTGTCATTTAATAACAGAAAGTGTAACAGCACAAAATTCAAAAGCACGCAATTTGTTATTCACATTACATGGTTATTATTTATGATACAGGCCAACTTCCCTCAGGTAGTTAACAATCAGATGCCCGCTAACGCAGGAAAACAGTTCTTTCAGATTTCTCGCATTGTAATGTGAATCCATTGCAGTCGAAAGGTCCACACAGTGAAGCAGAATATGCTTGATGGTGAACTCCTCATCGCAAGAGACACACATGGGAGTAAAGCGACTGTGGCCAATACGACATCGTCGTAAAATTACCTCATCACGTCTTGACTGACAACCCAAGTAGGTATAACCAATTGTTGGTTTCAATTCATGGAGTCTATTCCTTCCTACTTGGGCGTCCCACCTTTTTTGCATGAGGTCCCGAGTATAACTTTTGATAGCGGGCTTGAAATGACTGTACGGGATCAGCGATTCCAGTCGCACCAGATTGTCAATGGTACTTCGGTTCTTTCGGAAACCACATAGGAGGTCACTAAGGTGGTTATTGGTCTCCAAATACCAGATTAATCGATTGTTGACCATGCGCTCCATGGTTTTGCAAACACAGCTAGTTAGTGATATAGGACGGTAGTTTGAAGGATCACTATGATTCCGGCTAAGTTTTGGTATGGGATGATAATGGCATTGTGCCACGAAGGAGGAAAGTTGACGGTTGTCTAAATGTCATCAAATATATTGAGCAGTGTATTCAAACTTGAATCAGGGAGGTGTTTCAGAAGCTGATAATGAATATCGTCAGCTCCTGCAGCAGTGTCGTAAGCCTGCCCCAGGGCAGTACGTAATTCATGGAGAGAAAACGTTTCATTGTAATCCTCACCATTATCACAGTTAAAATTGACTGATTTCTTTTCTTGTTGGGCTTGGTATTTCTGGAACTGGGGGTTTTAATTTGACGAGGAGGAGTGGTTTGCCAAAGATTCGCCAAGTGTATTCGCAATTTCAAATTTATTTGTTAAAAGAGAGTCACCATCATTGAGATGGCGAACACCATATTTTGATCCTTTGCCTTAATCTTTTGAATCATGTTGCACACAGTGGACATGGGTGTGAGGGAGTTGATTTTGGACACAAATTTCCTCCATGACTGGCGTTTAGTTTGTTTGAAGGTACGTCTCGCCCTGGCATCTGTCATATTAACTGCATTCAGGCTATGCACAGTATGATGTTGTCGGAAGTATTTTTCCGCCTTCTTCCTATTTTTCCTAGCTTGTTTACAGTTTGTATCAAACCATGGTTTGCTAATGTGCGGGTTTGCGGAGGACCTAGGAATGGTTTTGTCTCCAATGGCATTTAGGACGTCTGAAAATAGCTCCATGGGAACAGGAACATTCCTGAAATTTTCAGGTGTAAGTTTTTCAGAGCAGAGAGTTTGGAATAATGGCCAATTGGCCTTAGTAAAAGTTCACCTTGTTGAAGGTGGTTCATCGGTGGGACTGATGGGAGTAAGAATTGTTGGGAAGTGGTCACTTCCCCAAAGGTCATCGTGGACCGACCATTCAAACTCGTTTAAGAGATTTGAATCTGTAATTATTCTTAAGTCCTCTGCAATTCCATTCAATCAGGCTTTTAGGAGTCGTGGTGCTTCCAGACCGACCGACTGGTGGCATGTCACGTGAACGTGAGTAAGCGTTTGAAGTACTCCAATTGGTGTCAGGTGGAGATGGAGTGACCTCCATATCCAGAGGACCAAAGGAGTTATGGACCTCGACGGGGGCCTCTAAAGAAGAGGCAGACTTTGGTTTGGGGTTTGGCAGTTTCTCTTGCTGCTTTATTCTCGATAGTTTCTGGCTTTGACGTTGGTTCTAGTGTTTGTGACTCGGAAGTAATTTTTTCATTTGGAGATGGAGTGGTTGAGATGGGTTGAGAAGAGCTGATCCATCTTAGGTAGGTCTGACACGAGATAGTTGCAGTAGTGACAGAAGGACGTACGGGAGGCAGCAGAAGAGTAGAAGATAGCTGAAGGGACTGCAGTTAAACTGAGAACCCTCATTTTAGCTTCATGAAAGGAGATGTCCTGTTCATGTTTGATCTTTTTTTTATCTTTAAATCACGCTGCCATAAAGGGACAAGATTTGGAGGAGGCCATATGGTTACCACCGCAGTTAGGACAGCGGTAACAGACAACAGAGGAACGTGGGGACTTGGATCCATGTCCAAACGTTTGGCAGTTGTAGCACCGGAGTGAATTGGGTATGTTCACCTTCACTCCGATACTACAATAGCCAGCTCTAATAGAGTCCGGAATCTTTGCTCGGGCGAAGGTAAACAGATAGGTGTTTGTGGGTTGAACCACACCATCCTTCTTAATAGTGAATCGCTTCACAGCTGTCACAGCTGTGACAGACTGCTGAGACAGTTCCTGGACAATCTGTTCCTCAGTCATGTCAGACAGGCATCGAGCTCTGTCACGGACAATGCCTCTACACGTGTTTAGTGTTTTGTGCGCTGAGACGTAACCTTGACATTGACAAATTCTTGTATCTTGAGAAGATTCAGGGATTGCTGTCTCCGAGCACATTCTACTAGGAGAGAACCGGATCTGAGCTTTGTGACATTCGCAACTTCTCCGCAGATACCAGCTATTCCTTTGGAGATTGCAAATGGATTTAGTTGTAAAGGTTGTTTGTCAATAGTTTCGATGATTAGGAAGCGTGGCCAGTAGTCAGGTCGAGTGGGCGTACACTCATCAGATGAGGAATTGTCAGTATCCATGTATCTTCGTTTTGAACAAGGGTGTTGGGAAGCCATGTCGTTGGGAATATGGTTCAGCACCTCTTCTCCCCACCCACCATGGAGTGTCAACAGAGAAATCTTATACTGCAGCCGATCTCCAGGCTGCAAAGACCGAGGATAAAGGGGTGTTATACTCCAGCAAAGTTGACACGAAAAGCTTTAGCTGTCTACCAGATCAAAGGTCAGGATGGTTCGGCCCATGACAATCAATTGGAGTCGTACAGAAATCGGAGGTCAGCATCACCAGATTGGCCCCTGAGCCACCGGCTCTAAACATAGTCAAAAGAAGTTTGTATTCTAAAATCTCAAAAGATGGTTTTATATATCAGTTTTGGAGATAACATGCTATATGCACAGGGCATGGCATGACCAGCCGATTGATAGAATCGGGCCTGTTATATCACCCGTCTAGGCAAAGTTAGGGTCGAAGTGGTGTGTTTGATTAAGGAACACTATTGCCGTTTCCATCATCCTCAACCACCAGACTCCCTTCATCTGCCGACACAGGGACGCAACCCACGGCAAATGGGTTGCTCAATTTGGTCGCCTCTTACGACCAGCAATTGGGTGCTGTGGACCTATTCGATCCTGGGTCCACACGGGAGCGACGAGCCATTAGCGTTAGCCAGCACCCACCACGAGGAGGTTGCTCTTCAGGGGTACCCTAAATTAACGAAATAGACACTTTCGTTTCGAATCGGTGGGTGTGTTTCATACATTTTGTTCATGTGAATTAAATTGGTCAACTATAAATTACGGATTCTAAATACATTCACGGGTCCCCCGAGCCCCTCTACACAGACAGTTTCCTCGTTTACTTGAGAGGAACGTGTTGTAAAATAACCCGATACCTAAATGCCATTCACAAGCTGCAAGTGATCAGATTATCAACACATACACCATTCTACTACTGAATCGACCGCCTCCGTGGTGTAGTGGTTAGAGCGTCTGCCCGAGAGAGGAAGGTCGCGGGTTCGATCCCTGGCCATGTCATACCAAACTACGTTAAAATATGGTACTTGTTGTTCCATGCCTGGCTCTCGGTATTAATTGGTACAACAAGGACTGGTCTGGGCTAGTGCAAGCATCCACACTTACACCACACACATGTACGTCGTCGTATGAGCGAACCTATCTTAAGTGCGACTTTAAACACAATTTCACCTCACCTCACCTACTCGTGAATCAGCTGCATACGGTATCTTATTATGAAGGAACATGGGGGAAGCCTAGTGATTAGACAGTTTGCTCATCACTCCAAAAACAGGATTCGAGTCTTTATTTAGGTAACCTGTCACGCCCAATTCAGGTGTATCCCAATATATTGAGAAAAATATTGATGAAACTACTCGCTTCATCACTGAACACTTCATGATTATTATTGGTATGTAATCACACTTTAAGAATAAATTCCTTTTTGGTGTCTCACATGACAGTTGACCAGGCTTAAAACGATTATGGGCTCTAAACCTGGATTCAACAAGATTTGGTTTGTCAACACAATACCAAGGCTCGTAGGCTTCACGGAGTTTGGAATTTCATGACATATTTATACTGACCCACAATTAAAACGCATAAGGGTTTTTTTCAGATCATTTTTTGAAACATACGTGAGAAGTACTAATCATGCACTGGATATTTGAAATGAATGTTCAAGACTTGATTAGGAACAGTTATTCGAGTTCAAATCCACTCCATGCTTCCGGAAACAGAAATAGTCGTGAAAACGCATTTTTTATCATTCGTTGAAACACAGCAAGGCAATCCTGACAAGGAAAATGCACGTGCACTTCGTGAGGTCTTTTCCCATATAATGCACATGTATAGAGAGCTCAGTAGCCAGTCTTAAACATGCCGCGACTGAACCTGCAGCAGCGTGCACACGCTCTGGGACTCCTTGAAGCCGGTATTTCACAAAACGTTGTTGCTAAGCGCCTAAATGTCAACCAGTCCACCATTAGCCGTCTTGTCAGTCGTCCCCAGATGACAGGGAGCGTTGCCGACCACCCTCGACCAGGACGACTTCCAGTTTGGACGACCAGACAAGATCGAGAGATGCTACTGGCGCACCTTCGAGATCGCTTCAGAATGGCAACAGTAACAGCAGCAGCAACGATTGGTAGCCATGGAAGAAGGATCCACCCATCGACAGTCATTCGACGCCTGAGACAGGCCGGACTGAACTGTCGACGTCCATACCGTGGCCCTGTGCTTCAGCCCCATCACCGCCAAGCCCGAAGTCAATTTCCACAGCAGTATGCACAACGACAACCACTTTTCTTCCGTAGACTTGTCTTTTCAGACGAGTCACGGTATTGTGTGTCATTTGTGGATGGAAGACAGCGTGTTTACAGACGTCGTGGGGAATGTTATGCAAGCCCATGTGTCAGACAGAGACATCGATTTGGTGGTGGTAGTGTAATGGTTTTGGGGGCCATCAACGCACGTTTCAGGAGTGATCTACTTGTCATCCAAGGAAATCTGACTGCACAGCATTATGTGGATGAAGTCCTGAGGCCTTTAGTGGTTCCTTCGCTGCGCCGTCACAAACGCCCTCGACGTCCACCAACATTCCAACATGACAACGTCCGTCCTCATGCCGCCAGGGTGACACAAGCATTCATTCAGTAAGCTGGAATTAATGTGATGGACTGGCCAGCGTATTCACCTGATCTCAACCATATTGAGCATTTGTGGGATGAACTGGGGAGACGTGTTTATCGACGTCAGCCACCGCCAGCCAACGTCGCAGATTTCACACTGGCCTTGCAGCAAGAATGGAGGGACATTCCCATGGCCTTCAGTGCTCGCCTCTGTGACTCACTGCCCCATAGTCTCAATGCCTGCGTCAGGGCGAATGGAGGACACACAAGATACAGTGTTTGAAGGGGTGACCTTGTTTGACCTTATCTGTACCACTCGCATGTGCTGATATCCAACCTTTTCAAACCCATAATTATTACTTATTAACCATGTCAAAACTGAAAATGATTTTGCATTTAAACCCTTGTTTTTTGTCACTTTATTCCACATCAAAATCAGTTATGCGTTTTCATTGCGGGTCAGTATACATTATACACGCGGTTGAAAACTCAATTCCTTCATTCACTCAAACCACTCATTTAATTTCCTCATTGATTGTGGATCTGAATCCAAGCTTCAGCAGTCCTCAATTTGTTAACATGATACCAGTGTTTCTAGGATTCACGAAAAATCAAATATCTCACGTCGGAATTTTCTTACACGTTTAATGTTCAAAGCTGTTTACTCACTTACTCAGTCACTCTCTGCATTATATGTGTGATGGAAACATTCATTCGGATTTTAAAAATCCGATGTTTTACGAAATCCGATAAGTGGGTAATTGTATCTCCCTATATTGAAGAGCCACTTGACTTCCATTCATGATGTGGTCAACTTTTGACCTGCTTCTCAGCGACCGGCTGTGTGCAGGGGAGGTATAGTGACGCGACACGGGCGGACACCTGCTTCGCTGTAACTATTTCGTCTAAGTTGGTCTATCGACCGGGACAGGATGTCCTGTTCTATCACCCGTCTAGGCAAAGTTAGGGTCGAAGTGGTGTGTTGGATTAAGGAACACTATTGCCGGTTCCGTCATCCTCAACCACCAGACACCCTTCCTCTGCCGACACAGGGACGCAACCCATGGCAAAGGGGTTGCCCAATTTGGTCGCCTCTTACGACCCGCATTGGGGTGCTGTGAGCCTATTCGATCCTGGGTCCACACGGGAGCGAAGAGCCATTAGCGTTACCCAGCACCCACCATGAGGAGGTTGCTCTTCAGGGGTACCCTAAATTAACGAAATAGACACTTTCGTTTCGATTCGGTGGGTGTGTTTTCATACATTTTGTTCATGTGAATTAAATTGGTTAACTATACATTACGGATTCTAACTACATTCACGGGTCCCCCGAGTCCCTCTACACAGACAATTTCCTCGTTTACTTGAGAGGAACGTGTTGTAAAATAACCCGATACCTAAATGCCATTCACAAGCTGCAAGTAATCAGATTATCAACACATACACCATTCTACTCCTGAATCGACCGCCTCCGTGGTGTAGTGGTTAGAGCGTCCGCCCGGAGAGCGGAAGGTCGCGGGTTAGATCCCCGACCGCGTCATACCAAAAGACGTTAAAATATGGTACTTGTTGTTCCCTGCCTGGCGCTCGGCATTAATGGGTACAACAAGGACTGGTCGACTCGGGGTCAGTATAATGTGTCTGAGTGGGGTATTCATGCTTCACTGTGGCATGGTATCTCAGTGGGCTAGCACTATAAATCCAGCTTCAGTCTGGGCTAGTACAAGCAGCCTGACATACACATACACACGCATGCACGTCGTCATATGAGCGAAATATTCTCAAGCACGACGTAAAACCCAATTTCACCTCACCTCACCTCACTGATACATTTATAACCGTGTAATGATGGCAAGTGTGACAAAGACTACTCTCCCGATCTGTATAAATGTACATAGATTAGAGTTCAGTCTAAGATTTGGTAACAGGTATAAATATACAATGGCTAATTAACCTAATTCTTTACAATGTCTTACTGCTTAACGTGCATATATATTCTCCCAAAAGGAAGAGCATAGTTGATATTGACATTGATATGTCCATTGTATGGAGTCTGGACCAGATACCAGAGAATACAGTGATCATCAGCATGAACACCAATCTACGCTAATGGAATACGATGACATGTTCATCCTGTTGGTAGCCTCTTACAAATCGGTGACGTCATCTTTCTACCAAATTTTGAAACGTGACACGACACTTTTCTAGCTGGAAGCCTGTGAAAATGGATACGTGTAGATATAAGATCTGTTTCACGTCTTGTGGTTCAATGCTATATACAACATTAGTGGGGTTTTATTCAGTTAGAATGAGTAAGGTGAATACGATCTTTTTGATCACTAGAAATGTCAATTTTATCGTTTATATCATCCGAACTGCTTCTGTTTTCGACCACCTGTCTGTCTGTACTACAATAATGAATGTAAAAAAATCGGTTCATTCATCCTCAAGGTTATATTTGGAAATGAACTGTTTCGTGATTTTAAAGGACGATCGCACCCAAAAAGGAAAATTCTTCATCAGAATATTCCTCCTAGTTTACGGAAATGTACATTATTACTCAAAAGTAGTTTTCTTAGAAAGGTCGTCTCCCGAAAGACGTTGAAACAAATATTCTGATATTAATTTGATAGACATGTTATTAATTTGATTGACATTATATCAGATTTCAAAGGAACATTTTAATCATTCGAAAAGAGCATTTTACATTCAGAATAAGTTACCTTATTCTTCAAAGCACCGTGAAGTGATTAAATGTGATTTCAGGCTGCATTGAACAGGCTTAATGTTGTAGTAAATCCTGAAGTAATGCAGATCTTAGAGGTTTGTGGACTTAGTGAAACTCACGAGCATTGGTATGATAAATGCAAAAACTGGAAATAATCCACCATCTTTAAATCCTGGCGTGCCTTACTGGTGCAAATCTGTTCATCCGTTAGACGACAAGCGGATCCTAGAACAGAAACGTTATGTGCTGTTATATATATCGCATTAAAATAACACGTCGCATCACTGCATAACTTGTATTCAAATATATATATAGTAGGGTTGAAAACGTTTGTGACAGATGATTGATTAAAAACGTATCTTCATTCTGACTCGAGCGTCGTGTTAAGGGCAAATAAGTAACTCTTCAACTTTGAGATCACCACACAACTTACTGTCCCAGTCTAGCTGTCTAACACTACTGACCTCCTTATCGATCAGCATTAAGCCAGGTGAGAATTCATTCTCGATACAATAACGACTGGATATATAACCCGCCCTACCCTCCGAGGAATAGAAGGTCACGCAACATACCATGGAAGATCATACACTCGCGTTTCATAAGGCTCTGTTATAAACTACATGGACGAAACTAAATAATGATAGAATGATTACCAATTCAATACGATCAATATGACCAATAGTATTAACATAGGAAGGATATAATCCCAATTTGCGCGGTTTATACTGTAATCGCTTGTAGACAGAGAATAGCGTCTAGGCGTGTGTCTGTGTCTCGATTTCCCTGACTTGATAACATGATGGTATAGTTAGGACGCGATCTAGCTGATTATAAAGATTAATCATAATAAAACTGACATCACAGAGCTTAGATGGGCTGAATTGTCGTCTATAACTACAGTGGTAGACAGACTTCCATAATTACGAAAGTCAATAAACATTGGGGACAGCAGATGACAAAGATGCAGTGGATGATTTCTTGTACATATGGTATACTTTCAACATTAATCCTGTAAATATATGAGGTAGAATCACTTTCAGTTCGAAAGTACTTCCTTATTACTTCTTGTTTTCTTGTAAAGCTCTGAAAATGTCCCAATAGTGTAGACGTGTGTTGTTTATTGTTCAGATACTAAAGACAAAGGTTAGTACATTCCTTGTCCTTGTCTATTTTCAAGCGGTGTATGTTTGCAATCTTTCACTGTAAATATCTGAGTCGGGATCAGGCATGCTAAAGGTCAAAGGTGTACTACAATGACACACAGTCACCGGCAATATCAACGCCAGAAAACCCCTGAGTTCCTTGGGTATCCTTACTGACTGCCTTCAGCAGCAAACCATTACCAGTGTGCAATGACCAGCCATGGGTCTTGACCTTTCCCTAATACAGAACGTCAGGGGCACGATGTTCAGACATGTTAACAGACGTCAAAGGCTACGTTAGCCACTTGGCCAGGCTCTGGCAGAAGATTCGCCATTGGAGATTGATTCGTATAAACGTATGTTTTATCAATCGTGGGAGTATGACCCATTATTGAACCAGTCATATCAAACGTTCATCGCTTAACAACATATCTCTGTAGTCTTCAATGGTTGATTCCATCACAGGTGTTCATGGCCATGATCAAAACAGCGTCTGCTGACGGCAATCAATTTACTCAAACAGACCTGACGGTAAGAAATTTTGAAGGAACACATTCTGCATCAGCAATGCGTAACGATGTCGTTCATTAATGTAAGTGTACGTTTCAGGTTTGAAAATATGAATATCATCGTCTTCATCTAACATCATCATTAGCATCATAAAAACCAAACAGGTACATGTGAAGGTCAATTTCCGTTTCTTTGTGTTTCACGGTTAAACAATCTAAAGTATGTATTTGCCTCTGCCAACTGAAAACTCTTGTTTGCTGCAGATCGCCCCAACTATACTTACAGTTATATAGATCGTAGAAATGTGCATTCTCTAAAAATCGAAATATGATCTAAAATATTCATGGACTTATAACTAAATTTCCTCAAACCAGGGCGAATGGAGGACACACAAGATACAGTGTTTGAAGGGGTGACCTTGTTTGACCTTATCTGTACCACTCGCATGTGCTGATATCCAACCTTTTCAAACCCATAATTATTGCTTATTACCCACGTCATAAACTGAAAATGATTTTGCATTTAAAACCTTGTTTTTTGTCACTTTATTCCACATCAAAATCAGTTATGCGTTTTCATTGCGGGTCAGTATACATTATACACGCGGTTGAAAACTCAATTCCTTCAATCACTCAAACCACTCATTCAATTTCCTCATTGATTGTGGATCTGAATCCAAGCTTCAGCAGTCCTCAATTTGTTAACATGATACCAGTGTTTCTAGGATTCACGAAAAATCAAATATCTCACGTCGGAATTTTCTTACACGTTTAATGTTCAAAGCTGTTTACTCACTTACTCAGTCACTCTCTGCATTATATGTGTGATGGAAACATTCATTCGGATTTTCAAAATCCGATGTTTTACGAAATCCGATAAGTGGGTAATTGTATCTCCCTATATTGAAGAGCCACTTGACGAAAGTCAAACACACGCACGATCCATTATCGAGCGCTTCCATTCATAATGTGGTCAACTTTTTACTTGCTTCTCAGCGACCGGCTGTGTGCAGGCGAGGTATAGTGACGCGACACGGGCGGACACCTGCTTCGCTTTAACTATTTCGTCTTAGGCCAAGTTGGTCTATCGACCGGGGCAGGATGTCCTGACTATAGACTGGCCTCATGTATCTTCCTCACAGCAATAGCGCTCACTGGCTGAAACTTTGCACTCACTGTCAGGTGTTTTCTCCACTGAAGAAGACAGGTAAATTGTTTCTGTGTTGATGGTAACAGTGTCACTCTGCATGATGGTTTTCAGTCTGTTGGGAAAATTATACATAAACGTACATGAATGTTGTAATGATTTGACCGCCCCCGTGGTGTAGTGGTTAGAGCGTCCTCCCGGAGAGCGGAAGGTCGCGGGTTCGATCCCCGACCGCGTCATACCAAAAGACGTTAAAATATGGTACTTGTTGTTCCCTGCCTGGCTCTCGGCATAAATGGGTACAACAAGGACTGGTCGACTCGGAGTCAGTATAATGTGTCTGAGTGGGGTATTCATGCTTCACTGTGGCATGGTATCTCAGTGGGCTAGCACTATAAATCCAGCTTCAGTCTGGGCTAGTACAAGCAGCCTGACATACACATACACACGCATGAACGTCGTCATATGAGCGAAATATTCTCAAGCACGACGTAAAACCCAATTTCACCTCACCTCACCTCACTGATACATTTATAACCGTGTAATGATGGCAAGTGTGACAAAGACTACTCTCCCGATCTGTATAAATGTACATAGATTAGAGTTCAGTCTAAGATTTGGTAACAGGTATAAATATACAATGGCTAATTAACCTAATTCTTTACAATGTCTTACTGCTTAACGTGCATATATATTCTCCCAAAAGGAAGAGCATAGTTGATATTGACATTGATATGTCCATTGTATGGAGTCTGGACCAGATACCAGAGAATACAGTGATCATCAGCATGAACACCAATCTACGCTAATGGAATACGATGACATGTTCATCCTGTTGGTAGCCTCTTACAAATCGGTGACGTCATCTTTCTGCTACATTTTGAAACGTGACACGACACTTTTCTAGCTGGAAGCCTGTGAAAATGGATACGTATACATATAAGATCTGTTTCACGTCTTGTGGTTCAATGCTATATACAACATTAATGGGGTTTTATTCAGTTAGAATGAGTAAGGTGAATACGATCTTTTTGATCACTAGAAATGTCAATTTTATCGTTTATATCATCCGAACTGCTTCTGTTTTCGACCACCTGTCTGTCTGTACTACAATAATGAATGTAAAAAAATCGGTTCATTCATCCTCAAGGTTATATTTGGAAATGAACTGGTTCGTGATGTTAAAGGACGATCGCACCCAAAAAGGAAAATTCTTCATCAGAATTCCTACTAGTTTACGGAAATGTACATTATTACTCAAAAGTAGTTTTCTTAGAAAGGTCGTCTCCCGAAAGACGTTGAAACAAATATTCTGATATTAATTTGATAGACATGTTATTAATAATGATAGACATTATATCAGATTTCAAAGGAACACTTTAATCATTCGAAAAGGGCATTTTACATTCAGAATGAGTTACCTTATTCTTCAAAGCACCGTGAGGTGATTAAATGTGATTTCAGGATGCATTGAACAGGCTTAGTGTTGGAGTAAATCCTGAAGTAATGCAGATCTTAGAGGTTTGTGGACTTAGTGAAACTCACGAGCATTGGTATGATAAATGCAAAACTGGAAATAATCCACCATCTTTAAATCCTGGCGTGCCTTACTGGTGCAAATCTGCACATCCATTAGACGACAAGCGGATCCTGGAACAGAAAAGTTATGTGCTGTTATGTATATCGCATTAAAATAACACGTGGCATCATTGCATAACTTGTATTCCAATATATATAGTAGGGTTGAAAACGTTTGTGACAGATGACGTATCTTCATTCTGACTCGAGCGTCGTGTTAAGGGCAAATAAGTAACTCTTCAACTTTGAGATCACCACACAACTTACTGTCCCAGTCTAGCTGTCTAACACTACTGACCTCCTTATCGATCAGCATTAAGCCAGGTGAGAATTCATTCTCGATACAATAACGACTGGATATATAACCCGCCCTACCCTCCGAGGAATAGAAGGTCACGCAACATACCATGGAAGATCATACACTCGCGTTTCATAAGGCTGTTATAAACTACATGGACGAAACTAAATAATGATAGAATGATTACCAATTCAATACGATCAATATGACCAATAGTATTAACATAGGAAGGATATAATCCCAATTTGCGCGGTTTATACTGTAATCGCTTGTAGACAGAGAATAGCGTCTAGGCGTGTGTCTGTGTCTCGATTTCCCTGACTTAATAACATGATGGTATAGTTAGGACGCGATCTAGCTGATTATAAAGATTAATCATAATAAAACTGACATCACAGAGCTTAGATGGGCTGAATTGTCGTCTATAACTACAGTGGTAGACAGACTTCCATAATTACGAAAGTCAATCAACATTGGGGACAGCAGATGACAAAGATGCAGTGGATGATTTCTTGTACATATGGTATACTTTCAATATTAATCCTGTAAATATATGAGGTAGAATCACTTTTAGTTCGAAAGTACTTCCTTATTACTTCTTGTTTTCTTGTAAAGCTCTGAAAATGTCCCAATAGTGTAGACGTGTGTTGTTTATTGTTCAGATACTGAAGACAAAGGTTAGTACATTCCTTGTCCTTGTCTATTTTCAAGCGGTGTATGTTTGCAATCTTTCACTGTAAATATCTGAGTCGGGATCAGGCACGCTAAAGGTCAAAGGTGTACTACAATGACACACAGTCACCGGCAATATCAACGCCAGAAAACCCCTGAGTTCCTTGGGTATCCTTACTGACTGCCTTCAGCAGCAAACCATTACCAGTGTGCAATGACCAGCCATGGGTCTTGACCTTTCCCTAATACAGAACGTCAGGGGCACGATGTTCAGACATGTTAACAGACGTCAAAGGCTACGTTAGCCACTTGGCCAGGCTCTGGCAGAAGATTCGACATTGGAAATTGATTCGTATAAACGTATGTTTTATCAATCGTGGGAGTATGACCCATTATTGAACCAGTCATATCAAACGTTCATCGCTTAACAACATATCTCTGTAGTCTTCAATGGTTGTTTCCATCACAGGTGTTCATGGCCATGATCAAAACAGCTTCTGCTGACGGTAATCAATTTGCTCAAACAGACCTGACGGTTAGAAATTTTGAAGGAACAAATTCTGCATCAGCAATGCGTAACGATGTCGTACATTAATGTAAGTGTACGTTTCAGGTTTGAAAATATGAATATCATTGTCTTCATCTAACATCATCATTAGCATCATAAAAGCCAAACAGGTACATGTGAGGTCAATTTCCGTTTCTTTGTGTTTCACGGTTAAACAATCTAAAGTATTTATTTGCCTCTGCCAACTGAAAACTCTTGTTTGCTGCAGATCGCCCCAACTATACTTACAGTTATATAGATCGTAGAAATGTGCATTCTCTAAAAATCGAAATATGATCTAAAATATTCATGGACTTATAACTAAATTTCCTCAAACCTGATTTGGAGTTATCCAGTTAAAGTGGCCCCTTCCGCAACAAATATTCAGTTCATTTGAAAAAGGCTAGTCCCACCATTTTAATATCAAAACGACTCTTTTGATAAGAAACACTTAGACTCGAAATTACCAAGATAACTATGAAAGTTTTAAGCGTTTCCAGTTTCTTTCGATTATCATGATAATGGATATCAGTCTTTCTTTAGAGACATGAGTGACATTGTTAACGCACAAAAGCGTATGAAACGACTGGCATGAATTTGAAGATAGGCCTTTGAGATACGTTTTGTTTTACCCAAACAAAAGTGGGCGCGAATCGGCATTTGTTGTTGAGGATACTATATTGCTTTTTATCTAATACAAAGAACCTGTTCAATCAATCTAAATTTCCCGACATGCTTTACTTTTTGTTTAATGTTTCCTTTTGTGTAAACATTGATATAATATATCACTGTATTGATTTGAATGTGGTCCCTGTCAGACATATCAGCGGGAGCGCTCTATTATAACCATATATTGTGCTATAGACTGTGTTCTAAGCTTTGGTTCAATTGGTTCACACGGTAAGGAATTCATCCCTCAATGTGACTCTGTAGTTGGGTCTGTCTCGGTGAAGATGATTTGGAGATTTAACTTGCGCTTTCCAACATAATGCAGGCCCGCCAGTCCATTTAGTGTTTGATTGAAAGATGGGTGATTTGACCAAAAGATATGGCATAATTACATGTGTATGAACTGTTGGTTATGTGGGTATTATAAGACCAGTTTTGGCCAGGGTCCGTCTTGGGTTTACTGAAGCCTTTATCCGTAGTATTTGTGTTGATGCCATGGTCCACAAAGCTTATATACATGTCATGCTGCACTAAAGTTGAGTTGATGCCACACTGCTAGATAGTAACTGTTCAGTTGGCGTCACGTTGAGCTGAGGTAATGCTGCAATTGAATTGAGTTGATGCTATGTTGCATCGTAGTTGAGTTGATGTCAGGTTGCACTGAAGTTGAGTTGATGTCATACTGCTGCATAGTTTAATATACTGCACTAGTTTTTATGCATCTTCGTCCATTATGCTGCCAGTAAGTGAACGCCTGAAAGGTAGATTAAGAATTTTATGAGAAATGGACCATATAGGATGCAGAGAGGCTGAGGATGCATCTGATAGAGCCGACAGATACCTGGTAACAAGCTAGATTTAACCAACAGTATGTACAAAAATGTGCCATAAATTATTTTATGCTCAAATGTGTTCCCACAAAACTAATGCAACTATGCCCTGCTGATCGGTGTAATATTAAATTTGTATTAATCGATAATATACTTGGATTACTTATTTAACAAAGATTAGAGTATCGATCCTTCACCCTAACATTTGTGTAGGCCACGTCTAGAACAAGGTCACTGATCTATACTTTGATCATTGTAGAAACTGAGGGTGTAAGCAAAAGGTAGCGATGTACGGCAGTTGTTGGGCAATGTTTCATTTGAAAAGGATTTCATGAGGATCTCTAACTTGTTGATCTATAGAATAGCAATCAGTTTTAACAGGTACCTAAAGCCTTTTAATCTAATCCAAATACATAAGCATTTTAACCAGCGATGCCTTCCAGTGAAGCAGGTCGGGGTAGCTACTGGCTGCTAAATAAACTGTAGGAAAATATTATTTGCACATCACACATTGACTTCCGCGTGTAGGCTGGAAACTATAAATGTGATTTTAATAGTGTGCAAGGAACAAGACAACAGTAACGATGCAAGCACCAACGTCAGGTGTACAATGACAAGCCGCTTGATTGACGACATGTCAGTTACCAGTGAAACTTAGTGAAACTGTTAATTGTAACGGTGATGTGGACCAGAAAACCGTAATCATTTATCAGTTTATAGTTAAATGGATTAATGTAGAGTCGTGGTGGGTTTTTTTAACCCTGAACAAAAACTTAAAGGTAAACATGAGGAAAACACATGCAGAAAATATTACATAAACACCCTGGGGAAGGCTGGTGATCAGCGCATATGAATAAAACAATGAGTGATATGACATATATAGAGATTATGACACGAGCAAGTGTGTCACACGACTTATACCAAACGAGTGTGAAATACACAAATTTTGCACGAGTTTCTTTCGTTAAGTCGTGTGGCACACTTGTGAGTGTAATATTTTCTTTATTATCCATTTTATTCATGTACATTTGTGCAGTAAAACACGGTAAGCAAGTGTGACTGCCCTGTTCATTGACGTCACGTTCAATTGTTTAATGACGTCAATGACAACGAAATACAGAAACAATGATTGCTGGGCAAAAGTGATATGTGCACATGTGCACATATGATATATATGACACTGGTTATGTTTCATCACATGGATAATAAATTCCTTCGAACAACAATGAGATCAGTCTTCTCAATAACTAGCATAGTTAGGAATAGTATTATTGAAACTGAGACCATTCGTCTTATAAACGACAATTGATTTTCGTGTTGTTGAGGCGAATAATATCATGACATCAAATGACAAAACGCCAGGAGACACAAATCCTGCTCCATTGTTGAAATATCCAGTGGGTGTTCAGCTGATACTGCTAAACATCTTAGAAAAGTGTCTTCTTACAGGTCATTGAACGCATCTGTGCAGTTTGACAAAACAAGGAACTGAAACAGGAAGGATAACGTAATCAAGCCCAAAGAACCAGACTCCTGGCTCAACTCTGCATGACGTATCTTGAAGCCATCACAACACCACAGATGTCCCAGACCCGGCATCTATCACCAAGACTGTTGGTTTCGTCACGTTAAACAGAAGTGTTAAAAGCCTGGCCAGGAAAGACCGGATTTAATCACGCTAAATCACCTATTAACTTTTTATCCAATCGTCTGAAATGTCACAATCGATAATGGAAACGTGACAGTTTAAACCTGCTATTTTCGTCTGGTTTTTATCATAGTGTTGTTCAGCTCAGGCCTCACTGAGACGTGCAATAACCAAGATGATCTGGTGGTGGAAAAAGTAAAGCTGCATTAACAGTCGTTAACATACTGATACCAGAAAAGGGACTCAATGCTCAAGACTTGAATTTTTCTGATAGAGCTTTTAAATGCTGAATTACAAGGTATCCCATGTTCAAATTTGAATATCAATGGCTACCAATCTAAAATTCTGGCTTTGTATAGTTGACTATTAACTCCGGGAATAATGGGAAATTGCAGGAGCTCCAAGATGTACAATTCAGTCCTGTTCAGTACGGGATGATTAGAAAGTCATTTCTGTCTTCTGCAGTAATTGTGCGATTGGCTTGACGTAAGAATAACATCTAGACACTTATCATCTAAGATTTGCAAGTGTTGATAGTTAATCGACAGGCTGTGGTTTCCGTTGTTCGGAAATAGGATAAACTATTGAGACAACTGCTGATGGCAAATGCCGCCAACGTCCAATCCCAATCACTACAAACGGTTTTAAAAGACCTTCATTAACCGAGTTTAAAGAGTAAAAAAGGGAAAATGACGTCTGACGCAATTCCCCATTTAGCTTCCTCCATAATGTACCCCATAAAACGTATACAGCACTTGTAGAGTAGCCTCACAGCTTCCACGCATTAGCATAAAGCATTTCCAGAAACAATGATCATTCAAATGCTTTTATAGTAGATACTGAAGCCACTCAGATATATAATTCCCTCAAGGGACATATGAATATTCACATGTGAACAATAATATAACATCATATCAAGTAATTAAATTTATCTTTATTTGTTTTGTGGTTTAGTTAATATGCAGTACTTAAAATACAGAAAGTGTGAAATAAAGTTTTCCCGAGAGGAGTGTCCGTCAAAGTAGAGAGCAAGATCAGTCACGAAGCTTGTCGCTTGTTCGCCTCAGAGAAGGAACTGTCGGAACAAGCTCCATCACGACGTGGGCACTGGATTGATGTAAGGAATCGTCCCAGTGTGACGTGTTGCCATGTTGTGAATCATATGAAAGTATGGTATAACCAGTGAGTCCAGGTTACAATCTTGTTGAGGGTCCTTATTGTTAGGTGTTAAAGCTCAAGAGTTAATTACAATCTGGTGGTATTCCGGTCAATGGCCTGAGTAACTGTATGCAACACGACCATTCAATGAATGTATTTAGTACTACAATATTAACGGCGTATTTTAGTCTTGCATTTACTATTCAGTTAAGCATTCTATGTTGTGTATGTTTACTTTCAATTATGAAAATACACTCCTTTCAAAACATGTCATCCGAGGGTTGATTTATGACGCCGTCATCACTACCACCGCCACTACCTTCAACACCACCTCCAATCCCATGATACCGTGTGGACATCCTAGCAAAGTAGGCTTGACATCATCCTTTTTCTTGTCATGATTTTGTGATTTCACTGAGTTATTGAGTTAAAATTTTAAGTCACATCGGCAGTATTTCAGCCATATCGTAACTAAAAACAAGTTTGATTTTATAGATTTCACAGAACGTAAAGGATGATGCATATGAGTACATGGCGTTAACGTCAATCCTGTTTCATGACATCATTACTACACAAAAGCCATCTAATTACCCAGAGGTTCCTCGTATTTAACCAATGCGGTACGATATATCACCAGTACATGTCCATCAAATATTATGTTTTCAAAACCTAAAATTAAAGGTCAAAGGTCAAATGCGATACAGAAAACAGCTTTTATGACTCAGGGATAACAATTAGACGATGCTTAGATGACCCGTCGGCTTTGTCTTTTGTGTATTTGAGCTAGGTATCATGTATCTAAAAAGGTCACAATCCCCCTGTAGAAACCGACTGGCACAGTTTTCCAACGCCATCAGCGAAGAATCGCCATATTAGATTAATATGGTGCAATTACTTTTCAAATGTTGGTATCTATAACGTTGGTCCCATTTAAACAGGCATCTGGTATTTTTGCTCCGTAAACTCAATTTGTTTCAGTAACGAGCGGATAATGATCGGGCATGCGTAACATCAATAGTTACTTTAAAGTCCTGGGGCATGACCTGACCTGAATGAGAGTGAGTATAATTGGTTCAATGCTCTATGTCCGGGAGCTGTGTTCAGAAAAGTCAATGCTCTGTCTTCATTACAACCCGGAAACAAATCAAACTCGAGTCTGAGTACCACAAGTAATGGAGTCGACAAGCTACAGGGACGGATCAAACCAATAACAGAGTGAGTGAGTTTATTTTTACGCCGCTTTTAGCAATATCATGGCGGGGGACACCAGTTTTAAAACAACGAAACAAGATTCTTTCTGTTTTACCTTAAACCTAAATAATATATCGCATAACGCATCATACTCTGGATTTTCAAAATGGTATAGGGGCTTAACATTATTACTTTTGTTGACGTGAATATTGTTAAGAATATCCAAAACCCTCTGAAAATGCAAGATGGCTGCCAAATTTCAGAATTTACATCAAGTGGCAAAGTGATTCTACATTGATGACACGGAAGTTGGGCTTATTATTTTCGTCTTCAATGTTAAAAACCCTGCTGTAACTATTACTAAACCTGATTGATTATTGCATTCACCAGTTCCAACTAATATTTTACACGAATCAATTGAAGTGTAAATTAACGAAATAGACACTTTCGTTTCGAGTCGGTGGCTGTGTTTTCATACATTTTGTTCATGTGAATTAAATCGGTTTACTAAAAGTTACGGATTTTAACTATATTCAAGGGTCCCCCAGTCCCTCTACACAGACAGTTTCCTCGTTTACTTGAGAGGAACGTGTTGTAAAATAACCCGATACCTAAATGTCACTCAAAAGCTGCAAGTGATTAGATTATCAACACACACACCACTATACTCGTGAATCGACCCCGTCCATGGTGTAGTGGTTAGACCGTCCGCCTAGAGAGTGGAAGGACGCGGGTTCGATCCCCGGCTGCGTCATACAGAAATAAGTTAAAATATGGAACTTGTTGGTACCTGCCTGGCGCTCGGCAGTAATGGGTTTAACAAGGTCTGGTCGGCTCGGAGTCAGTATGATGTGTCTGATTGGGGTATTCATGCCTAACATGTGCCGTGGTATTTCAGTGAGCTGGCACTAGAAAACCAGCTATTACAAGCAGCCACACTTACACATGCATGCACGTCGTCATATGAACGAAATAATCTTGAGTGCGACGTTAAACCTCATCTCACATCACCTCACCTACTCGTGAATCAGCTGCATACCGTATCTTCAACATGAAGGAACATGGGGGAAGCCTGGTGATTAGACCGTTCGCTCATCACCCCAAAAACTGGATTCGAGTCTTCATTTAGGTAACGTGTCACGCCCGATTCAGGTGTATCCCAAAATATTGATAAAATACTGATGAAACTACTCACTTCAATCACTGAACACTTGATGATTATTATTGGTATGTAATCACACTTTAAGAATAATTTCCTTTACGGTGTCTCACATGACAGTTGATCAGACTCACAATGATTATGGGCTCTAAACCTAGAATCAACAAGATTTGGTTTGTCAACACGATACCAAGGCTCAGAGGCTTCACAGATTTTGGAATTTCATGACATATTTACATTACATACGCGGTTGAAAACTCAA
Organism: Haliotis rubra; assembly: GCF_003918875.1. Taxonomy (NCBI): domain Eukaryota; kingdom Metazoa; phylum Mollusca; class Gastropoda; order Lepetellida; family Haliotidae; genus Haliotis; species Haliotis rubra. Next base: position 259,974 of record NW_025767640.1, read on the forward strand.
TTCCTTCATTCACACAACCCAATCATTCAATTTCCCTATTGATTGTGGATCTGAATCCAAGATTCAGCAGTCCTCAATTTGTTAACACGATACCAGTGTTTATAGCATTCACGAAAAATCAAATAGCTGATTAAGTGGTATACTATTCAAAGCTGTTCACTCACCTACTCAGTCACGCTCTGCATTATATGTGTGTTGGAAACGTTCATTCGGATTTAAAAAATCCAATATTTTAAAAAATCCGTTAAGTGGGTAATTTTATCTCTTTATCTTACAGAGCCACTTGACGAAGGTCGACCACACGCACGATCCACGATCGAGCGCTTACATTCATGCTGTGGTATGCTGTGGTCAACTTTTCACTTGCTTCTCAGGGACCGGCTGTCTGCAGGCGAGGTATTGTGGCTAGACACGGGCGGACACCTGCTGCGCTGTAACTATTTCGTCTTAGGCCAGGTTGGTCTCTCGACCAGGGCAGGATGTCCTGACTATTGACCAGTAACTGACCTCTTGTATCTTCACCACATCATCATTGAATCAGTCATATCAAATCACGGGTTTTCATGGCTATGACCAAAACAGCTTCTGCTGACGGCAATCAATTTGCTCAAACAGACCTCACGGTTAGAAAATTTGAAGGAACAAATTCTGCAGCAGCAATGCCTAACGATGTCATACATAAATGTAAGTGTACGTTTTCAGATTTGAAAATGTGAATATCATTGTTTTTATCTAGCATCATCATCATCATCATAAAGCCAAAAATTACAAATGTAGGTCAAATTCTGCTTCATTGTATTTAACGGTTAAACAATCTATGCTATTGATTCGCCTCTGCCAACGGAAATCTCTTGTTTGCTGCAGATCGCCCAACTATATTTATAGTTATATAGATCAGGGATATGTGCATTCGCTAAAAACCGAAACATATTCTAATATATTCATTGACCTATAACTAAATTTCCTCACACCTGATTTGAATTTAAACAGAGTTATCCAGTTAAACAGGCCCCATCCGCAAAGAAAATTTAGTTCATTTGAAAGCAGTCTTATTCTATCATTTTCGTACAAATTGCCTATTTCTGTTTCTATTTTAAAATTACTAAAATGACTGTTCAATGTAGATTTAACACTAAACACTTAAACTCAAAACCTCCAAGATAGCAATAAACTTTAAGACCTTGAAAAGGGCGCGTTTCCCGTTTCATTCAATTATCATGAGAAAGGATATTAATCTTTCTTTAGAGATGTTCTCTTTCCATACAGAAATAATAAATATAGAATTTGTCCGATCAATGAAACTATTAGCAATTCTTGGGTCAAATTGTTCTGGCACAGAAAAGCCTCAATCGATTGGCAAGAATTTCAAGCTCGGCCTTTGAAATACGTTTAGTTTTAACCAGGCAAAAGTGGCGTGAATTTGCATTTGTTGTGGAGGATACTATGTTGCTTTTTATCCAATATAAAGAACCTGTTCAATAAATCTAAATATGCCGACATGCTTTACTTTTAGTTTAATGTTTCCTTTTGTGTAAACATTGATATAAATATTGCTGTATTGACTTGAATGTGGCCCTGTCAGACATATCAGTGGGAACGCTCTATTATAACTATATATTGTGCTATAGACTGTGTTCTAAACTTTGGTTCAATTGGTGCAAACGGTAAGGAATTCATCCCTCAATGTGACTTTGTAGTTGGGTCTGTCTCGATGAAGATGATTTGGTGATTTAACTTGCACTTTCAGACATAAAAGCCCGCCAGTCCATTTAGTGTTTGATTGAAAGATGGGTGATTTGACCGAAAGATATGGCATAATTAAATCTCGGGTTTACTGAAGCCTTTATCCGTAGTATCTGTGTTGATGCCATGGTCCACTTAGCTTATATACATGCCATGCTGCACTAATGTTGAGTTGATGCCACACTGCTGCATAGTAACTGTTCAGTTGTTGTCACGTTGCTGTACTTGTTGACCTGAGGTTAATGCTATGTTGCATGGTAGTTGAGTTGATGTCATACTGCTGCATAGTTTGACATGCTGCACAAGTCGTTATATACTGCTCACACATTGCTAACGATCAAAAGATTCAAAACCTTACTTAAACGTAGATTCCTAATTTGAAATTGTATCCATTTAAAACTGGATAACTAATAATATGGTAACCCCTCTTTAGGCAAACAGCCACTTTAATCTAACCTTTTGCACCTGATACATGAGTAACCATAAAAATGGTTTTCATGGCACCAATCAACCTTTTTGCAAATCATGTAGCAAGTCATTGACAACACCTGTCAATAGCAGGTATTGGATCCACAAGATGAAATGACACACTGAAACCTAGGATCCATGCTAACAATAAGCTTAGATATTTAAATCCAATTTGACCCCACATCTGTTTTCTGTTGAATCCATGATTTGAACCTTAACAAAGTGTGAATGGTATAAATAACACTGCCACATAACAATAGGTAACCATAAGGGGTGGATCCAGAGAAGGGGGTGGGTTGTTTTTGCCCCCGAAAGCTTTTTCCTTGGGGAGTTTTCCCCCCTAACCCTTGAACTTCATGATATCTTCATCCGTTATAATGCTGCCAATAAGTGAACGCCTGAAAGGTAGATTAAGATTTTATGAGAAGTGGATCATATGAGATTCAGAGGTACAGAGGATGCATCTCAAAGAGCCGACAGATACCTGGTAACAAGCTAGATTTAACCAACAGTATACACAAAATGTGCCATGAATTATTTCATACTCAAATGTTTCCCTCAAAACTAATGCAACTATGCCCTGCTGATCGGTGTAATATTTGATTTGTATTAATTGCCATGATAATTACGTGTATGTTATCTATTTAACAGAGTTTAGATCATCTCTCCTTCACCCTAACATTTTTTTAGGCCAGCCGTAAAAATTAGACGAAACCCGTCGGCTTTGTTTTTTTTGTGTATTTGAGCAAAATATCAGAAAGGTCACAATTCCACTGTAGAAACTAGTTTCCCAAAGCCATCAGTGGAGCATCACCGTATTAAATAAATTTGAAACTATTCCTTTTCGAATGTGTCTGTTGGTATTTACAAACGTGAGTCCCATTTAAGCTGGCATATGTTTTTCTCTCTGTAAATTCAGTTTGTTACAGTAACGAGCCCGCATTGATCGGGTATTCGTTACATCAATAATTACTTTAAAATCCACGGGCGTGACTTGACCTGAAAGATGGTGATTATAATTGGTACAATGATTTGTGTCCGGGAGCTGTGTTCAGAAACGTCAATACCCTGCCTTCATTACAATCTGGAAACAGATCAAACTCGAGTCTGAGCCCCATAAAGAATGAAAGCGACAAACTACATCAACGGATCCAAAGAATGTAGAAAAAAATAATGTTGAGAAAAGTCACTTGATGGTCCACGATGGCTGCAGAATTTCAAAATCGACGTCAATGGGCACGGTGATTCTTTAATGATGGCACAAAAGTTCAAATTGTTGTCCAATTTGGGCAATATTAATTGTGTTTTCAACCATGCTGTAACTATTCCAAAATCTATGAGATTTTTGCTTTCACCAGTTCCAACAAATATTTTACAAAAGCCTCGTTAAGTATTAATGAACAAAATAGATACTTTCGTTCGAGTCGATCGGCGTGTTTTTATACATTTGGTTCATGTGAATTAAATCGTTAACTACAAATTACGGATTTTAGCTACATTCCCTTAGTCCCTCTACAGAGATAGTTTCCTCGCTTACTTCAGAGAAACGTGTTGCAAAATAACCCGATACCTGATCGCCACTCACCAGTTGCAAGTGATCACATTATCAACACACTCGCGAATAAGCTGCATTGCGTCTCTTCATCATTAAGGAACGGAGAAGCATCGTGATTACCGTTCGCTCGTCGCTCTGAAAACAGGGTTCAAGTCTTTATATGGGCATAATGTTTCTGGTGTTCCAATGTAATCACGCTTTAAGAATAAATTCCTTTGTAGTGTCTCAACTCATGACAGTTGATCAGGCGTAGCAATGATTGTGGATTCAAACCTGGATTCTGTCAACCCAATTCCACAAGATTCGCTCTGTCATCACGATGCCAATACTCGTGTTCGTCATGAAAGAGGACTTATCTGCGAATTTCGGAATTTTTTAACATATTTTGATACCAGTGCGGCGGAAAAATCAATTCACTCTTCAACTCATTCTGTCCCTCTCTAGCGTTACAATGATTGTCGGTCTGATTCCAAGATTGAGCAACGCTCAATTTGCTAAGACAATACCGGTCCTCATAGGATTCACCAAAGAGGAAATTTCGTCTCACGTTGGATTTTCCTTACGCGTTTAGCTGATTAAGTGGTATAATGTTCAAAGCTGCTTATTCACTCACTGTATTATATGCGTCTAATGAAAACGTTCATTCGGATTTTAAAAATCCGATAAGTGGGTAATTGTATCTCCAAATCTTTAAGAGCCACTTTACGAAAGTCAACCACACGCACGATCCATAATCGAGAGCTTCCATTCATACTGTGGTTAAATTTTCTCTTGCTTCTCAGCGACCGGCTGTCTGTATGTGGTATAGTGGCCAGGTTGGTCTCTCGACCAAGGCAGGATGTCCTGACTAGTGACCAGTAACTGACCTCGTGTATCTTCGTCACATCATTAGCGCTCAGAGGCTGAATCTTTTCACTCACTGTTCAGTGTTGTCTCCACTGAAGAGGGCAGGCAAATTGTTTCTGTGTTGATACTAACAGTCTCATTATGCATGGTGGTGATCAAATGTGTTGGTATAATGTATATAGGAGAAAATACTTATTATCTTGCCTCATACATATATGTCGTTTCTGATTGGCTGAGCGCTCTTCTATTATTTTCAATGTACCCCGCTCACAAGCGAGTAACATTTTCTATGTACCCCGCTGGGAATGCCGAACTCATTTGGTACTTCGTAGTAGTAATTCTTTATCTCGAATAACATTGAATCACGTATGATGTACGGAAATTACCGATGTTTTGCGAATGCAAATCAATGGAAGGGAGATAACTCTAAATTTGTTTTTCTTGTCTTCGGGCTCAGGGAACAAACATTGAGGGTACATCAGCCCATGTTCCCCTCGAGACCAGTGAACAACTTATAATGTGTTTCGGCTTAACGTGTCTCCCAAAAACGAAATGCATAGTTTAGATTGATATTTATTTTGGTCTGTAAATAATCGAGTCTTGACCAGACAATCAAATGATCGACATGATGAGAATCGATCTAGGCAGTTTGAATACGATGACGTGTGTCATCCAAGTCAGCGAGCCTGACCACCCGATTCCGTAAGTTGCCTCTTGAGACAAGCATGGGTTGCTGAAGACCTTAGCAATCACACGCAGTGCACTATACATAGCCATAAATGTGTCTGAAATGTCTTACATTGCAAACAAATGAAGGCTGTTGTCGTAGAACCTTACCCATTAAATAGAAATACTATCGTTGACATTTATCGACATCATTTGGAATTCCATTATGCTTTCAGAATATATATGAAGAGAGTTTAATTTGTGTATCATCATGCCAATTCAACTACACCGATAACAATGAACGCAATAAATAAGGCTGAACATAGATAACATGTCAAATACACAAACGTAGAAAATGCCGCAAATTACAAGACAGTTCTTCATACAGATGCAACGATGAGTCATTTGTTGGCCATAACACTATGTAAGAGATAATAATATTATATGTAAGACAATGACACCTGTAAGCGATACCTCTGTTGTCCCTAGCTACAGATCGTTGACCTGAAGCTAAAATAAAGACGTCACCTTTCCACTTTATTTTGAAACGTGACACAACACGTGAAAATGGAAGCGTATAAAAATATGTGATCCCTTTCAAGTTTTGTGTTCCAACGTTTATATACATTATTCGTTTGACAAAACTGGATCTTCACTCGTCGTTGATATTAATAAATGGAAATTCTATATAATTATTTTTAAAATTAGTGATATTGGTATTATTTATCAATTATTATGTATCTGTTGTGCACATAGAACAAATGTTCTTCGGAAACTTTAATGGACGTTTGCGTTCGGAAGTGTGAATTTGCATGATGGTTCACAATATGCATGTTCAGTTCTATTGAATCGTGAGCAGGGACATTGCTTATATGAAACCGTTTTGCTTTTAGACTGTCATTGGCAATTTTTAGCTAAATAAAAGACGTCGTGACGAGACTCACTGCCGAAACATTATCATTGGACGACTGGAGCCTCGTGAGTCACAGTCACCTTAGTTTTCACCAGAATACCTTCCGCCGTGTTTCAGGTAGATATCAACTAACTAATTATGAGAATGATCAGCCACGTACTGGTAGACCTCGTATTACCACTGCTTGACAAGATATATGCGGGTACAACAACTGCAAGAAGAGAAGAATCTCGGCGCAAACGAGGCTGGACGTTGTGCCAGAAGACGCTATTTTAGCACTGTGCTGCGTTGACAATATCGAGATGGTTCAATGGTGCAACAACGTTCATTTCTAGAATTTGTTAAAGTGGTCGACGTACTTGTGTCGAAATGAACGTTTTGCCCAGAATTGTGTCATCCAAGTTTACCGAGGTGGTCTCCTGGTGTCGGGGACATATCTTACACACAGATACCTCACCTTGAGAAACAAACGAAATCTGTAGGATTCACATGGTCCTGATAACACCCTTTTGAGGCAGTTGGTCCAGCAAGAAAATGCCAGGTCTCACATAGTTCATGTCACTATTCAGTACCCGTGACCCGTGAAGATCCAGGGTAGAATAGGTCTTCAGCAACCCATGCTTGCCACAAAAGGCGACTATGCTTGTCGTTAGAGGAGACTAACGGGATCGGGTGGTCAGGCTCGCTGACTTGGTTGACACATGTTATCGGTTCCCAATTGCGCAGATCGATGCTCATGCTGTTGATCACTGGATTGTCTGGTCCAGACTCGATTATTTACAGCCGTTGCATAAAGCTGGAATATTGCTGACTGTGGCGTAAAACTAAACCCACTCACACTCACTCATTCAGTACCCGCAGAATGAGAACATTAAAGTGCTTCCGTGGCCTTTCAAATCGCACGACGGAAGTCCCATTGAGCATTTGTTGGATGGCCACGAAAAACGCGTACTTGAACGCCAGCAGGCGCTCCAGACGCTTGATCAACAGTTGCAAGCATTGCAAGGTGAATGGGCCAGAAAGGTCGAATTTAATGCCTTTCTCAGTCCATACCATACCGAGGCAGTGCAGAGGAGCTTGGTGGACTCGTGGTGGCCACAACAGATACTTAGGACAACACCCAGCTGAGAACGGTCACTTTCACCTATATAAGTCTTTATGACCAATTCATATCAATCTTTTATACTTTTATACTGACAAATTGTCTGCAAATGATCCAGCATTGCATGAGTTGTCTTACTTGAAATCAGCAGATTACATTCGTGAACCAATGAGTTTCTTTTTTGAGAGAGTTTAGAAGTGAAATGTCGTATGTTGTTCCCCACTAGTAATGGTAAGGATATGTTTATAAATCTAATCCTTTACCAGATATAAATATAACATTACCCCAAAAGCAAACGATACAGTGCAGTGTACACAGACATTAATATGTCGTAAATGTCGTAAATTGCTACAAATGACTGTCTTCGGAGACATTAAACAGAAATACTATCGTTGACATTTATCGATATCATTCGGAAATTCCATAATGTTTTCAGAAGATATATGAAGAGCGTTTAATTTGTATGTCATCATCATCTTGACGCTTCATAAAAGGCGATTTCTTGTAAATACTTTCTCCATCCAGACATTAAATCTGTAAATATATGCTTAGGTAGAAACTACTTCCTTATTACTTGGGTGTCATGGTTTGTTTTCAAGTGTTGCATGTTTCCAATCTTTCACAGTATATATACTCACCAGCATTTAAAACGCACCACTTACCTAAGCTGAGATTACTAAAAGCATGTGTACGGAATTTATGTATTTTAGTGGATAATAACAGATGGCCGTCTGACAAAACCAACAATACAGAAAAGACGCTCATTCATTCTATTGTTTCACAGTCAGAAAGGATCAAATCGAAAAGTCAGTAGAGCGTGTGACCGACACATGCAAAAGGCAAACGTCTCCTCGTCGAGTCAATAAAAGTCCGAATAGTGTTCTACGGGATGGCATTCCATTTCAGCAGTAGTGCAGCCTCAAGTTCCCTGATGTTTCGCATCTGTTGTCGCCGCGAAAGACTTTGAATAATATTGTCCCACAAGTGCTCAATTGGACATACAGCTGCTGACATTGCTAGGATGTGTTGCTGGGCCAGACACTGCATGGAAAGTCTAGCTGTGTGTGCCCGTGTCCTTTCCTGTGCAGTAACTCTCCCTGGACTGACATGAAGGACAGTCCTGTTATTGTAACTTCTTCCATCCCAGACCATAACACTCCCACCACCCCAACGGTCTGTCTGAACCAGACACTCATCACCAATTCTACGCCAAACACGTAATCGGCCGTCAGCTTTACGTGAAGACGTGACTCGTGATTGTTGCAACCTCTATTGAACATGCCTGTTAGCCCATTGTATTCGCTCATTACGGTGTCAGTCAGTATTGGTCCAACGAAAGGACGTCGAGCATGGAACCCTTTAGACATCATCGCACGGTGTCAGCGCTGATGACCACACGTCGACCTTTAACTACTGCAGCAGTCCTGGCAGCCGACAAGGTTCGATCACGGATATGGTCACGGACTACATGACGATCCTGACGGGACGTCTTGACACGTTGTTGCCCAGGTCGTGGAAGGTCACGGGTGCTGCCTGTCTGATATGCCGCCCATGAAGCCTAACAATGGTGAAATGGCTACATCCAAGTCGTTGTGCAATGTCCCTGCTGCCGATGCCAACCTGAATCATGCCTAGTGCACGTTCTCTTTCCTGTGGTGATAATCTCTGCATCTCTGTCCTCGTTGCAAAATCGTTAGTGAAGCAATGAGAATCGTGTTTCATACACCTGCTTTTAAGGTCACAGTCAGTTTGATTTCAGAACGACTTTTTTCATGGCGAGGATGCATGTTCTTGCGTTTTGGAATATGATTCACACTGTGAACAGGAACTTGTTTCTAAAACATTTTTTTAACTAGACATACCCTGCGACTTCATGTTAGGCATACTCATTGATAAGGGTAAAAATTAAACTTTCTTTTAGCTTAACGATTAAATATTCTAAAGTATTGATTCACCACTTCTAACAGAAATCTCTTGTTTGCTGCGGAACACACAATCTGAGATCGCCCCCAACTGTATTTACAGTATATAGATCGGGGAAATGTGCATTCGCTAAAAACCGAAACATAATCTAAAATATTCATGGACTTATAACTAATTTTCCTCAAACCTGATTTGGATTTAAACAGAGTTATCCAGTTAAAGAGGACCCATCCGCAAAGAATATTCAGTTAATTTGAAAAAGGCTATTCCCACCATTTCGGTATAAATTGCCTATTACTGTTTCCAATTGAAAATTTCAAAACGACTGTTCAATGTAGATTTGACTTGAAACACTTAAACCCGAAATTCCCAAGAATGTTTTAAGATCTTGAAAAGGGCGCATTTCCCGTTACATTCGGTCATCATGAGAAAGGATATCAATCTTCCTTTAGAGACGTTCTCTTTCTACAAAGAAATGATAAGTTCAAAACTTTCAAATTCAGTCAAATTGTTCAGGCACAAAGACGTCTTAAACAATTGGCATGAATGTAATGATCAGCCTTTGAAATACGTTTTTTATTACCCACGTGGTCAACGTATTGGTAGTTGCATACTAATCTCGTACGTCACACGAGTGTCGTATCGCGTTGACCTGTGTCGTAACGACTTGACCTGAGATTCTAACGATTTGAGCGATGGCCTCTCAATTAGGTCACGTTGTGACGGAACTAATTTTTCATTCATAACAAACACGTGAATTCATTCATTCTACAACTTATATGCATTGTGGGAATATAAACATTGAGAACGTTGACGTATTGTTTAATTGTGAGTCGAAATGAGACATTATGTGCGTTGAAAAACATAAACGCAAAGTTTCCAACCAGTAAGGTTAGCCGAGTGAAGCAACTGCAAACTAAGAAACGGGGTGCTACGGAGTAGTTTAATGTATGAGGCTGTACGAGGCGATGACAACTGACATGCATCGTGACGTCGGTTACCAAGGGAGCAGACGAGCAAGGCGTAGTGACGTCAATACAGTGTGACGTCATGCAAAGTGAACAACAGAACAAACTTCTTCCGCAACCTCTTTATGAAACCGGTTTCGGTTTGAAACCATAACAGTAACAAAAATACGCTGTTTTGTCAATTTAATGCATGTAAGACGTGGGTAATAAATAAAATACCACACTCGGTCTCATAACATACGAATTATACGAAACTCGTGACCTTCCTATGGGTTCTGACCTCGCTTTCGCTTTCGAAGGACACTCGTTTCGTATAATTCGCATGAAATGAGACCCCGTGTAGTATTCTCTATTTATCCAGACTGAAGTGGCGCGAATCGGCATTTGCTGATACTATGTTGCAACGATGGGATGGTTTGGCTGGTATTGGTTTTCTTTGTTTGTATGTTTTATTTTGTTTTCTCTACCTAGTTTTAACTCAATCTGTGATAATCTAGTGATTCTACTGTCCTTCGTTGACAGGGTTTTATATATTATATGTATGTATTATAAATTTAGAACTAGTTTTAGTCACGATATGGCTGAAATATTGCCGATGTGACTTTAAATCTTAACTCACTCACTCACTTACTCACTATTTTGTTTTCGGTTTTGTTATGTTAGTACCAGTTGGTTATGTGAAGGATCAAAACCGACTCGGAGGTTTTGTTTGAAAATAGAAAAGGAGGAGATATTTCACAATGCCAAGGGCCTCCTTTCTCAAACAAGCGCGAGGAGGAGGTTTTGATCCAACTTACAATACCGATGACATGTACTATTTACATTAAAGCATTTCGTTGACAACAAAAACAAGGTTTCAATTGTTTATACTGATGGAAATGAACTTGGATGCAACTGGCAGCCGATACCTTGCCTTGCCCTTGCCCTGCACGTGTTGTTTGTGTCCTGCACGTGCGCTGCATGTGCTGCCTGTGTCCTGCATGTGCGCTGCACGCACTAATCGTCTTGTGAAGAACACATGATTCATACTGACAAACAATCATGATCCTCAAAGCGATCCTCAGTAGCTCTGTGGATAAAACCGCCAAGGGTTGCAGGTTCGAAACCAGGCATCAACACAATATATAGGAAGTTTTCAATATTGTGATATTTATCGATCATACTCAGTAATAGCAATACAAAGTTATGTCAATCTTCAAAACGTGTTCAAGTAAAATCCTGGGATTTCCTGGAGAATGCCTGGAAAACTGAGTTTTACCCTGTGAAAGAAGAACCCGACTGAAAGGTTAAGGGACGTCACTGGAGGTTTATAAATCTTCGTCCGTTATGGTGCCAAAACGAAACGCCTGAAAGGTAGGTTAAGGTTTTATGACAAGTGTGTCATATGAGGTGCAGAGGATGCATCTCAGAGAGCCGACAGAAACCTGGTAACAAGCTAGATTTAATCAAGAGTATATACAAAAAGGTGTCATAAATCTTTTATACTCAAAACTAATGTAACTCTGCCCTGCTGATCGGTATAATATTTAATTGGTATTATATTTTAGATTATAAGTTTAGATTATCTCTCTTTCTCCCTAACATTTTTGTAGGCCACGTCCAGAACTAGGTCACCGATCTATGTTTCGATCATTGTAGAAACATACAGGGTGTAAGCAAAAGGTAACACTGTGCGGCAGTTTTTGGGCAATGTTTCATTTGGAAAGGATCTCATCTACATCTCGACTTGTTAATCTATAAATTAACATTTAGTTTTAGAAGTTATCTAAAGCCTTTTAATCTCATCCTAATACCTAAGCCTTCCTATGAAGCAGGTTGGGGGCAGCTACTGGATGCACAATAAGCTGGATATATGTTTAGGACAAATATTATTTGCACATCACACAGCAACTTCTGTCTTTGCGGATTAAGATAGAATGGACAACGAATAATGCTACTTTATATGCACCTGTTGCGAGGTATTGAATTTGATTATAAGCACCAGAAAAACTAGGTGAAACTGTTGACTGTAACGGTGATGCAGGCCAGAAAACCGTAACAGTTTATCAGTTAAAATGATTAGTAAAATCGATAATCGAAAACAAAATTAACGGTAAACATAAACAAAGAAAACACATGCATAAGATATTACATAAATTCATCTGGATACTCTGGGAAGTTTGGCGATCAGTGCATACGAATTAAAAAGATTATTGATGTAACATATATTCCTTCAAACAAAAAACAACAACCAGTTTATTGAAACTGAGACCATTCGTCCTATAATTTTTAATGAGATTTTTGTATTGCTGAAACGAATAATATCAAGTTATCAAATGACAAAACGCCCTGAGGCACAAATCCTGCTTCATTGTTGAAATACTCACTAGGTATTCGGGTGATAATGCAAAACATCTTCTTACAGATAAAGTGTCTTTTTTCAGGTCATTGAATGCCCCAACCGTGATATTGCTGTAATGTTGCTAAAAGCGGCGCAGAACTAAACTCACTCACTCACTCATTGAATGCATCTGTGCATTTTGCAGGGGCGTAGCTACCATTATAAAAAAGCCCGGGATTACACATGATTGTTGCTAAAAAGGTTGGGAAAGCCCTCAATACTATTTAGATATAAAGCTTTGCAACCTATCGGGCTTACATGAAAAATTCGGCTTGCTACGCGTCTGTTTTGACAAAAACACGGAACCGACAGCGGAAGGATAACGTAATCAAGCCCAGAGAACCAGACTCCTGGCTCAACTTTGCATGACGCATCTTGAAGCCATCACAGCACCACAGATGTCCCAGACCCGGCAGTTATCACCAAGACTGTTGGTTTCGTCACGTTAAACAGAAGTGTTAAAAGCCTAACCAAGAAAGACCGGATTTAATCACGCTAAATCACCTATTTACTTTTTATCCGATCGTCTGAAATGCCACAATCGATAACGGAAACGTGACAGTTTAAACTTGCTATTTTCGTCCGGTATTTTATCATAGTGCGGCACAAATAAGGTCTCACCGAGACGTGCGATAACCATGATGATCTGGTGGAGGAAAATATAAAGCTGCATTTTAAATAGTTGTTAACAGAGTGATACCTTAAAAGCGTCTCAATGTTGAAGACTTGGATTTTTCTGGTGGAGCTTTTAAATGCTGAATTACAACGTAGCACATGATCAAGCTTGAATATCAACGGGTATCAATTTAGAATTATGGCTTTGTGCCTTTTACTATCAACTCCAGGGATACATAGGAAATTGCACGAGCTCCAAGATGTACAATTCAGGCCTGTTCAGTACGGGGCGATTAGAAGTCATTTCTGTTTTCTGTGGTAATTGTACGTTAGAATATCATTTAGATAAATGTCATATGAGATTTGCGGTGGCTGAGCGGTATAGGCGTCTGACTTTGTGTGCTGGCGATTAGGTGCCAGACACTGAAGGTGTAGGTTCGAATCCCGGATGGGACTGTGGAACATTTCAATGAATTAGCGTCTTTTCTGTGTTGTTGTTTTTGTCAGTCGTCCATCTGTTATTATCCACTCAAACAATATCAATTCCTTACGCGTGCTTTTAATAATCTGAACTTTTATAAGTGGTGCGCTTTCAATGATGTTCAGTATATTATGTATACATCACCACAATATCAAAGACATTTTTCTGCACATTCTGATTCACTATTCCGATTATAGCATGAAAATGCACTCCTTTAAAAAAATGACATTCGAGAATAGATTTAAGACCTTCTAATCACTACCACAACTACTACCTCCAACACAAACACCAACACCACCCTTCCGGTCATTTGGTTACCATGTGGACATCCCCGGCAATGTGGGCTATGACGTCATGTTTTTTCTTTGACGTGATTCTATGATTTCGAAGAACGTCAAGGATGATCAATGCATGACCTTAGCGTCAATCCTGTAGCGTGAAATCATTACTACACAAACGAATTCGAATGGATGTTAAACCGTATAACACATCACCAGAAACATGACTACCAAATATTTCTATTTACAAAAATACACTTAAAGGTCAATGGTCAAAATGAGGTACAGATTACGACGGTCTTTATGATGCAGGGGTAACAACTAGACGATGCTTAGGTTACCCGTCAGCTTCGTCTCTTTTGTGTATTTGAGCTAGGTAACATATCCTCAGCAGCAAAAAGAACGTCAGTACGAATTCAAAATTAGATTGGCACTGTACAAATCAAATCATTACAGAAATGGACATAATAAGCGGATCAAAAAACATTTTTGTGTACAATATTTTGACACATCAATGAATAACTCAGCACAATTTCAAGACATTACGTGAACGTTTGCAGTCCATTCAGACTCTTGACTTCAGTATCTAGTGTGACCACACGAGCGACAATAACTGCAGGACAGCGTCTATGCATGGAGTGCACCAATCGATTGATGACGGCCATTGGCACCTGGAACCACACTCTGAGAAAGGCCTGGCGCAATAAATCAGCTGTGTTCGGCCTTGGTATGACATTATTTAGTCACCTCTGAATTTCATCCCAAAGATGATCAGTTGGGTTTAAATCAGGACTAAGGGCTGGCCACTGCATAATGTTGTCACCGTTCTGCTGTAGGAAGACCCGTGTAGCTCTTTCAGTATGGACCCGGACGTTATCATGCTGGGAAATGTTGTTCCGGTGACGTGCGAAATGTGGTACGACGTGGGGTCTGAGAGCTTGGTCGATGTAGCGCACCGCTGTGATGCCGCCTCCTCTCCCTGGACCAAGGTTCTGGAACACCACAGGACCCACTCTCTGGTTCAGGCCTATTCCACCCCATACCATGATGCTTGCACCTCCACATGAGTCTCTTTCCATAACACATTGGTCTGAGTAACGCTGGCCACGTCGTCGCCATATTCTTGTTCTGCCATCTGCAGTTGATATGCAGTACCATTGCCTGTATCGCCAGTTTTGGTGTTGTAGGGCAAACTGTAGACGTTCACGCCGATGACGAGGGGTGAGGATAGGTCCACGGTAAGGTCTACGGCAAAGGAGGTTCCCGCTGTTAAGACGTCGGCGTACTGTATCAGTACTGATTGGTCTTCCGTGTGTTCCCACTGTCTGGCGTGCTGTTTCGGATGCCTGCATGAAGGGATTCTGTACATGCTGTCGCACAACATGGCGGTCTTGTCGTCTTGTGGTCGCCCTTGGTCTGCCAGTACGGGGGCGATCATTTGTTGTGTTGCTGGCCCGGAAACGTTGCTGCAGCCTGTCGATGGTCCGAACGTTGACCTGTAGGTGATTGGCAACGGCTTGTGCAGTGTGGCCAGCTTCAAGTCTTCCTAGCGCCTGGTTCCTCTCAGCTGTCGTGAGTCGCGGCATCCTGCTGACGTTGTAATGTGAATGTTTCAACCAGGTTTGGGGGTGCATTTTATAGGGCTGGTCCTTGTGAACAGCACGTGCAACATGAGTTGCATGAAAAACATGGAGAACACCGTACCATCTCCGAGATCAGGTTGCGTTTTTGAGACCATTTTTGAGTTTGGGAAGGAATGTCTTTGCTCAGGTAAAGTTTGAGATGTTGTCAAAAATATAGCATCAACACATTAAATGAGTTAACAGTTATCCGTTTCTGCGAAGGAAAATTTCAAACTGATGTTTCTTTTGCTGCTTAGTATATATTCACAAAGGTCACAATCCCCCTGTAGAAACCGCTTTCTCAAAGCCGTCAGCGGAGGATCGTTATATTAGATTTATATGGTACAATAAATTTTCGAATGCCTCTGTTGGTATTCATAACTGGCATCTGTTTTTCGCTCCATAAATTCAATTTGTTTCAGTAACAAGCCAAAATTGATCGGGCATACGTTACATCAATAATTACTTTAAAACTTTGGGGCGCGACCTGACCTGAAAGATAGTGATTATAATTGGTTCAATGATGTATTTCCGGGAGCTCTGTTCAGAAAAGTCAATACCCTGTCTTCATTACAATCCGGAAAGAAATCAAACTCGAGTCTCAGCCCTTAGAGGAATGGAGTCGACAACCTCCATTGACGGATCAAAGCAATGGAGAAAAAATGTCCAAGATTCTTCTGTTTTGCCATACCAACAGCATACGAGGTCACATAACTCAATGTTCAGGAGATTTTAAAAATGATATAGCAACTAAATATTGTTAAGAAAAGTCACTTGAAAGTACAAGATAACATGAGCCATAAACTTAATGTACAGCAATATCGATATGATAAAAATGTAAATACTGAATTACTGAAGTGTGCAAAATGTAATTATAATGTCATCCTATATGAATTTCACTTTTTATTGGTCTGTCCATACTATGATGAAAGCTGGAGACTGTTGTTACCAAGTTATTTTTATACCTATCCCACACATGAAAAGTTTAATTTGTTATTGTCTTCGCAAAATCTAGAATGCTTAAAAAATCTAGCAATCTTTTTTAAACGAAATCTACCAATTTAATTTGTATTACATATACATAATCACTTCGATGTCCATGAGCACTGAAATTATGTATATACACTTTTGTACTTTTGGCCACGAGGCCTTGAATATGAATAAACTTCTTCTTCTTCATAGCTGACGAATTTCAAAATGTACGTCTATGGGCACAGTGATTCTTTATTGATGACACAAAAGTTCAAAGAATTGTCAAATTTGGGCAATATTAATTTTGTTTTCCACCATGCTGTAACTAATACTAAACACATGAGATTGTTGCTTTCACCAGTTCCAACAAATATTTTACAAAAGCCAATTAGAGTATTAATGAACGAAACAGATACTTTCGTTCGAGTCGATCGGTGTGTTTTTTATACATTTCGTTCATGAGAATTAAATTGGTTAATTACAAAATTACGGATTATTGGTACATCAACTATTGGCATGTAATCACGCTTTATGAATAAATTCATTTGTTGTGTCTCACCTCATGGCAGAACCTAGATTCTGTCAACCCGATACCAATGCTCGTAGGCTGAATTTTGGATTTTCAAGACATATTTATATTATATATGCGGGTGAAAACTCAATTCATTCATTCATTCACTCATCCCTTTCTGACTCCAAGAGTTGGAGCTGACTCCAAGATTCAGCACTCCTCGAGTTGTTAACACGATACCAGTGTTCGGAGGATTCACAAAAAGGAAATATCGTCTCACGTCGCATTATCTTCACACGTTTAGCTGATTAAGTGGTATAATGTTCAAAGCTGTTCACTCACTGTATTACATGTACATGTGTCTGATGAAAACCTTCATTCGGATTTTAAAAATCCGATAAGTGGGTAATTGTATCACCGTATCTTGAAGGGCCACATGACGAAAGTCAACCACACGCAGGATCCATAATCGAGCGCTTCCATTCATGCTGTGGTCAAATTTTCTCTTGCTTCTCAGCGACCGGCTGTCTGTATGCGAGGTATAGTGGCTGGACATGACTGTATATGGGCGGGCACCTGCTGCGCTGCAACTATTTCGTCTTAGGCCAGGTTGGTTTCTCGACCAGGACAGGATGTCCTGACTGTTGACCAGTAACTGACCTCGCGTATCTACGTCACATCATTAGCGTTCATTGGCTGATTCTTTGTACTCACTGGTACGTGTTGTGGTCACTGAAGAGGACAGTTAAATTGTCTCTGTGTTGATACTGTCAGTGTCATTATGTTTGGTGGTGATCAATGTATTGGTATAATTGTATATAGGAGATGATAGTTAATGTATATTTTTAATAATGGTACATTCATAACCCTGTAATGATGGAAAATATGACAAGGCCTTTTTTCCCAAATCTGTATAAATGTAAACACATTAGGGTTCGATATAACATTTTGCTCTACTGAATATGTATACATTTGCAGAGACAATTTACGATGTATTTCGGCTTAACGCGTCTCCCAAAAACGAAACACATAGTTTATATTGATATTTGTGTTGTTTTGTTTCTTTAACGATGCATTCACCTATATTCCAGATATCAGGAGCTGGTATGTATATAATCGAGTCTGGATCAGACAATCCAGTGATCGACATCATGAGTATCGATGTAGGCAAATCGAAAACACTGACGTGTGGCATCAAGTCAGCGAGCCTAAACCCCCGATCCCGTAAGTCGCCAAGCATGGGTTACTGAAGACCTTAGCAATCACACAGTGCACTATACATAGACACAAATACGTCTGAAATGTCTTACATTGCAAACAAATGAAGGCTATTGTCGTAGAACCTTACCCATTAAATAGAAAAACTATCGTTGACATTTATCGACATCATTCGGAAATTCCATAATGCTTTCAGAACATATCTGAAAAGAGTTTAATCTGTGTACCATCATGCAACATCAACTACACCAATAACAATGAACGCAGTAAGTAAGGCTTAAAATACATAACATCAAATACACAAGGGTAAAACTATTGCCACAAATTACAAGACATAAAACACTTCTTCATACAGATGCACCGATGAGTCATCTGTAGGCCATAGCACTTATATATGTCAGTGATAATAGTGTCATATGTAAGCGAAGACAATGATATCTGAAAGCGATACCTCTGCCGTCCCTAGCTACAGATCGTTGACGTCAAGTTGAAAGTCACCTTTCCACCTTTATTTTGAAACGTGACTTAGGCATGTGAAAATGGATATATGAGATCCTTTTCAGGTTTTGTGTTTAAACCTTATATTCACTAGTTGTTTGACAAATCTGATATTTTATTCACTTAGAATGAGTAAGGTTAACACCATCTTTAGGATCACTAGTGATGTCAATTGTATCATTTATATTATCCGACCTTTCTAGTTTCGACCACTTGTATATCGTAAGAGTATAACGGGTGTCAAAAAAGGTTTGTATTTCCTCAAGGTTCGGGAATTAGCATTGTAGTGATTCTAGATGATACAGAAAAGGAAAATTAATCACAAATCTTCCTTGTTTACGGAAATTTACATTATTACTCAAATGTACATTTCTTAGAAAGGTCATCTTGCTGTAATTATGGACATAGTTGAAAGAGTTATTCTGATATTGATCTGATAGACATTTCATCATATTTCAAAAGAACAATTTAATCACTCGAAAAGATCATTGTACATTCAGAGTAAGTTACCATATTCTTCAAAGGACCGTGAAGTGATTAGATTTGTTTCTTGGCCGCTTTGAACAGGCTTAATATTGAAGTAAATCCTGATGATCTTAGTGGTTTGTAGACTTGGTGAAACTCACCGGCATGGTTGTAGTAAAGACTTAAGTGGAAATAATCCACGATCATAGGATCCTGGCAAACTTAAGGGATTCAACTTTGCATATCTATTTCATGCGCCTATTGCGTAACATATATATGTTTGGTTTTCGTAAGTTTGAGAAAGATGATTGATTTAGCGTATGTACATTCAGACTCAAGCCTGGTGTTAAGGGCAAATAAGTAAATCAGGGCAAGTAACCCTTCAACTAGGAGGCCACCACACAACTTACTGCCCCAGTCTAGCTGTCTAACTCCACTGACCTCCTTATCGATCAGCATTAAGCCAGGTGAGAATTCATTCGGGATTCCTCGAACAATAACGACTGGATATATAACCCACCCTATCCTCCGAGGAATAGAAGGTCACGCAACATACCATGGAAGATCATACACTCACGTTTCATAAGGCTCTGTTAAAAATTGCATTGACGAACCAAATAATGATAAAGTGATTACCAATGCACTACGATCAATATGGCCAATAGTATTAACATAGGAAGGATATAATCCCAGTTTGCGAGGTGTATACTGTAATCGCTTGTAGACTGAGAATAGCGTCTATTCGTGTGTCTGTGTCACGATTTCGCTGACTAAATAAGCTGATGGCATAGTTAGGACGTGATCTGGCTGATTATATAGATTAATCATAATAAAACTGACATCACAGAGCTTAGATGGGCTGAATTGTCGTCTATAACTACAGTGGTAGACAGACTTCCATAATTACGAAAGTCAATCAACAATGGGGACAGCAGATGACAAAGATACAGTGGATGATTTCTTGTACATATGGTATACTTTCAACATTTATCCTGTAAATATATGAGGTAGAATCACTTTTAGTTCGAAAGTACTTCCTTATTACTTTCATTTCTTGGCAACATTCTTTCCTTTTCTTGTAAATGTCTGAAAAATGTCCCAATAGTGTAGATGTGTGTTGTTTATTGTTCAGATACTAAAGGACCGCATCCGTGGTGTAGTGGTTAGAGCGTCCGCCCGGAGAGCGGAAGGTTTGCGGGTTTGATCCCCGACCGCGTCATACCAAAAGACGTTAAAACATGGTACTTGTTGGTCCCTGCCTGGCGCCCGGCATTAATGGGTACAACAAGGACTGGTCGGCTCAGAGTCAGTATAATGTGTCTGAGAAGGGTATCCATGCTTCACTGCGGCATGGTATCTCAGTGGGCTAGCACTATAAAACCAGCTTAAGTCTGGGCTAGTTCAAGCAGCCGCACCTACACATACACACGCATGCACGTTGTCATATGAGCGAAATATTCTCCGAAATAAATCCAATTTCACCTCACCTCACCTCACCTCAGATACTAAAGACAAAGGTAAGTGTTTTCCTGGTTTGTACGTTTGACGCATTAAGGGTATATATAGGTTTGTATTTAAGTCGTGTATGTTTGAAATCTATATATATATATAACGGCAGTGCATAACTGAGTCTGGTTCAGACAAGTTGAAGGTCAAAGGTGTCCTACAAATACACACAGTCGCCCAGCCTGACAATATCGTCATCGCGAGAAAACCTGTTCCTCCATCGTAAAAGTCTCTGTCAAAGGCCTGGGCCTGAGGTTATGAAGACCTATCAAAAAGTGTTAATAGCAGGTGTTTGCAAAAGCGTGAGCCCATCTTGCGCCATCGGTAGTAAATGTCAAAAACGACGACGTACTGCGAACGTTAACGTAAGGAAACATGAACGATTTGGTTGCTCATAACATGCAACAGGTAAACATTCCAGAACACCATTGCATAATGAATTAACAGTTTCACTGGACAGTATTACTGGGTCAACTTTCAGTGGTTGTGCCATTTCCAAACTGGTCCACGTTGTGGTTACCACCTTCAGCAGAAAACCATTACCAGAATGTAATGACCAGCCTTGGATGCTGACTCTTCCTCAATACAGAACGTCTGTGACATGAGGTGAGGTGAGGTGAAATTGGGTTTAACGTCATGCTTGAGAATATTTCGCTCATATGACGACGTGAATGCGTGTGTATGTGTATGTGCAGCTGCTTGTACTAGCCCAGACTTAGGCTGGTTTTATAGTGCTAGCTCACGGAGATACCATGCCGCAGTGAAGCATGAATACCCCACTCAGACACATTATACTGACTCTGAGCCGACCAGTCCTTGTTGTACCCATTAATGCCGAGCGCCAGGCAGGGACCAACAAGTACAATATTTTAACGTCTTTTGGTATGACGCGGTCGGGGATCGAACCCGCGACCTTCCGCTCTCCGGGCGGACGCTCTAACCACTACACCACGGAGGCGGTCACAGACGTCAACGACTACGTGAGCCACTAGTCCGGGTTCTACCAGAAGAGTTGACAAGATTCACTGAAATTGACATCAGCACCGTATAAACGAATGTTTGATAAATCGTTGGAACATGACCCATTCATTATTCAACAAGTCATCTCAAACGTCTCAAACGTCACTTCCCCGTAGTCTTCAAAGGATCATTGAACACTGTTGGTCGTTCCGTTGCACCCAGTCTTTTTTAGCCACCTCTTTTCTTCACTTGATAACTCTTTGTATTTTTTCCGGGTTCGATTCCCCTCATAGGTACAAAGTGTGCAGCCCATTTCTATTGTCCCCTGCCATGACATTACTAGAAAAGTGTGCAGCCCATTTCTATTGTCCCCTGCCATGACATTACTAGAATATTGTTAAAAGCGGTGTTAAAACTACTCACTCACTCACTTAACAATTTTAGATGGGTATATATTCCGTTTTAGCCGTATTGCGGCGAATTACGACGTTGAAATGGACATAATACATAATTTCAGCAGTTGAACTACATATAAATCCACGGATGACGCTTTGGTCTCAAATGATCCAATGATCCACTGTTTTTCTTGGCCATGGCCATCATTGCTTCTGCTGACCATAATCAATTTGCTCAAACAGACCTGACGGTTACTAATATTGAAGTACGAAATCCTGCAATAGCAACGTGTAACGATGCCATACATAAATGCACGTTTTCAGGTTGGAAAATATCTTCACCATTTTCTCCATGAAACATCATCAGCATCAGCATCAAAGCCAAACAAGAATAAGTGGAGGTCAAATTCCGCAGCGGAATGTACATATTGATTCGCCACTGCAAACTTAAATATATTGCTTGCTGTAGAAAACAAAATTTAAGATCGCCCCCAACTGTATTTACATTCATATAGATCGGAGAAATATGCTTTATCTAAAAAACGAAACATGATCTGAAATATTCATGGACGTAAAACTAACCTGAAACCTGATTTGAATTTAAAGAGTGTTATTGGAGGTCCCAGCCGCAAAGAAAATTCGGTATGTTTGGGAAACGGCCAACCCTACCATTTTGGTATAAATTGCCTGTTTCTGTTTCCAACTGGAAATTTCATATACGACTTTTCATGTAGATTTGACACGAAACACTTAAACCCGAAATACCCTAGATAACTATTAAACTTTTAACGGACGCGTTTCCCGTTTCAATCGATAACCATGATAAAAGATATCGATCTTTCTTTAGAGACGTTTTCTGTCTATAGAAAAAGAATTTGTGAATGAATAGAGAACATTGTCCGATCAATGAAATTATTTGCCATCCCAGAGTCAAATTGTTCAGGTTAAAAGACGTCTTAAACGATTGGCATGGATTTTAAAAATCGGCCTTTGAAATACGTCTTTTATGCAGACAATAGTGGCGTGAATCAGCATTTGATGTACAGGATACTATGTTGCTTTTTATCTGATTAACAGAAATGGTTCAATAAATCTGAAATATCCCGCCATCCCTTTTTTCTGTTTCAGGTTTCCTTTCGTGTAAACACTGATATTGATGTAAATATTCCTTTATTGACTTGAATGTGGCCACAATGGCCACGTTCTATTCAAGCAATATATACTTCATTTCAGAAGTTTAGACTCACTATTGTACATATAGCCACTTATTTCAGGCAACTGTTCTGAACTAAATTTTGCAAAATATCCCTTACTGTTTAAAGGTGAACTGATGAATTGTAAAAACAAATTCGTAACGTTGAAAAGAGTATTGTCATGAGTTCAAGAAATGATAAAAGTCAGTGAAAATCGGCAAATCCTTAACACCAAAACGCAGCTGTTCACATCCACGATATTTGAACATGCTTTTCAGCAATTTGATGCATGATACTCGTGCAGATCATCTGCATAAGGTTTGCAGTTGGTTCCCCTAAGTTAGTGGAGAAATCAATCTTCGATGTAACCATATATATATATATATAATATATATATATATATATATATATATATATATGTATATATCCATAACATATAGTGAGTGTTTTAAGTGAGTCTAAACTTTTGAAAGGAAGTATAGTATGCTTTTGCCTGCCTTTTTAGCTTTGCTTCAATTGCTGCACTAGGTACAGAGTTTATCCGTTAATATGACTCTGTAGGTGTATCTTACTAGGGTTTACTGATGCCTTTGCTGCACTACGGTTGGGCCCATGTAATGTTGTATTACAATTGAGTTGATGTCATATTACGCTAAAGTTGGTTTGTTGCCATGTTGCACTGAACTTGACTTCATGTCATGTTGAAGTTGAACTGATGTCATACTAATGTATAATTCAGTTGATGCCAAACTACTGCATAGTTGATTTGAATTCATACTGTTGCATAGTTGAGCTGAAGGCAAAAGTTGACCTAATGTCATGTGGCACAAAAGTTGACCTAATGTCATGTGGCACAAAAGTTGACCTAATGTCATGTGGCACAAAAGTTGACCTAATGTCATGTGGCACAAAAGTTGAGCTAATATCACGTGGCACCAAAGTTGAACTGATGTCATGCTCCACTGACGTTGAGCTGACGTTACACAAACTACCCACAACATCTGCCACCAAATTGTGCCTATTTTTTACTTAATTTTCGCTCACATTTGACTGGAAACGTCGCCTCTAATCCACTCTATTTAATCTATGTGTCATTTACACTAATTACAACTCCTTGCTTACATTCTATACTAAGTTTCGACCACCGTCCTCTACCAAGGCAACACTAACACTTATCACAATGTTCCAACTAAATTTGCCATCTAAGTACTCTGCAAGTAACTTGTACACAGGTCCACTTCTACTCAATCACAGTAGACATCAAAGCCAGATTTGAAAAGGAACCATTAAGGACCAAGCCATCGCTACTGAGTCCTAAAGAATCCCATCGTGTCCACATCCCGGCAATAAAGCCCAGCAAGAAGGTGATCGGATAACGTTTGTCCACTTTCTGTAGATAGTCCACATGGGCAGGCTTTATAATGACTAACCCCATTACCGTAATCTGTCAGTGACAAACAGCATCTCCTGTGGCCGTATATGACTTATACCCACGACAATACTAAGCGCGGCTGTGACAAGCCCGGCAATATACCGACACCGGGGGACGGTCGCTGCAATTAGAACCAACGCATTCAGGACTATGGAAGTGGTATCACTGGTTAACCTAGACCAATGACTGTTTGAGTCACTCCTGGGTCCTAATCCATCTATCCAGTACTTTCGTCATTGCCAAACCACTTCATATGTCAATTACAATGATCCCTCGTTTTGTGTCTCTAATGCCACCAGTTGTCATAGGATATGGACCCGTTAGTATAGGTCTTGGACAAACGACAGGTCAATAAGCCAGACTCCACTGCTCCTTGAGGCCCTCATCCACAAACATAAAACGTCATCGGCCGACAGTGAATAAGAAATCTCCCTTACCAGCAGAAACGTAATCCCGTGGGCGTTGAAGGCAAAATAGCGGTGAATGGATCGCTAAAAATGATTAAGTGTTGGTGAAGCATACCGGCAAAAACTGTATTGTCGTTAATGGTCAACGGCACACTATTTAAGTCAGTTAAAACCAGGATACATTAATGTGTTAATTCTACCATGAAGTTGCGAAGCAGTCGATTCTGAGGTATTAATCTGAAGTACATGATCCCATAAAGACCGATGCAGATATTAACTGATAAACAAGAGTGCAAACTGTAGAATATCATTGAGCCTTGAACATTCCCTTTTTAAAGTTCTGCGTTGATCTTTTTATTGAATGACAATGGGGAATTTTCTTCCCCTCTGTGGTGTCTTAGGCTGCTGGTTGCAGTGATCGTTATTGTTTTCAAGTAAGCTTGAGCCCAACATACTATTTAGCCTTTTCGACTGAATATGACGCTGTAGAAATTATCCCCGACCCATACCACATTAGTACAAGCTGAACACTTTTCTTCTTTCCTCAATTGAAATATTCAATTCAGAATGTCGTCTTTCTGACTTCATAAGCTAGACAAGAGTACAAACAGCAGAATATTATCGAACATTCTCACTCTTTTATAATCCGGTGCTCTATGACTTTAGTATCTCTAACTGAATGGCAGTGTGGACTTTTCGTCCCCTCTGAGTTCTTATGACCAGTGATCGTTGTTGATTTCAAGAATTCTTGACATAAGCACAGATGTCGACGTACTTTTCGTCTTTAACCAGTAGAATTGTAATGTTCCACTAGAGCATTATGTCGTTCAAATGGTTTCTAACCATAACGTTTCCTTCCCTTGCGATATTGTTAGAAGTATATATTTTCAAATACGACCAAATGTTATACCTGCACATATTGACAATTGAAAGTACCATACACCAACTATTCTGTTTCAGTTCCAGAACAATATTAGTTTCCCTTCCGCCAGCCTCTCTGCCATGATCCTGAGTGAAGCTGGTAAGACCTACATTGAAGCTGGTAAGGGCCATTGTGAAGCTGGAAAGGCATACAGTGAAGCTGGTAAGGCCCACGGTGAAGCTGGTAAGGCCCACAGTGAAGCTGGTAAGGCCCACGGTGAAGCTGGTAAGGCCCACAGTGAAGCTGGTAACGGCCATTGCGAAGCTGGCATGGCCTACAGTGAAGCTGGTAAGGCCCACAGTGGAGCTGGTGTGTCCCTCTTTGAAGCACGTCCGGATTTTGCAACATGATATGAGTTCCTATCTCAATGAGTCTCCCTTTTGGTAAAAATGGCGTAGCTTGTTTTGATTAAATTATATTGATAATACTATTGATTATTCAAATTTTGTTTGGTATGCTGCAATTCGTAGAATGAGACACTGAGACAGGGGAACAACATCAAACCCCAGCAAAACATTCCGTCAGCAACTTTGCTCCTGACAAAACATTTAAGTCAATCCAAACACGCAAGCCGGATTTTAAGTAATACCCTCTTTCTTAAAGCGAGTGAACGGCTCTTGCGTGTGAAAGTCAAAACTGTTGGGGAAAATCTTTAGCACGCAAACAGATGGTAACTCAAGTCCAAGCACAACGGAAGCTTTGACACATTGTGGAGTGGTGAGGTTACTTTTACTCACTGCATACTTTGAAAACAACGAAAACTTATAATGATTGTTGGCAAAGATGCTGTGTACAGAGGACATGTGAATAAGCAGATGTTGGAGATGCATGAAGTACTAATGGAGAAAGGGTGCACAAGTGCTCAGAGATACAGTCGTCAAGTCGTGAATCAGTATTTATATATAAAAAGGAAAGCAAGATTTATGGATGTCAACTTCTTTATTGTGAATAACACACAATATTGTTGTGTTATTCACAATAAAGAAGTTGACGTCCATAAATCTTGCTTTTCTTATGCATTCCACTTCTAAATGCCCTTCCAAGATTTTATATATACAGTCGACACGTCTCCGGGGACCAACGTCTTTAGTGCTTATATAAAATAGCATCGACACCACCAAGGACCATAGATCAATGCGTGAATACATCAGTACTCAGTAAACAGGAGGTTAACATTATGGGCAACGACCAATGAAGTCGGTTTGCGGAGACAAGCAAATGGCCATACTCTGCTGTGCTGTGCTATGCTATGCTGCGCTGCGCTGCCACTACGCATTATTACGATAGTATACATTTAACCTGCGCTAGGATTTCAGCTTGATAATTTTAAATGAGCGATGAATCAAATGAATTTTGGGTCAGGTTAACCTGATCACTGTCATTCTAAATAATTCTCTAAACAAACGACATGGAAATATTTCATTATCTGTGTCCTCTTGAGAGGGCGCGTAAGTCCGGAAACTTTCAAAGTAAATTCATACTTATCAGTAATTTTTAAAACGTAGTATTTTTGTGTTTTTAATTTGGCTAATTTTGACTACAATCGGGCTGAAGGGATGGTGTAAATCCAGCTAGGCCCAATGCAGGTTGCAAAGCTACTGTAAGTCCCCCATGGTCCCTAGTATGGTAATCTGCCTTCAGTTGTTGGTGATCTATACTGTTTTTATGTATCGTCTTCTAATGTTTTGAATTTAATTATTAGTTTTGAATTTATATCTGTGGTAATCTAGTTTTACTGCCCTTCGTTGACATGTGTTTATAATTTACTTTTAATCATTATAAATTATAATTTGATTTAGTCAAGATATGGCTGAAATATTGCCGATGTAACTTAAAGTATGTTGAAAACAGACAGCTCTTCAATTGCTGGTTTTGTCTTTGCCTTGTTAACATTTCTTCATAAATCCCAGGTCCAGTAGTACAAGGTACCTGCGAAACTTTGAGTCCTTCGTTTGTAAGCATCACAGTTCCACTTCTACAAGATACCTGCGAAACTTTGAGTCCTTCGTTTGTAAGCATCACAGTTCCACTTCTACAAGATACCTGCGAAACTTTGAGTCCTTCGTTTGTAAGCATCACAGTTCCACTTCTACAAGATACCTGCGAAACTTTGAGTCCTTCGTTTGTAAGCATCACAGTTCCACTTCTACAAGATACCTGCGAAACTTTGAGTCCTTCGTTTGTAAGCATCACAGTTCCACTTCTACAAGATACCTGCGAAACTTTGAGTCCTTCGTTTGTAAGCATCACAGTTCCACTTCTACAAGATACCTGCGAAACTTTGAGTCCTTCGTTTGTAAGCATCACAGTTCCACTTCTCGTTTGTAACTACAAGATACCTGCGAAACTTTGAGTCCTTCGTTTGTCACCATCACAGATCCAGTTCTACAAGGCACCTGCGAAACTTTGAGTCTCGCGTTTGTCAGCATCACAGAAAAGGGTTACAATATAAGACCTGCTTCACTTCGGGATTACTTCCCACATCAAGTGACATGCCGTGATGACTGAAATTGTGTTGAGAGTTAAACCAAAATCAATCACACAATTTAATTCCCAGAACCTGATGGATGTTTCATAATATAAGAACAGCTTCCAATTTTAACATCAGTTTACAGTGACACTGTGTTATTACGGACGGTATCTTGCCCAGAACTGTCCTCCTGATTGACTCATTTTTGCTGCAAACTGGACAAATCATTAACTCCGCACTTGAGGCTTGGGGTCGAAGTTCTCTTGGTCAGGCGGTTTTAATAATAATATAGACTGTGTCACTAAAATGATTGATGATGGGCTAGGATGCTCTTAGGAACTGGAGTTATTGGCAAGTGGAATCAATTATTACTGAGAACAAGCTACGTTAAAACATAACATGTGACCACTCTGCCTGTGGCATGGATCAATTGCCCCTCCCATCCATAAGGTGAGTTATGTTTATGTTTGTAATAATGGCTTCGTGTAACAGAGCGTGCGAAGTGCTAAACAGTCATAAAGTTCCGAACCGTCAACGCGGCAGGTTATAGATGCAATTAAGCCCATTACGTCCGTCCAAACAACTTCGCTGTTGATCGATAATCGAGCCTCTGTAAAAGGTGTAAAATCATTCGTTGCAAGTGTCAGGCTGCTTGATTGCAATTCATCAGAGAAATGTCGAAAGGAGAATAACCTAGAAGTCGTAAATGGCCCCATGGAACAGCGTAGGGGTCGTAAGAGAGACCCTAAAAAGTACATTGATTACGTGGGTGAGTCTAGTTTTAGGCCGCTCTTCACTGTGTACCCATAAATTGAGAAAAAGAAAATACAACAAGAAAACTTCAAGATTGTGGAGCGATATATATCGATGACTTTGCCACTGCCCTTCGTAAACCAAGACAGCCTATAGAAGTCGTAAATGGGACAGTTTATAGATTGTACAAGAGAACAGCCTTAAGGTTACAAAGGAGAAGAAGTAGTCGAAGTAATTAGAGGGAAATATTACAAAAAGGACAAAATCAGAACAACAGAAAAGGAAAGAAACTGTTTTCTTGATTGTTTGTATCAGCATGTAAGTAGTCAAGTGTCAGTTAGATTAATCAGAGAGCAACGTCCCACCCTGTAATGTACGATGTGACACAAGTTACCCCACCAGGCCCCGATTTCCCGAAACAAATTTAAAGTTTTACTTAAGTTTCAAACTGAGTTTGACAATTTGAAACAGCTGATTTTTACTCAACTGCTTTTTGAAACAAAAAACCCCAAACAACTTAAGTAATCTATCCACCAAACTCAAATTGTCTACTAAGTTTGAGTTTAATATCGATTTCAATTCATTCTGGGAAATGGATTTTCCGGCGTTTTCTCAAATTTGAGTAAAAACTCTAACTTAAGTCTATACTCAGACTTAAGGTTGTTTCGAGAAATCGGGGCCTGATGAATATTAGTCTTTTCTTACGACAAACAAGGACACGAAAAAGTCTTGAAGTTGTTTTTGACAATCAATCTTGAAGCTGATGTGGCGAAGAAGTTATTGACAACAGTTTTGAAGTATTCATTTACAACAACCTTCAAGTAAAGGAGACTACCTTTGTCATCATTTAGAAGTCTCTTGTGGCAACAGCCTAAAAGAGGTAAACCTCTTAGCAGGTTTTGAGATTAGATTTTAAGTCCTTGTTGATCACATCCAACCATCAAAGTCATTATTAAGAACGGATTTCAGTTACTGAAAACTGCCTTGAACTTGAAAAAAGTCCATCATAGACTTTGGTACTGAAAACTCGGGATCAAACCTAGACCGCAGTGAAATTGACAACACTATACATTGATTTGGAGTTCCTATAATTCCCTGTTAACGCTCACACAATCTAATGAGCAAGGAATATTGTTATTTATGTTAGAATCATCAGTCACTCTGATATGGTCCCTACGAGTCAGTTGCAAAATAAAAAGGAATTCATGTCGAAATATGATTGGTTTAAACAACCCGTCGTTTTAGGGATTCAGGAAATTGTTCGGAATTTTCACTGTGAATAAAGGTTTATTGTATTGTGATCTACCTTCCATTGCTGGTGATCTATAGCCAGTTTTATATTGTATTGCCTTGCATTATAGTATAAGTCTTTAGTTACATGCTAGTTTTATATCTCTATCTGTGATACCCTAGAAGTTTTACTGTTCACCGTAAACAGTTTCTAATATTATTGATCTTTACTGATTATTAATTGTTTTCGTCACGATATGGCTGAAATATTGCCGATGAGACGATGAATATTAACTCACTCACACACTCACTGTGAATAAAAACCTGATAGATCCAGTATCCTCTTCACTATTGTTCATTGAAGTAAACCGATCCTTCAAGGGCGTGATAGCCTAACCTCGCCTACGTTCCTAGACCAATTAGAAGCAGCAATCAGGAATACACCTACCTATGTAATTACGAAGACGTTTTGGGCACTATCCTGGCGCAAATGTATTGACATGTCAATGCTGATGCCACTAAAGAGGCGACAGGGCTATCAATTTCCATCATGACCATGTCGCTTTCATTGTTTCCCAATCAGTAGTCTAGACTAATTGACGTGCGCATCCTCTGAAGTGTACTGCCAAGAGGAAACAGTGACACTTGACTTCGCTCTAAGGATGAGCCAAAGCCACAAAACACATCGTATAGACAATCTGTTTGTCTCCAAATGTGAACGATGAATTATAGATTTCAAAATAACTTAAAGTCGGGAATAGTCTCTTAAATGGCAATAGGGAACACAGCAATGAATACCCTGTGCCCAACAATATTTGTTGTTTGTTATTTTTATATTCATTATTCATCAATGGAAAAAAATGTTTAAGAAGCTATATTGACGTTTTCTCGACAAGTTGACATCTAAACATAGTTGGGCACGATGGTACGCCCGAACATACAGGTAATGACAGCTTAAGAGGTGTTGTCACATGATAATTTGAGTTGCAGTCCATCACGCCTTATTTTGAACCAAACGGGCTGAAGATCTGTTGTCAAACACTTCACAATCAATGTGATATGAGAGGTTTTCAGGGTAGATGAAACTAAGTGCCTGGTTACATGTGTCGGATCTAAGGGGAAGTGATTCTTTAACCAGGAGACACCACTAAACAAATTGTTGTTAATCCCAGTCGTCTAACTCCATTGACTTCGGTATCGATCAACATTAAGTCAGGTGAGCAAAGTACACCTAGACTGTTCCGACAAACCCACGATGGTAAGATAGGTGGTATAAATCACACAGCATATTGATGAAATAATAATCACCAAATTTGTAAATCATTTATTAGTTGAGAAGAGAGGTAATAATAAGCTTTCAGATTTAACGTGACAATGTTTACAGACAGGGGTTAGGCTGCATCTGTTTTCCTAAATTCTATAAATTGTTTTGTGGTGTACTAGAATTGTTTCCGAGCGATTGCTAGAATACAACCCCAGAGAATAGATGTTGATGAATTTTGGGTGAACTTTTTGTGGATATGTAAATGCTTCCTATTCCCTACAGGGCACAATTGTGCACGTAACACAAGGTGGCGATTATTGGCAAAACCCACTCCATGCATATATAGAATACAAATGAAAGTTTGCTATGACACAGAACAAAAAAGTTCGTTTCACCTGTCCAAATTTGAATACATTATGTTTTTCAAATTCAGTTGTTGAACAGTTTAATCAAAACATTCCTTCGAAAATATGATCCATACCTTCCTTACAACAAATAATGATGGCTCAGCTGGGAAGCTTACAAGCAGACGGATGAATGGTGGATCATGCATCTAGATTATACGTAAGATTTCGGATGGTGGATAAATTTGTGATTATCGTAATGTGACCAAATGGGTGGCTTGGACAGGCAAACAGATGGACAATTTGCGTAGATTATCCTTTGATTTTGAATTATGTTTTGTCATTTTTTGTAATATTGTTGGTCCGAGCCTCTTCTTTAAATATTAACAGTCAAAGGAATATAAACTGATTTATAATCGGCCAGATTTATGATTGTTCTATGTATAGTCTACTGTCCTCAATCCGATGACAACGACAATAACGAAGTAATACATTCATTGTTAGGTTGCTTTCATTCAATTGGCCATTAACAATGATATTGAAACACAGTTGAACCAGAAGAAAGAGCCACAACTCATATATCACTGTGTATTTATCCTGTTAACATGGTCATCCTGAGCGTTCAGCCATGAGGGCCCATGGTCCCTAGTATGGTGATCTACCTTCAGTTGTTGGCAATATATAGCCTGTTTTTACCTTGTATTGTCATCTATAGTTAAACTGTTTTAGATTTAATTACTAGTTTTAAATTCGAATCTGTGATAATCTAGTTATTTTACTGTCGTTGACAGGTTTTTATGGTTTACCATTGCTTACTATGCATACAATTAATTGTTCTCGTCACGATATGGCTGAAATATTGCCGATGTGACGTTAAATTTTAACTCACTCACTCACTCAGCCATGAGGGATTCAAACACAACCATCTTGTATAGTTCTGGTTCGATGCTCGTTGCATGTGTATGTGTAAGAAATACATCTTGTATGACGCTTGACTAACGTTCATTGTGCGACTTCACTGTGTTTATGTCATAACTTGTGTTATTGTCAGACTCCTCAAGAAAACTAGAAAACATTGCCTAGGGTAAGCTAAACGATTCAGCCAAAGAAATCTTTGAACGTAACGTAAGTGAGGCTAGACATGCCGAAGGCCTGCAGACTCGTCTATATAATTAGTGCACTAACCCTGTCGTAATGGTTGGCTTACAACATACATATTTGTTTTTATTTCTAGAAAAGAAAATCAATAAGCGTCCTTCAGAGACTTAAAACTAGGTATCCAACTCTGATTTTCTTTCATCAGTGACGTCATAAAAGACTTATCTGCACATGTCATGGATAAAGTGTATATACTGTTTTCAAAGTGATAATTTCCGAAATAACTTTCAAACCACATGAAATGTGGTAATCCCAAAGTCACTGGATGATAATATAAGTTTCAAATGGTCAAAGCATCAATTTTCCTGCTCCACTACAATCAACTGTCATGGACAATGTTTTCGGTCTCTCCTCAGAGACGTATTCTGGGCATATTAAGAATAAAACTTTATCCGATCAATATACATGTAATATGTTTCACAGATATAACTTGTTTAGCTTACACTATATTTTCCCACAAATGTTCTCGCGACACGAAATGGCGTCATCTTCTTTCTTCTCCCTGGACGATAATCATGGACTGCATTCAGCTGAAAGATTGTGTTCAATAATCTTTGGGGGAGCATTCTACATTCTGCATTAAAGGACACCATTACGCGATACTCAGAGGATGGAAGAGATGATCTAAAAATGTATGAATTTCAAAATTAAATATCTGTCCCCGAACATGTTCAGAAAAGAGTATGTTCTCTGTTACATAAACGTGTTTCCTTCTTTATATAGAGATTGTTGTCTTAAAATGTCTCAGCCAAGCAAAGCCAAGGAAAGCAAAGCAAAGCTGGGAAAGCTAAGCCAAGTAAAGCATGGCAAGGCCAAAGGTTCACCTGAGCCAAGCTCGCAATTCGAAGGTCAAAAGTTTGGAAAACTCCACGACAACGAAAGTCAAGATGTCGGAAAAGCAACTCTTCAAATGAACACTTCATGTCTACCTTCAATTCCATGTCAACCTTTACATTAGCGTATCCTGTTGACAGCGGTAGTCAGCGTGGGCTAGAAGAGTTAACAACGGTCCTGAAAGGTGGCTTGTGACGAGATTAACAGCGTCTGCTGAAACGCATGGTAACAGAGTTAACCAAACTTTAATAGAAAGTTGGTCAAGGGTCATCAGATCAGTGTAAACCCGTATCAAACCAGTATTCTCGATCACTAGTATGTTGCAGTTTTTTCTATTGTATTCAGTTCTTGTAGCATGTTGTTATGCATTTATGAATGTGGTCAATTTTTATCACAAATAGATGTATGTTCAGTTCTGTCAAGACTATATTTCCAAAGTTCCAGATTTATTTTGTCTATTAATCTTTTGTGTATGAATTGTGTTTTCTGATCTGAAGGATGAGAAACAGGATCAACATAAGGAGGAGGAGAAGAAGAAGAAGAAGAAGAAAAAAAGAAGAAAGAAAAAGTATTATCACAAATTACTACAGTCTTAAGAAAAACGTCCCTAGAGTGGTGGTCTACCTTCAGTTGTTGGCGATCCTCAGCCTTTTTATATTGTATTGTCCTAATCTGAAATCCTATTTTAGAGATATATGCTTTTTTATTTCTTGATATTGTGATATTCTAGTCGGTTTTACTGTCCTTCGATGACAGGTTTTTATAATTTACCATAAATGACTATGTATAACAATTAAATGTTCTCGTCACGATATGGCTGAAATATTGCCGATGTGACAATAAATTATAACTCACTCACTCACTCACTTAAGAAG
This sequence comes from Haliotis rubra, assembly GCF_003918875.1. Classification (NCBI taxonomy): domain Eukaryota; kingdom Metazoa; phylum Mollusca; class Gastropoda; order Lepetellida; family Haliotidae; genus Haliotis; species Haliotis rubra. The sequence goes on from NW_025767640.1 coordinate 294,941, forward strand.
AAACAATATGTAATAGTAACGTCACTATCTTCATTAGAGCTACTACTAAAGATAGTGTGCCATTTTAACTACAATAGGCCTGAAAACACCAAAGATGAATTTGCAACAGTGGTAGGATGATTACATTAGTAACGGATTTCTAGTAAATGACGATTTAAGTCGTTCCATACTAGAAAAGCTTTTCAACTATGCTTCGGCCTATGTATGATTGCAGAATAAAATGGAAAACACAATAGAAAATGTTAGAAAACAAGTTCCAGAAAGTTGCCTGAATAACACTGAACGCTTTGGAGAAAGTTCATGTATTTCAATGTACATTGTACTTTAAAGCTGGAAAACTGAAAACTTCTGCTTAATCTAGTGGCTGGAAAGAATTGACTCAATCAATCATGTGTACATAATCCGGTTTTATTGGGTTCCTGTTTTCTCTTCATCACCTCTGATGTTATTACAATGTTATAATAACCTTCTGTTGTTATTGTTAAAGCACATTACTTCTTCACCAGCCATATTTATTTCGGAAACATAAGAGATTATTCACTCTTGCATGGAAAAGGGAAGACGTGCTATTATGACTGCCTGACTGACTGAGTTGGTTTTACGCCGCTTTTAGCAATACTCCAGCAATATCACGGCGAGGGACACCAGAAATGGGCTTCACTCATTGTACCCATGTGGGGATTCGAACCCGGGTCTTCGGCGTGACGAGCCAACGCTTTAACCACTAGACTACCCCACCGCCTCTGCTATTATGACAGTCTAAGATGCTGTTGTTCATAAATTGTCTCAATTTACTCGTTTATAATAGCATAACGTGAAAATATAAGGACCATGGTTCAAAGTATTGACATATATAGGCACCGTCAGGATGTGACGTCACACCATGTGACCAGCGTCGGCTTCACTGGGGTCACCATACTCGAGGGCACGTGACAACTGGTTACCTGCCTCCCATTAGAACACTTTTTACTGCAACCATGAGCCTTGTGGTCGAAGACTCAACAATAAGACTTCTTGAAGGGAAATTTGATAAAGTGAAGCCGGGCTCTGTTTGGTTGAAGAGAAGAAGTCTTACACCCAATTGCGCAGATTGATGCTCATGCAGTTGATCACTGGATTGTCTGGTCCAGACTCGATTATTTACAGACCGCCGCCATATAGCTGGAATACTGCTAAGTGCGGCGTAAAACTAAACTCATTCACTCACTCACTCCACGTCTGCAGTTTTTCTTTGACTTACTCGTGTCTCTCATGAGTATATAGAACTGAATTAATCCCTTAGCGAGATAAAGTAAATGTTAATCTAGCTAGCGTCGCCATGAGATGATGAGACAATTAAAACTTCTGGGTTAAGGACTCAGCAGCCTCTTAATTCTCTTTGTTTGACTTAGAAGAATAATGTAATTACGTTTTGCCATACCCTGTGATAAGGGCATTTAAGGAGTGCGTTCGTCACAGTAAATTCGCCTTCATCTATATACTGAACTGAAAGTCATAGATGACACCGGGTGTTCATGTAAAGGCTAAGCATATCCATCAACTCCCACTCCCACAATTTGCTTTGAGGTAAGTATACTATCCCCAGGACCACCTCCGTGGTGTAGTGGTTACAGCGTTCGCCCGGAGAGCGGAAGGTCGCGGGTTCGATCCCCGACTGCGTCATACCAAAAGGCGTTGATCCCTGACTGGCGCTCGGCATTAATGGGTACAAGAAGGACTGGTCGGCTCGGAGTCAGTATAATGTGTCTGAGTGGGGTATTCATGCTTCACTGCGGCATGGTATCTCAGTGGGCTAGCACTATAAAACCAGCTTAAGTCTGGGCTAGTACAAGCAGCCGCACACACACATACACACGCATGCACGTCATATGAGCGAGATATTCTCAAGCACGACGTTAAACCCAATTTCACCTCACCTCACCTATTCCCAAAAAGAAACGCATAGGCGTTTTGTGTTTTTAAGAATCTATTAATTACCTTTTGTGTTCTAACAATCGTCAAAATATGTAACAAAAGTGTTGATAACATGATTTTACACAATTAAAACAGTAAAAAATCGATTTTACCTGAAAATGTTGATTTTGGTGAGATTTCTTACAAGGACTAAAAAGGCATAGCCACAAGGCAACCGAAATCACCTTTCAGTTTCCGAAATCGGCATTCGTTTTAAAGGAGTTTCAAGATCAAATCACTACGCTACGTCTTGACTGCGACACGGAACATCACCATTGAAAGAATGCACGCTGGAGATTACCAATCTGATTTCCTGGCTGACTTCATTGAGGCATGTCATCGTATTCCAATTGAGTAGATTGATGCTCATCACGTCAATCACTGGATTGTCCGCTTTGTATTGCATTGAAAACATCATGGGCAGGTGTCGACATGCGTAATGAGAACATACATACATTTAATCAACCTCTGTGTAAACATACATGTAACAAACCTTCTCCTTGTCAGCCAGGATGCGGTTAAAAGGCATTTATCTTGGATCTGTCAATAAACTATTCTCGGAGTGTGACATAATGTTCTGTGTTCGTATGTATAGGCTTAGTACACAGCTACATGTCTACGTTCTGGGGATGTGCATGACTGGGCATTTTTTTCTTCTTAATGTGTACTAAATGTATATTAAGTGAGGGAGTGAGTGAGTTAATATTTGTAGTGGTCAAAGACCAAACAATGTTATCTTAAATCTTATTCCGTTTGTTTTTCTGTTTGGTTTGTAAATACGGCTCCGAGTTTCGGATTTGAGTCCGAATTTTGTATATACCAAAAAGGGAGGTAATGAGTTTCCTTATTTATTGGGAACACGACCGCATGGTCGCAGATGAAAGTTGGCAGCCAAAGAGAAAAGAAGGTCCTGAATATTGGTAAATATGCAATTCATTGCTTTGGACCATGCTGTTAATATGCTCTATCATTATTTTAAAAACCTTCTGGATATTTTAATGCTAAAAGCATAAATTCAGTAAATAATACTATTTATTGTTTTATATAACTTTCTTTATGAGTGTCTATGTTCAGAACATATTCATTTAATTTTCAAGCAAGAACTTTGTCAAATGTTCATGCTGAGTAGGACTAGGTCCCCACGTGTACTTGAAGAAATATTTGAAGTTAAATAATAGTGTTTATTCATTAAAGTAAAGAATTAATTTGGCATTTCACCGCAGAATTGGTATACTGTGTTTTAGTACATATTTTGGGAGGGTTTCTTAATGCGGCATTTTGTATACAGGCGGAAATTTCTTCCATGGTATAACACCTTGGGTATGGTGCATTGTTGCTATTTTTTTGCTATAAATATTCATATTTGAGATTGGAAATATTACATTGCATTGTATCAAAAAATTCATGCTGGTGGAAATTGACGACAACATGCATTTGTTAGGAATTATTGGAGGCATTAATACTTATGCATTCTATACCATATTGGGGTCAGTGGGGTGGCCTTGTGGTTGGAGCGTTCGCTGGTCACGCCATGGACCCGGGTTCGATTTCCCACATGGGCACATTGTGTAGCCTCTTTCTGTTTATCTTTTCATGGGAAGATGACATAACATTTCACACAAATAAACGTAACCAAACCACTTAAGCATAACAATTATCTGCTAAGAGCAGACATATCTTTAAATTAGATTTTCAAATTTATTCCGGTTTCCTATTTTCCACTTAAATGATAAACTCATGAACGTCATTACACTCATTTGTCAAAACTGAGGCTCAGTGTACCCTGATGACGTCATCGCGGGTTATCAAAACCAGCCACATCATGTTGTTCATCTTCAGAATCGAATATAAGTTTAAAATGTCCATGCCAAAAAAACTTAACATCACATCACCTGAAACTAGGTCATGTACAGGCGAATAGGTGTGCCTGTTGTCTGTGCGTGCGCTCGTATGTGTATTTTGTTTGTATCGCCCCTGCTTGATCGCAGTCAAATGTCTGAAAGAGCAAATTTAGGAGATAACAAACTTCAATATTGTCTTCCCAGCTGATTCCAATTTAGTAATTGATATCCTCTTAAAGGGTGTGGACATCAAACCACGTAAACTCAACTCCAAGGATGGAAGAGTATGATCATGCGCTCCTTCATCAGGAACTGAGGCTGTTCGGTGCAATGCTGTAGTGTCATTGACCTGAATATAACGACACTGTATCACGTTCTTGCGTTTTGTATGTTTGGACATGCTGAACTGTCACTGGACAATTAGTTGTTCATGACGTCGTGTGTCGGTGGGCGGTTTTGTAGAGGTAGCCTCTACTCTCCATGTACATTGCACACTTGACGTCATGCATCATCATCAGTGGTCTATCAGTTCCTGTTCTGATAAACACCATGAACACTAATTGCTGCCCATATCCACTGTCACCTATCTCAAATGACTAAATAACTCAATGATTACCCGGTTGGACAGCACAATCCCTACTCTCATCCTTCTCGACGTTACCCGAAAAGGTTTGATCTTACCTTCCATGTTATCTTTTTGTGTGAAGCAAGAATATTTCGTGTTGATGCTGACCAACGTTGGTGAAGAAAAATCTAAGGTGCCTAGCTCTTAAAAATCCTCTTTGCCTTTTCCGTTGAGTGGATTCGGACTGTGGCATTGATGGAAACGTTCAGTTGCCGCATATAGCGTCCATAAGCGATCGTGATGAAAAGAAGTTATATTTGGTCAAACAATACACAAACTTAGGTTCATGAGATGTTTTTGAATAAGGTTCAGCACTGTGTTGTGTTTGTCACCCAAGCCTAAATATGTTACCTTACAACTCCTTCAGCTTTTTATCTCTTAACCCTTGCACAGAATTACTCCTCTGATATTTATCAATAATCAATCAATATTCATTTCCTGATGATCACTCTCTATGATCTATATCCGTAGGCAGTCATGCAAACAGTCGTCAATTACTTGATTTACTTCCAATATTACGGTTTTAACCAGTAAACAAACATGCAATCAAAGGAATTCCTGATTCCGCAAAGGAATGTTCAAGCCATTTATGGCTAAAAATGTGTTCATTGCTAAACATCAAAATAACATTGAAACACGTTTAATGTATATAACATAACGGATAAAGTTCCACAAGTTCGTATGAACATTCTTTTTTCAGAAACGTCAGTCACACGGGATTAATGGAATTAGCATCGATGAATTGACTAAGTTGCTCAATATATCAATCACTGGATTGCCTTGTCCAGTTCTGTTTATATCCGGCTGTCATTAAATATTTGGAATAATGTGGTTTAAGAGAATACAGAAATTAACATGCTCCTGGTGTCAAATAGAAATAGTGGACATTTGTGGAAAAAACGCATTGGTCATTATGTGACCTCAAGGTTGGATTACTTCAATGCGTTGTTGGCTGGATCTAGTTCTATCTCCCATCTGCATAGGATCCAGAACAAGGCAGCTCGCATTGTTACAAGGACCAAACCTCGTGAGCTTATCACGCCTGTTCTAAAAAAATTACATTGGCTCCCAGTTCGGCTTAGGGTGGTGTACAAAGTCTTATCACTGACCTACGCTGCTCTGCAAAATGATAACTCCCCTCTCTACCTAAAGGACCTGATCCAGATGTATACACCAGGACGATATCTCCGATCTCAGAATATGTACAATCTCTCGGTTCCCTCAACAGCCACTAAACTTGCTGATCGTGCCTTCTCCAAACTTGCCCCTACCTTGTGGAACAATCTACCATTTGAACTCAAAACAGCAAATTCTCACAAATCCGACCAGAACTGTCTAAAAACTTTCCTGTTTAATCAAGCATATGATATGTAAATTATCTTCCCTGTTCAGAGCCATTGAGCAGCTCAAAGTTGGAAAAGGGGCGCTATACAAATTAATTATTATTATGTCAATTATGTCTGGTAAATATCAAAATGATTTTTCAAGTACTATGGCGGTTTGATTTACGAAGGTTCATACGTTCAGACACTTCATCGCAACTCGATTCATGAAAACAATAGTTCGCAAATATGCCTATGTCTAAACCATAGAACTGTGATCCACACTACCCACACTTTCTTATCTTCACCCACGGGAAGAGACGCAGCTGAATCCTGATTCCAAGAAATGGTGGTAATGACACGCCCTCCCTCCGGCCCGTCAATCTGGTGCTCTCAGAACAGATGCACTGACAAGCACAAGACAATTGGCATGTCCCTGGTCAAGAACATAGGGTCGGGCATCTGATCCTTGTCCGTCGATTGACCACTTAGTTAGAGCTGCGGGAATTCATGGCCTCGCTGTTGGATAATTCAGACAGTTGCTAAAGGCTAAGAGTGTGTGAGGACTTTAATCTTAAAGAATGAGAGAACCATTTTCGGTTCATGTTACCTCGGGGTGTTTTCGTTCTTCATGTATTTCTTTTCGCATGTAAATTTGATCAGAAAGGGAAAAAAACATCAAAATATTTGCCTTTTCATGGCCGTTTTATGTTGTGGGCGTTTCTGAGTCGGTGTTTAATTAAGTTCAGAGAAAGGGATGCTCAGTTGAACGTTTTGAGTGAATATATGTGTAACTATTGCGTAATCGGGCTGGTGGGTTGATAAGCAGTTAACACAATCAATGTGCCATGAAACCGTAATTAGGGTTTATTATCAGCATCATGTTATAATAATTATGTGGGACAGTTACTTTGTATCTTCCGAGAGTTATCTACCGATAACAAACACTTGGTATGCATTAATATCAGTATCAGGGCGGTGGGGTAGCCTAGTGGTTAAAGCGTTCGTTCGTCACGCCGAAGACCCGGGTTCGATTCCACACATGGGTACAATATGTGAAGCCCATTTTTTGTGTCCCCGCCGTGATATAGCTGGAATATTGCTAAAAGCGGCATAAAACTAAACTCACTCACTCATACTAATATACACATGTCAATAATGGTTGTCCTCCCCCTCCCCATCCCAACCCCACACACTCCACACAACCACCCCACACCCTCTCCAATAAAAAATTTGAAAGGTGACAACCATTATTGGCATGAGTATATGAGGCTTTGTGTAATACACTGATAATAACAATGGTAATAATAATACAACGTTTTGAGGACAAGGCATATGTACTACCAGAGACGTATTTATGCGAAAAGCCTCACAAATCAAACGAATCAAATTATTTATCGAATTTTCTACCCCATTTGATAGAAATGAAATGAAAACTTATGAAAAACATGGCACATATCCTAACCTTGCCTTTAAAATGTCTCGCATGCATCCTAAGTACACTGGCAGACTGGAAACATTATTGTTCTCGGTGCCATTGGTTTGATACCCCCTGATCTTTTGATCTTGTGTACACAGGTTCTCGATCGGGACTGACACTACGGGTGAGTGTTGGGAGTCGAACTATTATCCGCAAATGTGTTGGTTGGTTCGACTAGGCAGTGTTTATTCCAAGAAACCACATCAGGGATGTGCATACACGAGGTAGGGTTACCTGAGCTGATGACGAGCCTAACCAGTTCGACCGTGCTGGAACCACCAAACCGTTCCCTAATGCACTTGTTATATTTTTATCTGTAACATAATCTAAACATCGAATTAAATATATGAATAATAACGGTTCTATATTTTCAGTTTTATCTTGCCGATAAAAGAGAGATCTTCAGCCACCAACAACTACAGTAAGAGGAGAAGGCTCGCATGATTTGGTATCCAAAGCTTCTGACTTGATTGATGTACATATCGCAAAAGCGTAGATCGATAATCATGATGTATGCCATTGGATTGGTCCTGACTGGAGTGTGTATTGTATATAATAGTAATTGCACTTCTGTCGTTGCTGTGTTGGCAATCTATAGCCGGTTTTTATATTGTATTGTCATTTAAAAGTAACATATTTTAGATTTAGTTACTAGTCTTAAATTTATCACTGTGATAATCTAGTTGTTTTACTGCCCTTCGTCGACAAGTGTTTTATAATGTAATTGTGTTTATTGTTAATTTATAAACTTTTTAAGTCACAATATGGCTGAAATATTGCCGATGTGACTATAAATTTTAACTCACTCACTCACTCTGTCGTTGCTGAGTATTGTGTCAAAGAAACTAACAATACCACAGACAAAAACAAAACACAATTAAAACTCGAGTGGCACTGAATGCTGACGAATTTCAAGTATAGAAAATAATGATGGAATGGTTATTACATCAAGACTACTAGGTAACAGTGAGTGAGTGAGTTGGCAATGTTTCATTGGCAATGTTTCAGCCATATCGTGACGAGAACAATTGATTCCTATGCATAGTAATTAATGGTGAATTATGAAAACATGTCAACGAATAATAGGTAACAAGGTTCGGCTGCATACACCAGCCAATTACACCACATCACGCGAGATCTCGTTCTCACCTGTCACTCTTTCTCAAGGGAGACAATTTGCGGGATATTAGTGTCTTAGTGCCAGACAAGATGAAATGTCAATTAAATTGATATCCGAGTTGTGTTATGTGTTTGTCTGTCATGACTCAGGCTGGAGACAGCAGACGCTCCGGAACCTACAGGCAGGGACGGGTTGATGTGATTCCGGAACAACAAGCCCATCTTGCCCTTTGTGTTAGGCACATGGGAATTCAACTTCCCCGTTCATTGCCATACATTATTCCAACTCTTATATTTTCCCTTTGCGAGGTATAGTTATCTTCCCGTGGTAGTTAGTCTGAACTACTGTACTGAACATCCGAGTTCGACCCAGGTCATGATTCCGATAAAGGTATAGGCATTCAGGATTGTCGTTCCTTTCAGAGAATGCTTTCGACTTTTCAAATATGTCTGTTATTCTCTGTTCGGTTAAGAATATGGCCTCGCCGTTTCATTTTCCTTTTCAAAATAGCAGTTATACCCTTTGTATACTCTTCCTTTAGCCATTCATAGTGATGAATCGAAAATGTCACATTTGCGAAAACTGACCGATACAACTGTGATGATAGATGCATTACTGCAATTTCTGTTATATTTGATTGCTAAATAATCCGTTTTTAAATGTTTAGATATTTTTATCTATGGCACGCTGTTTGCTAGATGTCAGACGCTGCTTCTTTAAGCAGGATGAGTCATTTTCTTGATGAAGCTCTGTGACAAGTCATCATTCTCTTAATACAGACATACGTTGCTAACGTTTTACTGTCCTTCGTGACAGAAATTTATCATATATACTAACTTTGTTCTCGTCACTATATGGCTGAAATATTGCCGGTGTGACGTTAAATTTTAACTCACTCACTCATACAGACAATGCAAGTTTTTCACAAAACTATTAGAATTCACATACTATTTCGTTTTCGATAAATTATATTAACTCAGTGAGCGTTATCTTTACATCTTCATTATTCAATGTAAAATTCAAACATCTAAGCCAGAGAATAATTATGCATCCTCATTATCTACCGAATGTTGAATACTACATGGATAGATCACTGAAATTCAGCAATGACACTGGGTGTTCACGAAAACGGTAAGTATACCATGGTCTTATGGTAGAACGCTTCTACAACCATTCTACAAATTGCACAGCCATGAAAAGGCTAGCGTATAATCCCATCACGTTTCAGACTGAAAGCCAGTGTATGTCGATAGTAATCCTGTATTACATCACTGCAGCTTCCATCGACATCGAGCTCCCAGTTCTTAGCCTCGCTTGTTATCTTTTCTCTACGATATTGTGTTAGTCTCATTACTGTGGTGCTTTTGTGTCAGGGGTATCGTGAACAGTGGGCTCATTAGAGCTGTGTTTTTGCCTTTCAACAAAACAAGATCAAATTTGCTTACGAACCGCTATTTGCTACCATTACTGCTTGAGTGATATCACCTGACCACGAGCATTTAATCAGACTCCAGCAATCCGGATTCGGATGTTTACCCATGCCAGATTTTCTTTTCACCCATGTTTGTACGAAACTGCGACTCTTTAGCAGCATTCATCAGATCTGTTTACATTTCGTCTTTGCGCTGCATTCGTGGTTATTAAGTTTGAGGAATTAATGAGATTTTCTACCTCTACTTTGAAACTGGAATTGTGGGTGATTTGATAATAAGCAAAGAAGGCTGGTATTGAAATGCCGTAAGATGATGGATGCGTTTTGAATACAAACAACGTTTGAATGTTGAACCATTGTGGGGATCAGTGGCAACAAAGAGTTACGGGTTTGGTAGCTGTAATATTTTAGAATTGATACTGATAGAATTGAGTAAAATCGACAACTCAAATAGATTTCCGAACTACCAAGTGGGGATGAAATGTAAATTTACGGATTGAAAACAAATATTTTGTTTTCTTTTGTTTGTTGTTTAACGCCGCACTTTGAACTTTATGGCGGTGGTCTGTAAATAATCGAGCCTAGACCAGACAATCCAATGATCAACAGTGCAGTCGATCTGCGCAATGGGATATGATATGTGTCCACCAAGTCAGCGAACTTGACCACATGATTCCGTTAGCCGCCTCTTACGACAAGCATGGGTTGCTAAAGTCCAATTCTAACATGGATCTTCACAGGTTCAGCAACAAATATACAATGTTAAGGGCACTTGGTTCTAGAACAGGATCGCTGGAACGTCATGCTTTGAGAGGGACACCTTGGCACTTGGTAATTTGAAATTGAAATGGGATTTAAAACTGTCTGTTTATTCTCCAGATATATTTCTTATTCCTCAAACATCTCCCTCAAAGTGGGTTGAGGTATTGGGTTTGTCCTCCTGAGAGGGTACTTAAGTCCCTAAACTAAAGGATCAGTTGTTGGCAATCTATAGCCTGTTTGTATATTGTTTCGTCTTGTATAGTTAAAATGTTTTACATTAATTGCTAGTTTTTAAATTTATATCTGTGATAAACTAGTTGTTTTACTGTCCTTCGTTGACTGTTTTTTTAATTTACCTATAATTTTTATAAATATATATCTTGATATAGTCACGATATGGCTGAAATACTGCCGATGTGACTTAAAATTTATCTCACTCACTCCTCAAATATCTGCCCAATTCATGAGGCGAAAGATGCATCATGTTATTTCGACATATAATTTTTAATAATATGATAAGTGATAAAATATGTGCGATGTCACATTTCATATGTAATGGATATCAGACAGTCAAATCAGGTACATTTATTACATCTACGAAATATCTGTAACATAATCGATGTCAGTCACTTGGTAATCCTTGATTCTAAACACACTTTTATGTAAGCACACTGAAAACGTAAACAGGATGCACGACGCAATGAAAGTAACTGCAGCAGCAGGACCCTCATAATTCAGTATCTTAAGTCTTCATCATTCAGTGCGATATCTTCATATTGGTGTCAACACTAGTAACTGTCATCATCGTCATATGTTCATGAACGTCATGGTCGTGATTATCATCATCGACGCTGCCATAGTCATCAATGGTTTGATCACCAGTGTCACTATAATCAACATTGTGGACGTTATCGTTATGATCAACATCACTTATATACATTTATCTTATATGTGTAGTCTAGAGTCTCGCCGGGGTGATAGATTCGCCACTAAGTATCGGCTCTCTCGCAACATCTGTCTCTTCTTTTGTTATTATTTCTCTGATATATAATGCATCCCAATCATCTAATCCGAATTAGTCTGTGTCTATGAAAAGTATTTTCCTTTAGACTGATCCCTCACGGAAGATATGTTCATTATCTGTGTTATTTGTGCGCGTTAAGGTGTCTAGACCAGACATCAGGTGGCTGCCACACTGTTAACATAACCACGGCAAGAGACCAATATGTTGTAACTGACACTGGTCAGCCACTGATGTCGTTCATTTGCAAGTACGAGTGAATGAATGCCTCTAAATCCATTGTCAATATTCAAGCTAAATGGGCACTAATCTCCGACAATTCGCCGAGACTGAGCGTTGCTTGTGTTACACACAGGACCGTACCGTCTACCCTACAGTTTAGGCAATGGAAATCCAGCGCCATCGGTAGCAACAGTAAATGTCACTTATGATGTCAACCACTGGTTTCATGGCCATGATCGTTTACTGACTGACTGACTGAGTTTAGTTTTACGCCGCTTTTAGCAATATTCCACCAATATAACGGCGGGGGACACCAGAAATGGGCTTCACACATTGTGCCCATGTGGGGAATCGAACCCGGGTCTTCGGCGTGACGAGCCAACGCTTTAACCACTAGGCTACCCCACCGCCCCTGATCGTTGACCTGAAAGGAGTCAATTTTGTTCAGACCCGAGGGTTAGTAATATTGAAATAAGAACTTCTGCATTAACAATGTGGAACCATGTCGTAAATAAACTTGTGTACATTTTCAGGTCGGAATATCATCATCATCGTCTTCATCAAACTTCATCAGTATCAGCATCACAGCCAAACAATTACAAGTGAAAGTCAAATTCTACTTCTATATGTTTAACGGTAAGACAATCTAAACTATTGATTCACCACTACAAACTCAAATATATTGTTTGCTGAGAAAACAGAATCTCAAATCGGCTCCAAATGTATGTACATTTATACATTTATATTGATCGGGGAAATATGCTTTCGCTACAAGACAAAGCATGATCTGAAATATTCATAGACTTGTAACTAAGTTTCCTAAAACCTCATTTTCATTTAAAGAGGGTTATTAAAGGCCCGACCAGCAAAGAAAATCTAGGTCATTTGAAACAGCTTAATCCCATGAATTTTGTATAAATATCCTATTGTCGTTCGCAATGGAACATTTCAAAAACGACTTTTGCAACTATTAAAATGGCCACAAGGATCGTCTTAACTTGTACACCCTTTCCTCCTCTACGCACTCCCAGTAGACATCAAATCCGGATTTGAAAAGGAACCATTAAGTACCAAACAACTGCTACTCAGTCCAGAAGAATCCACGTGTCGGCAATAATGCCCAGCATGAAGGTAATCGGATAACGTTTGTCCACATTGTATTGATAGTCCACATGGGCAGGCTTTATAATGACTAACCCCATTATTGTAATCTGTCAGTGACAAACAGCATCTCCTGTGACCATAAATGACTTATACCCACGACAAGTCCCGCAATATACCGTGGGACCGTCACTGCAATTAGAACCAACGGATATCTACTCTGTGGAAGTGGTATCATTGGATAACCTAGACCATTGACTATTTGATTCACCCCTGAGTCCTAATCAATCAAACCAGTACTTTCGTCGTTGCCTTACCACTTCATGCGTCATTTACAATTGTCCCTCGTTTTGTGTCTCTAACTCAATCCGATGTCATTTGATATGGACCAGTTTGTATAGGCCTTGGTCTTGGACAAACGACAGGACAATACGCCGTCTCCCTTGGGCACTCATCCAGAAACATTAAACGTCATCGACAGGGAATAACAAGTCTACATTATCTGCAGAAACTGGATCCATCGGGCGTGAAAGGCACAATGGCGATGAATGGACCGCTAAAAATTATTTATGACACCAAGTGTTGGTGAAACATATTGGCAACAACCGTTATGGTCATAAATAATCAAAGGTACATTATTTAGGTCAGGTAGAACCAGGATACATTAATGTGTTCATTCTAACATGAAGTTGTGAAGCAGCCGATTCTGAGGTATTAATCTGAAGTACATGATCCCATAAAGACCGATGCAGATTTTTCCTGACGTGAGAAGCTAAGCAGGAGTGCAAACTGTAGAATATCTTTGAGCCTTGTATACTCCCTTCTCCCTCTTAAAGCTTCTGCTCTATGGCACTGGTGGTTTATTGAATGACATTGGGGGCTTTTCTCCCCCTCTGTGTTGTATTGGGCCACAGGTTGCAGTGATCGTTATTGTTTTCAAGTATGCTTGAGCACAAATATCGATACTACTGAGCCTTTTTGAGTACTGTAAAATTATTGTCCTAAGAGGATACGTAAGTCCACAAACATTCAAAGTAAATTGAAAACTCTCCACTATTTTTAATCGTAGAATATGTGTGTTTTTAAGTGTATGGCTAGATTTGTCTACGTTGCTAACGGCTGAAGAGATGGTGTAAATCCAGCTAGGGTCCATGCAGGAAGCAAATGTACTGTAAGTCCCCTTGGTCCCTAGTATGGTGATCTACCTTCAGTCGTTGGCAATCTATAGCCTGTTTTTATATTGTATTGTCACTCACTCACTCCAATATTTTAGATTTAATTGTTAGTTTTAAATGGATATCTGTGATACACTAGTAGTGTTACTGTTCTTCGTTGACAGGTTCTTAATTTCTAACTTTATTGATCTTTAATGCAATTATAAACTGTTCTCGTCACGATATGGCTGAGATATTGCCGATGTGACGTTAAATATTAACTCACTCACACTCTCATGTGAAACTCAGACTCTTTCCACATATGACCTTGGCCGTCTTCGGGGTAGGAGACAACGTACTAAGTGACGTCATCTTAACTGACACAGTTATAGTGGATTTAGAGTTTCGAGCTCTGTTTGAGTGTTGCAATTCTTGAGAAAAAGACGCGATTTCCACTGAAATCTGGAATTAGAATGAACGTTAGAATTTACATTGTACGATCAACTCCAATATATTAAAGCCAACCAAAACATTTTCAGCAAGAACTGTGTTGTAATGGAAACCTTTAAGTCAATCCAAACATGCGAGTCGGATTTTATGTAATACCTTTCTTTCAGCGACAGAACGCCTCTGCGAATGAAAGTTAAGAATATTGTGGAAAATACTTTAGCAGACAAACAGGTGGTGACTCAAGTTAGGTTCAAGAACACTGGAAGCATCGACATACCGAGAATGTGGTCAAGTTACTCTTATGCAGACGTAGATGACAGCATACGATTGCTTGCAAAGAGTTGTGCCTGTTGATAGCGGGTGCATAGCAGAATGGTGTCATGCACGAATAAGGTTTCCAATGGAGAAAGCGTACACAAGTGCTCAGCGATACAGTCGTCAATTCACTGAAGCTATGAATACATCAGTATTTATATATACGGTCGGCACATCACCAGGACCATTCGTCTGTTTCGTTTAAACATCAGTGCTTATATAAAATACGATTACACAATGTCATTTAGAAAGTGGTCAAATGTAACATATGTTATATTAGGGATTGCCCTTTCTTAGTAAAGTACAGATTCTAGTACTTTTGTTGGGTTGAGTCCCATCCCGTATTCGAATCCACACCCTCAGAATTTTGTGCTGGCGATTAGGTGGCCAACTCTTAGGGTGTCGGTTCGAATCCCGGATAGGACTCAAACCAAGAAAAGTACTAGAATCTGTACTTGACTAAGAAAGTGTAATCCCAAATAGAACATATGATATATATCAAATAGGTCATTTCGTGAATACATCAGTGAATATATCTTTCTATAATATCCACACTTCACCAAAGACCATGCATCAAATTGTGAATACACCAGAACTCAGTTAACCAGAGGTTGACATTATGGGGCGCAGTGACACGCTGTTAGCCATTATTCTGCTGTGCTGCGCTGCCATTACACATATCCAGTAAACTATCGCTCAAAGGGGATTTGGTTTGCCTAATGTCTTAAGAAATCAATTGATCAAGTTCCTACTCTACATAGGCCACCTCAAAACGATGTGTTTTCAGGTTATTCTTAAAGCAAATTGCTGAGCTGAAAAAATCGTCCAATCGAGATAATCCCACAATGAACCAAGTATCCAGTGCTTCACCGCGCCATCCAATTTATTAGCAATATATCAAAAGCAGTTACAGAACTGGGGCTCTTCTAGTCGGTGTCATAACAAATTATGTTTTATACAGTGGCACGCCGTATAAAGGAAAATCCTGAATTAATGTCATATATAAACAACAATTCCGTTTTTATACCGATTGATGTTTTGTTTGTGTATTGTTTATGGTGAAATCAAGCCAAGTCAGTGTGTAAATACTCGAGTCTGGGTCGGAAAGTGATCTCATGGCTACCGATATAAGCAATTTGCATATAATTACACGATGCCCAGGAACTGCTGGAACAACACACCATTTCGATGCCAACATTTACATCCTTGTATTCTGTGAACTCGAATAATGATTTGCAGCGATCATCTTCAATGGGTGACGAGTCAAATGAATCTTGGCATCAACTGGGATTCATTGGGATTCTTCGTTATCCTTTTAAACAACTTCAAGAAATACAATTCATTAGCTGCCAGTGCGTTGAACACAGAAACAGTCAACGTGTTGCTCATTTGTTGGGTTTTTATTGCATTTGTTTATTGCTGAGAACAAACTATATAACATGTTACCACTCTGCCTGTGGCATGGATCAATTGCCCCTCCCATCCATAAGGTGAGTCATAATTATGTTTGTTATAATGACTTCGTGTAACAGAGCGTGCAAGGTGCTAAACAGTCATAAAGTTTCAAACAATCAACGCGGCAAATTATAGATGCAATTAACCCCATTACGTCCTTCCAAACAACTTCCCTGTTGATCAATAATCGAAAGTCTGTTAAAAGGTGTAAAAATCAATCACTGCAAGTGTCAGGTTGTTTGATTCCAATTCATCAGAGAAGGAGAATAACCTAGAAGTAGTAAATGGGAACAGCTTAGAAGTCGTGAAAGAGACCATAAAAGCCGTAAATTGGGCTGATTACGTGGTTGAGTCTAGTGTTAGACCGCCCTTAGCAACATTCGCGCAATTCCATGAATGGGGACACCAGCTAAACGCTTCTCTCAGTGTACCCATGAATTAAATAAAAAATCACAATATAACTCAATAGTGAGGGGCGATGAATTTCCCAGTGCCTTTAGTACACCAAAACAGCCTGGAAGTGGCAATTGGGACAGTTTATGGATTGTACAAGAGAACAGTCTTAAGGATGAAAAGGTTGAACAAGTAGTCGAAGTAACTAGGGAAATCTCACAGACATTGTGAAGGGGAAAAGAGAAAACCAAAACAAGAGAAAAGAAACTGTATTGTTGATTGTTTGTAGCAGCATATCTCAGTCAGACTAATATGAGAGTAATATCTAACACTGCACGATGCCATACACCCAACAAGTAACCTCGCCTGGTGTATGTCAGTTTTCCTTTACGACAAAGAACAAGGAAACGAAGAACAGTCTTGAAGCCGTCATTGAGAATAGTAACAGTCTTGAAATCGTTATTAAGAACAGCTCTGTAGTCATTATTAAGAACAAACAGCCTTAACTTGGTTATAGACAGAATTAACCTTTAAAAACTTATTGACAACAGTTTTGAAGTACTACTTTACAGCAGCCTTGAAGTAAAGGAGAGCAACTTTAGTCGTTATTGAGAAGTAGTCTGTCGCAACAGCCGTAAAGTAGTAAACGTCTAAGCAGGTTTTGAGATTAGACTTCAAGTCTGTATTGGCCACAAACTACCATCAAGAGAACAGCTTCGAAGTTATTATTGTGGCTAGCCTCATATCTGTTATTGAAGACAGCCCTGTCGTAAAGTACTACTTGATAACAGTCTTGAAGTTGTAAAGGTGAACAACATACAAGTCGAAACTGAAAACAGCCTTGAACTTGTAAAGGGTCCATCACGGACGTTCTTAATGAAAGCAGGGAAGCACACCTAACCCGCGGTTGCGTTCGGGAGGAATAATTCAGGAACAACAGCTTGGTCAGATTTGGTAGCAATAGTCTGTCTTTGTGCTGTCTCCTGGGCATAAACGTTGCACACAGAAACGTGACTGATTTGCCAAATGTCCACTGAAATACACAGTACGGTTCGCACATAAGCCAGAGATGGAGGCACTGCCTTCTGTTTGTATCATTAAGGCTTAATTTTATGACTGAACATAATAACACTAAACAATCTGTACGTCGTTCTCCATGTTCAAACCTAGACGTCAGTGATTCTCATCCTTACAGGTACCCACTTTGTACCCTAATCGCAAACTCAATGAGAATTTATGTTGAAATCTGACTGGTTGAAACAAACCCGTCGTTTTATGGATTCCGAAAATCGTAGGGACTTTCACTGAAAAATAGATGCAACAAGCAAACTCTCTTGTATTGGTCATCAAAGTATGCTACCCATTTAAGGGCGGATGGACAAACTCAACCGATGCGACCCAGCGAGCATCGCAGTATTGTTAACTAGAATCTGCTGACCCTTCAAGGGCCTGATATTCTGACCTCGCCTTACGTTCCTATACCAATTAGAAGCAACAACTACGAATATGCACACCTTTGTAATAACGTGGAACGTTTGGTCAAAATCTTGGCGTAAATGTATTGACATGTCAATGCTGATGCCACCAACGAGGTGACAGGGCTATCAATTTCCATCATGGCCATGTTCCCTTCATTGTTTCCCAATCAGAAGTCTAGACTAATTGGCGTGCAGATCTTCTGAAGTCTTCTGCCAAGAGGAAACAGTGATAATTGTAATTGGCTCTTAGGATGCGCCAAGCCACAAAACACATCGTCGTATAGACAGTCCGTTTGTTTCCAAATGTCACCGATGAGTTACAAAATAACTCGAAATCGGAAATATTCGCTAAATGTCGGAAGGGTACACGGCAATGAATATAATGTGCCCAACAATATCTGTTGTTTCTTACTTATATAATCGACCGCCTCCGTGGTGTAGTGGTTAGAGCGTCCGCCCGGAGAGCGGAAGGTCGCGGGTTCGATCCCCGACCGCGTCATTACAAAATAAGTTAAAATATGGTACTTGTTGGTCCCTGTCTGGCGCTCGGCATTAATGGGTACAACAAAGACTGGTCGGCTCGGAGTCAGTATAATGTGTCTGAGTGAGGTATTCATGCTTCACTGCGGCATGGTATCTCAGTGGGCTAGCACTATAAAACCAGCTTCAGTCTGGGCTAGTACAAGCAGCCGCACATAAACATACACACGCTTGCACGTCATCATATGAGCGAAATATTCTCAAGCACGACGTTAAACCAAATTTCATCTGTACGCAGCGGTAAAGGGAGTAACAGCTTATGAGGCGTCGTCTAATGATACTATGAGTCCTAATCCAGCTGCAGGCCATCACGTCCATTAAGTCAGGTGAGAAGGGTACACCTAGAATATTCCGGCAAACCCCCCATGACGAGATCGGTATAAATCACACAGACGAGCATATTGATGAAATTATAATCACCATTTTTTCAAAATCATTTAACAGTTAGGAAGAGAAATAATCGAACCTTTCGGGTTTTATGTGACAATTATTATAAACAGAACTGAGGCTACGTCTGTTTTCTTAAATGGTATTGAGGTATACTGGAATTGGTTCCTGACGAATGGTAAAATACAACGCCAGAGAATTGTTGAGGATGAATTTCTGAGGAATCAGTTGTGGATATTTAAATACTTCCTATTCCCTACTGAGCAGCAATTGTGAATATAACACAAACTGGCGATTATTGGCAAACTAACTCCATGCATATTTAAAATACAAATGGATTTTCCTCCGACTGAGAAGAAAAGACTAGTTTCACCTATTCAAATTTGAATACACTATGGTGTTTAAATTCAGTTATTGTAAAGTTTCATAAAATATTCATTAACAAGTTGGGACGCCTAAGCCTTAAAACTAAACAACAGTGGTTCGTCACGCAAAATGTCTTAACAGGCAAACAGATAATGTGTGGATAGAAAGTTTAGATTACACGTAATTGGATTTTACATGATGTTTGAATGTGTGAAGGTGTCTGGTGACCTAATCCTGCTTGGACATACACGCAGATGGACAATTTGTGCAGATCATAATTTGATTTTGAATGATGTTTTGTCCTTTTGTTTGTGATATCGTTGGTCCGTCTATGTTGAAACTTCTTCTTTAGACCAATATTCTGTATGGCGCCTGCTCAATCCTGCATGATTGGTTGAATATTATTTTGTTGGATAAACCAGTATGTTGCATAAGTGAAGTATTATCAAGATCGAACTTTTAACAATTACACAATAGAAAACAACATTACACTGTACAATGAAATACCATTATTAAACATGAAACATTGGTTTTGATCCATTGAGTTAATTTGTAATTTGACAGTGACATTACTAACATAAACAAAACTCAATATTAGTGGGTGAGTGAGTTATTATTTAACGTCACATCGGCAATATCTCAGCCATATCGTGACGAAAACAATTTATACAATATACAGAGAAAACATTTGAAGATTAAAACCTGTCGAGGATGGACAGTACAAATACTAGAGAATCACAGCTAGAATAAAACTAGCAAGCAAAGCAAAAACATTTCAATTAAAGAGGACAATACAGTATAAAACACAGGCCAACAACTGAAGGTAGATCACCATACTAGGATCCATGGGGACTTACATTACTTTGGCTACCTGCATGGACCCCTAGCTGGATGTATTTCATCCCTTCAGCCGCTGGCGATTGTGGTCGAATTTAGCCATAAGTTAAAAGCACAGAAATACTACGTTTAAAATTTCTTGTAAGTTGGGATTGACTTTAAATGTTTCGGGACTTTTGTAAAACTCATTATTTAAGTTGGTGGATGGAAACTCGGACAACTATGCAACAGATACCAACGATACAAGTACGACGTACTACATTCTTTGGAAACGAAATATTCATTTTGTTAGGTGGTTTTCATTCATTTTGTCCATTAACAATGACACTAAAGAGACACATGTTATGTTTCACATTTTAACAAACATAGGGCCACGATTCACTGTGTATTGGTCCTGTCAACATAATCAACCTGTGTTTCGCCATGACAGTGTTGTACCTATACTTCGATGCTCTTTTTATGTATCTCGAGAAAAAAACTATATTTTGTCCGATGCTTGATTAAGGCTTGTGTTTCAGAATACAATAACATCAACTATATCATTACTTATGTCATGGTAAAGCTCCTCAAGAAGACTTGGAAACATTGCCTTGAGTTAATCTAAATGATTTAACCAATGAAATCTTTCAGATTCACCTCGTTCGTGTAGAAAGATAAGTGAAGCTTGACAGACTAAAGGGCTGTAGACTCGTCTATATAATTATTGGAGGAACCTTGTCGTTATGGTTGACCTGACCTAAAAATACATTAATTTTATTTTTAATTTTTAAAGGAAAAATCAATGAGCATCCTGTACGGACTTAAAACTAAGTTTTCAATTCTGATTTCCTTTGATCAGTGTCGACATAGAAGACTGAACTAAACATACCTTGGATAAAGTACATATAGTAGTTTCCAAGAGATAATATCCGAAATAACTTTTAAATGTTTACTGGACACGAAATGTGTTCATTACGAAGATAATATAAGTTTCAAATCGCCAAAGCATCACATATTCTGGAGATATTACAAATAAAACTTCATTCGATCAATACATGTATCACCTTTCACCGACTTAACTTGTTTAGCTTAAAAACATGCCGTAGACGATTGTCCGGATATCAAACACTATATTGTTTCTCCAAACATGACTGTAACAGCCTTATCTTCTTTCTTCTCCCTTGACGGTACTCAGGGACTGTCTTCAGCTGAGTCATAGTGTTCAATATATCTGCCATACTGCAATTATACCTCAAAAACTGGATTGATGTTTTGCAGTTGTTGTCTTTGGTCGTATTGGAAGCATTCTAGACAAATCAAAGGAATCCACAAAGGCTGGAAGCCCTGAAAATGCAAGAACATATTTTATCTGTCCCCTACAAAGGTCAGAAATAGAATACTTTATGAGTGTAAAAAACCTTTTTCCTCCAGGAAAAATAGGAACAGAAGAAATAAAAATGGAGGAGGAGAAGGAAAAAATAAGGAGAAAAAGGAAACAGAAAAAAACAATTTCTCATGAATCACCACAGTGAAACGGAGAAAAGATATGTAAGAGAAACGCAACTATAGAGTACCAATCACGAAAGTGTGCTATTTTAAGTAGAAGAGGCCTGAAATTACAGGGCACAAAACATAGACTTTCAACAATGATATGATAATTACAGTAGTAATACGGTAGTAGTAGACTTCTAACACGATTTGGTTGTTCCAACCAAAACGAAAAACCTTTTATACTATGTATATATATATGATGGAAGAGTTGAGTTGAGTTTTGCGTCACATCGGCATTATTCCAGCCAAGTCTGCATTCATACACACTTTAAATCCAAGGTGAGGTGAAATTTGGTTTTACGTCGTGCTTGAGAATATTTCGCTCATATGACGACGTGCATGCGTGTGTAAGAGCGGCTGCTTGAACTAGCCCAGACTTAAGCTGGTTTTAGACATTGTCGTCATCACTGTAATGGTTGTAATCATCGTTATCATTATCGTCGTAGCCATCATCATGATCTTATCACCATCGTTATGTTTATAGTTTATATTATTATACTGAATGAGAGCCTCAATAGTCATAGCTTATAGATCATCTGAAGGACCGTAACCCAGAATAGATTCTTATGGCCCTTTGCTTACATTCTAGAGAGATTAGAAGAACCGTTCCCAACCCACACCGGAAGTCTAATAATAGGGAACATGAGGAGAGTTATATAGAAACGACATATCTGTTACTGAAGCTGTACTATTAATCCATATAAGGACATCTATATTCACGCTGTCAGTGCGGTGTGTGCTGTCAAAGTAGAGGTGAGGTGAGCTGAGGTGAAATTGGGTTAAACGTCGTGCTTGAGAATATTTCGCTCATATGACGACGTGCATGCGTGTGTATGTGTAGGTGCGGCTGCTTGTACTAGCCCAGAATGGTGAAACTCTCCGGTTTCGACAATGTTGATTGAATATCACGTAATAGTGCTTCGTTGAAATAGCGCTTTGAAAACAAAACACACACACAATAAAACATTGTTCATGACATAGAAAATGCATCAACAAAAGGCTGCCTCAGTGAAATTTCTCTGTGGAGTTGCCATTTACATCCGTATATGTATATTCTTTCTGTCTAGTCTGTCTAAAATATCAGAGTTATATCAAGAGTATATAGAGAATCTCACCCAAGTGTCTACTGATATCAATTATATCAACACGAGTTGATAAAGTTACAAATATCCGAGGCTTGCCGAGGATATTTTTACTTTTATCAACGAGTGTTGATGTAATTGATATCAGTAGACACGAGGGTGAGATTCTATTTATCATCAAAATTCATTCTTCATTAGTTTTCAATGAAAAATGTACATCTCTCAACACTGTACTGCCATTAGACTTGCAGTGCAGCGATGTCATAGCATTGTGACGTCATCAAGTTGATGACGTCATAGCATTGTCAGGGCATTGTACAAAATCTACTGTCAAAACGATATCTCCTAGGAGATATCATATGATCTTACACAAGCGATATCTCCTGTGGAACACAGTTTTGGATGATAAATATATATAAACTACTCGAAACTCGGATATACATTTATCTGTGACTCTCCGAAACTGATTAACACATTCATTCAATTAGGTGCGGTGGGTGAGGTGAAATTGGGTTTAACGTCGTGCCTGAGAATATTTCGCCCATATGACGACATGCATGTGTGTATGTGTATGTGCGGCTGCTTGTACTAGCCCAGACTGAACCTGGTTTTATAGTGCTAGCCCACTGAGATACCATGCCGCAGTGAAGCATGAATACCCCACTCAGACACATTATACTGACTCCGAGCCGACCAGTCCTTGTTGTACCCATTAATGCCGAGGGACAGGCAGGGACCAACAAGTACCATATTTTAACGTATTTTGGTAAAACGCAGTCGGGGATCGAACCCGCGACCTTCCGCTCTCCGGGCGGACGCTCTAGCCACTACACCACGGAGGCGGTCATTTAAATCCAAAGTCCAAATGAGTTTTTTTAAACATACATATTCATTACATTATTATTTACAAACAGAATATGCCATAGCACCAAATTAAAAATAAGCAATCCGGCATTCACATTACATAGTTACAATTTATGATACAGATCAATTTTCCTTAAGTAGTGAGATGAAAAATAGCTCTTTAGATTCCTTGTTTCATATCGTGAGTCCTTCGCAGTTCTAAAATGTCTAGGATGATAGGATGACTCGAAGTCTGTATAAAAATTATGAAATTTTTGGAATGGTCCTGCCGTTTCACATATCTCAAAGCCGAGAAGATAGCTTTGGCCTCAGCAGTGAAAACTATTGTCAGGAATTCTGGACATGAAAAGCACAATACAAAATGTAGAAAACAACTTCCTAAAAGTTGCCTGAATAACTCTGCTTTTGTCTGGTAAAACCAACGACTCTAAAGAACTGAATCAATCAATCGTGTACGTTATCAGGTTGCATTGGCTTCCTGTTTAATCTTCATCATCTTTCATGTTGTAAGAGTACTATCCTTCGGATGTTACAATGTTATCCTTCTGTTCTTACAATTCTAACCTTCTGTTATTATTGTTAAATCGCTCATCTCTATCTATGTTAGGTCTGATATTTGTTGTACTGTTAGTGCTTCATCAGCCATATATATTTCGGAATCAAGACCATGGTTCACTTCCAACTGGTCTTTCAGTCAAGGTATTTTTATTATTATTATTATTATATGACATTTGTATATAATTATATGATATTTGTATAGCGCCAATACCCAGGTCAATACAGCTTCTCAAAGCTTTCTGTTTTCTCCTCGATCACTGGATGTCAATCTCAGCGGCACATCGTAGTTTTCAATCTTAACTCCCCGGGGATCATACAACTCTTGCAGCCATATAGGCGAACCAAGTTAATGTGGCTTTCCCATCCTTACGAGGTACCCATTCACAGCTGGGTGGACTGGGACACACAGTCGCAGTAATTTGTCCAAGTTTACTGCACGTTGCTGTACCTGCACTATCTCGTCATTTACCAACTGATTCGTGGGTTCTGTTAAGTGCACAGGGTTGTGTACTGTACACTGGGGTTTAAGACAACACTGAAAGTGTCTACACACAAAGTTGACTCCAAGGTATGTACACCCGATCACAGGTGGGCACCTTAAGCTCGCTGGATCACGAGCCTGGCGCCTTAGATCACTCGCCCACCGCAGTTGGCCTCAGACCACAATTATTTTCCTTCTTTGCTATCTACAGTGACATGCCAGTGCACCATAATTAATATCGGTCGTAGGCTGTTCTCCTGTTGCATGCTGACCAACCTGCCACTTGTCACTTAATCGGCAAAATATGAGCCTGGATCGACCATGTCAATTTTGCTGTATCCACTGTAAACAATGGTCACCGGAAGTTACGAGCCGAAACACACCAGACAGCCTTGAACTTGGGGTCAAATCAAGGAAGGCTGGTGTCAATACCATGAGTAGATTGTGGACCCAAAAAAATTTGCAATAAAGTACAATGTCTTACCTTTCATTTAAGCTATCACAAGTCACCCTGAAAAAATTAGCACAAGCAGAACAGCCCATTTAAACAAGGCACTATATTGTCATATTTTACTTCCGGGTCATGGTAAAAGTTAAGGGGGGTAACTGTGGTCTGAGGCCAGTTGACATAAAGAGGCACCCTCAGGATGTGACGTCAGCTCATGTGATCAGCGCCGACTTCACTTGGGTCCCTATACGCATAAGGCACGTGACTTCTGGCTACCTGTCTCTCAAGGGGACACTTGTTACTGCAACCTTGAGCCTTGTGGTCGAAGAATCAGCAATAAAACCTTTTCAGCGGAAGTGTGATAAAGTAAAACCAGGTTCTGTTTGGCTGGGTTTATTGCTCTCTAACAACGCTGCAGTTTTTCGTCGGCTCAGTATTTTCTCTGGTGTGAACATAGAGGGCTGAATTGGTCCCCTGGCGAGATGAAATAAGTGCCAACCTACCTTGTGTCGACCTGAGATAGATGATACAATTACAACTTCTGGGTTAAGAACTCAGCAGCCTCTTAATTCTCTGTGTTTGACTTAGAAGAATTTAGCCACACCCTGTGAGAAAGGCATTTAAGGACACAAAGATTTTCGACGACTTTATCTATATACAAACTAAAAGGGATGTCACCAGCTGTTCGTGACAAGGGTAAACGTATTCCGCGTTTCCGTTAACTGCCACCACATTTGACATAGCTGCACACTTTGTTTGAGGTAACGTTGAATGAACTCGTGATTTAAAAATAAATGTTACCTCGAAGATCCACATAAGAATTGATGTTCATGAAGCCTTTATCTGGCAAAAGACCACCGACGGGATCTAGTGGTAAGGCTTGCTGACTTAGATTGATGTATTTCGTCGTTTTCCAATTGTGTAGACCGCTGATCATGATATCAATCACTGGATTGTCTGGTTTGTATTGCGTGAAATATACCATGGTCTGCAGGCGTAGTGAGAACGTATACATTTTATCAATTTTTATGTACCTCTTTGTAAACGTGTCAAGCCTTTGTCCTTGTCAACCTGGATACGTTCAGGGGGAACGTGTCGTATTTAAATAAAATGTCCTCGGAGGGTAACACAGAGTTCCTATAAAATCGTTACCCAAACTGACGTCATTCTTGAGAGGCATTTAGAAGTAATATATAAGAACTATATAAGACAAGTATATGGATAGCAACCTTTTGTTTATTGAAGAATAATGACAATTATTATGGATCACTTGCTTGACAACGACATTAGAACCTATGTGGAAACGTCGCCTCCACAGAATAAAAGAAGTTGTATATCCATAATAGTTGTCACTATTCTTCATCAACTCCTACCGCAAAAAGCGACGAACAACCTCACTCACTCTACTCTTGCCTTTGGGTATTGGTCAATGGAATTCTTGAAACTTCTAAGTTCTAAGCTCATTCTGTTGAACAGTTCCACAAATTGATATAGTCTCTTCGATCATATAAAGTGTTAATCGAAAACAAGGTCACCATTAACCTGAGAGATCATGATTCCACCATTAACTGCAAGACAGTAGATAATTATACTGCATGTATTGAATCCGTGTCTAAAGAAAAAAGCATGGTTTAAATTTTCGCCCAATTTCCAGCTGCGTTTACGCTTAATTCCCAGTCATGTGAAAAACATAACGTTGAATTTAGTTTTTCCAAGATGCACTTAGAAATCTGAATGCCTCTGTCGACACGATCGAATTCTCTGAAACGACGGATACCGGCTGTGTGGGAGAGAACGGAAACCAATTCAAATATGTTGAAAGGTCTTTACTCAGAGCTTAAATTCCGTACAACCATTTATGAGTGTTTCTTCTCTATCATCTATCAAATGGGCCCTTCATGGCGGGGTGAAACTGGCGCCCCACTCTACTGAGGCAACGCAGTTTGACTTGCAGAGTTACGCCCCTTGATCGTGCCAGATTGGGTGTTGATCAATTGTCAAATCAATTCTTCGACGTAATTTATTATTTATGATTATTTAGTTCCTTACAGTGTCCATGTGGGTTTGGACGAACATCTGGTGTCGTCATTTGTCCATTCATATTTCATTCCAGGTCACTCTTGTATCCCCATTAATGTCCAGTAGAATTTGTTTTTGTCTGATTATCGGATTATTCTCTGGCGTTGACCCTTTATATCTATTGCATTTAGGTGATGTTGCTAAAAGCTGCTTATAACCATACTCACTCTTAAATCAAAGGGTTGTATTTTCTTAGGCAAAATAATGAAAATAAACATATTCATATAGACTCTTATTAAATTTGTTGGGGAGTTGTCAGACATAATAATTTATGCTACCCTGGTAACATACAATAATAGCATTGTCATCACCAGTATCAGCGCTATCATTGGGGTTTTCCTGTCAGTCCATTTACTTATTAAAACACATAGTTAAATTCGTACATGTTTCTATACCGCAATGTGACTTTAAATCTTAACTCACTCACTCACTCAATACCGCAAACCCTCGTTCTTATGATGGAGATCATCAATCTCAGCCAGCAGATTGCAAATATCCCCCAAACCATGGCTATACTGATACTAAATTTCATCCCAGCATTTTTGGAAACAATCTATAAGAAGCTTTGAAAAACTACATACAACTTCTACATAACATATCCAACCCCACAGCCTCCACCCGTCACATATCTATAAGTCAACGTATACATAAAACGACATGGAAACATAAGGTGCAAATGAAAATAAGCAACGTTTTCAGACATCAGTTTCGTCACCGATTTGGAAATGTCCTCTGTATGTATACGGTATGCCTTTTTGAAAGCTTCATTTGGGACCTCAGTGTTGTAGCCTTGATAGAACAACTTCTGATCAAAAACTAAAATGATTGTCTTGGAAACAAACAAAGTTTTCGTATAAGAACATGGTCGATTATGCCATTTTTAGTTGAATGAATACAGGGCTGGAATATTGCTAGCAATAACATGAGATAACCACTGTTGCGTTGCAGTCGTGTCGATACTTTTCCAGTACCGTAATTTACCTATTTAGACATTCCTCTTCACTTCTCAAAATACACATTCTAGCATTTTAAAAAAGATAATTTGGGGTAATCGGATCCATTAGGCAAGGAGGTGAATGTATATTTACAGCCGCAGCATCTGCTGTTTTGGGGATTACACCTTTTCATTTAAGTTTCTTTTTGGTTTCTTGTTTACCCTGCACTCAGCAATATTCAAACTATGTAGGGGCGGTCTGTAACAATCGAGTCTGGAGCGTCGATCCAGTGATCAATAGCATTAGGATCAATCTACGCCATTTGGATACGATGACATAAAGTCAACAAAGTCGGCAAGCCGACTCGATCCGGTTAGTCGTCTCTTACGAGAAGCATGGGTTACTGAAGATCACTTGTAACCCGGATTTTCAGTAAAGTACATATTCCAGTATTTTGAGGCGTGATTCTAACCAACGTTCACAGAGAATGCACCTACTCGCCAGCGCACAAAGCAAGCGATCTAACCAACTCACGAAAAAAGGCAATATTTATTCATATCTGCAACTGTCCTGCCATGCTGTCTACATACGAGATGGATGGAACCTTGGAGAGCGCTGATAAATTCAGTGTCACCATTGCACATCAAAAACGATTTCATCAAAATAAACTCTTTTTACAGGTCAAACACCAGAGGAACCCGTGAAAACCCGCATCTTCAAGACGAACACGCATCTTGCATGTTAAAGACCACCGTCTAGTCATTGATTTCTTGGAAGTTTCACAAACTGAAGAACATGCTGTTTTCTGTATATTCATGCTATATAGATATAAATAACAATTATGAAGTCTTTCATCTATAACATATTCTAAATTCTTATGTAAATATGCTGAAAACATTGAATATATCTAAAAGAATTTATATTAAGAATGATTGTTAGAAATTTGAGCTAAAGTGCTGTATCCATGAAATGCCAATTTCGGTTTCCAATAGGTATTTCCTAAAAAAAAATTCAAAGTAGATTGGCAACGATACCTCGTTCCACCGAAATTACAATGGTTTGTTATCAGCGTTTAAGAATCCAGAATGTGCTACAATTCCGGTGACATTTCAATCGGATTTCCATCCTTACATAGAGACCCACTTTGTGTTGTGAGCAATGGGCAATACGGACATTTTACAATGAATGCATCTCTTGGCTATCCCCAGTCAAACTGTTTGAGTTGATACGATACAAGACGAAAATAACAATCGACCTTGAAAGGGGATTATTTTAATCATCTAAGGAAAGGTTTGATCTGACATTTTGTTATCTTTTCGTGTGTTGCCAACTTGCCAGCATATCTCGTGATTTGTTTGAGTGGCATTCTAGAAGTTGGTGGTATAGGGATGACAAGACTTTATGGATGATCAACTTCTTTATTTTGACAATGGCGCAGTTTCGGTATAGATTCTTATACCGTTTTCAAGCATGACACTTTATTTTGGTTTTAACATAACCGTTTATCTCGTGTTAGTGCTGACCAACTTGGTTCAATAAATCTAAGATGCCCAGCTCTTAAAAATCGTATTTGCCATTTTCAGCTAATTGTATTCAGACATTGGCATTGATGTAAACATTCAATTATGGGTTTCATAGTTTGTTATTGTTATCTCACCCCGGGATCACTGAACGAGTGAATAATGGTTTTAGAGAAATTTTCGCGACAGCACGAAAGGAAATTTTGGAAGGCACCATGCTCTTGAAATGCACCAGTGTCGAAAAAGGTTCCCTTTCACATTAAATGAGTGCATATATTTAACTACGGTCTTAGGAATATTTTTTCAATGACGTGACAGATGTCACTGTATGGAGCCTGGGGCTTCAATGTTACGATGGAATACTTCAACCACTAATCTGACCCCACCACCCGGGATGACGCCACCCCACTGGAATGGCGGGGACAGTGTTACGGTAATACATGTACAAAGTTGTATAGTGATGCTTCCGGGCAGCTGAGGTGGGTGCCATCGACCTATAGCAGTTTTCAGTTATCGTTTAAAACGTGATGGCTTCTATTCGTGATTTTTCCGCTTCCCATTACTGGGTCGGTTCTATTGTCTTACATAAGTTTCTACTTTACGACTTCTGTACGGACATCCCGTGCAACTCCCAGTTCGTTTTCTTTTACGACTTCTGTCCTATTCTCCTTCACAATTTCTTGAATGTCATGTACAACGTTCAGGTTGTCTGCCTCTATGACCTCTGCACCGTTCCCCTTCACGACTTCTGAACTGACTTCTCGTACAACTTCCTGGTTGTCTTCTTTTACGACATCTGCACTGCCCTACTTTATGGCTTAGTGTCCTACTACACTCAGCTGTTCCATTTCCGACTTCACCACTGCATTCTCATACAACCTCAGGTCTTTGTTTCTGACGCCTTGTCTACTGTTATCCTTAACGGCCTCTATACTGAACTATGTGACGTAAACTTTTAACTCACTCACTCACTATACTGAACTGTTTCCATTACCATCTATTGGTTTTTGTACCATGTACTGGTTTCTAAGCTGTTCTACATCACGACTGTCGTTCCTCAGTCCACGGGAATCATACTATCATTTCACGTTCTGTGATTGATGTGTTACTGTTCCAAACATTATTGATCATCAGTCAATGGGTTTGTCTGGTTGCTATGTAACGCCAAACGCAGCAATAGTCCAACTACATGGCGACAGTCTGTAAATTATCGAGTATGGACCAGACAATCAAGTGATCAACAGCATGAGAATCGATCTATGCGACTGAGCTACGATAACACGTGTCAACCAAGTCAGCGAGCCTGATCATCGAATCCCGTTAATCACTTACGACAAGCATGGGTTGCTGATGACCAATTCTCAGAAAAATAAAAAAAAGTTCACAAATAAACCTATGTCTAAACCACAAAGCTGTGAACCACACAACAAGGTCTATTCTTAGGTTCACTCAAGGGAGGAAGCGCAGCTGAATTGATGATCCTAAGAAACAGTGGCAATGAGATCTAGACACCCTTCCTACGGCTTGCCAATCTGGCGCTCTCTCAATTGCACTGAAACTCAGGTTTCCTCACTGGCTTAATGATGAGAACACGACAAATGATATGTCCTCGGTCAAGAACCTGAGGTCGGACTTCTGATCCTTGTCCGTTTAATTGACCTCTTAGTTACAGCTAATAGTATTAATGGCCTCTCTATCGGATATGGGTGATAGTTGCTAAAGGTTCAAGAGGTATAAGTACTATAATCTTGAAGGATGTTTTAGGAAAAACGGTGTATTTTATCTCTGGGTTATTTCGTCCTTCATATTTATTCCTATGTGCATGTATATTTGAGGCGGGAATCAGGAAGGGAAATCTTATTACTTTCTTTTCATCGCCGTTTTATGTTGGTAGGCGTTTCTTGGTCGGTGTCTAATTAAGTTCAGAGAGAAGGGATGCTCTGATAGTCAATCTAATTCTATCGAATTGTGGAGAAAGGAATATAGTAGTCGATATGGTTGGATGAGGTGTTTGTTCTTTATTGGTGGTACCAGAATACTCCACTGCCAATACATATGACGTGCTCTTAGTTGAGTGAGTGAGAATAGTTTTAAGACTCAAAGAGCAATATTCCATCCACATCACACATTGTACTCATTATAACCATGTAGGGTATCGATCATTGAACTTTGCGTCAAGCACTACGCTTAACCCATCATCCATTGAGAGTTGATTTCTGGATAGCTCTCACACCTTGTACAAATTGTATTGGTTGTATCGTTCATGCATGTATCATGTCAAGAGTTGAATGTTTTTAATGAATATAGGAGTAATGTAAACGCATCTGGGCCGGAGAGATACAAGTAGTTTTAAAATAATTATTATCAGCATCATGCTGTTATAATATTGCACAGGAGAACATACAGTGAAACCCCGTCAATCCGTACAGTGACGTTATTACTTAAAAAATTAATCTACCGAATAACGCTGGTTCCTAGTATGGTGATCTACCTTCAGTTGTTGGCGATCTATAGCCAGTGTTTTATACTGTATTGTCTTCTTTAATTGGATTTTTTTAGCTTTGCCCGCTAGTTTTATATTCACATCTGTGATTCTCTAGTATTTCTACTGTCCATCGTCGGCAGGTTTTAATCTTCCAAATGTTTTCACCTTTTATTGTATGGATTGTTCTCGTCATCATATGGCTGAGATATTGCCGATGTGACGTTAAATATTAACTCACTCACTCTACTGAATACCAAATCCTTGGTATGCATAAATATCAGTATTTTCTAATTAATGTAAGGCTTTTTGTTAGTACGTAACTGATAATAAGAATGAAACAAATTT
The DNA here is from genome assembly GCF_003918875.1 of Haliotis rubra. Lineage (NCBI taxonomy): Eukaryota > Metazoa > Mollusca > Gastropoda > Lepetellida > Haliotidae > Haliotis > Haliotis rubra. Next base: position 327,522 of record NW_025767640.1, read on the forward strand.
CTTTGAAATAGACCTGTATACTACCCAACACGTATCAAAGCCCAAATCCTCATCTTGTCCTCTTTGATAAAACCAATAAAATTATTTATTCCATTGAATGTTTCTGTCCCTTTTGACAGGATTCAGAAGAGAAGATGGCACATATGCCAACCTCAGTTTGGTACCTCCTGATCTCTTGGTGCAGGTCAGGCGTGTGCCCGGGTTCTCGACCGAGAGCAGAGGCCCTCCATCACTAGGGGTAATTCAGAAAGCTGCAGTGTCTCTATATTTGTCCAAAACGTTCTTGATATGTTCAACTAGTTATACTTCCCGTAAGAAGTCCCATTCGCGGTCTGGGCTGCGTGTAGAGGGGACAAGGGTACCTGATCTTATGATGACCCCATCCAACCTGGCTGTGCCAGGACCAGTCAGCCTGTCCCTCTTGCATTTTCTAAGAATTGTAATCCGTAAAGGAAAGATCACCAGTCACCAGCAGCTGTTGTGTGAGGGCGAGGCTGACGTGATCAGGTCTCTAAGGTCTCTGACTTGAGTGATATTCGTATTGCAAATGCGTCCATCGATCCACAGGATGCCAGTCATTGGATAGTCTGGTCCTGACTGAGGTATTGATAATATATAATATTATTTACGCATCTCTAATTGCTGAGTATAGCGTCAAACAACAAGCAAAGCACGATGAAAGGACAATTACATTTAAAACTCGAGTGCTGACGAATATATACTAATGATGATGAAATAGCTATTACATCGAGACTAAGAGTTCACAAGGTTCGGCTGTATACGCCAACCAATTACACCACATCACGTGAGATCTCGTTCTCACCTGTCACTTTTCCTCAAGGGAGACAATTTGCGGGATATTAGTGTCGTAGTGCCAGACAAGATAAAATGTCAATTAAACTGATATTCGAGGTGTGTTATGTGTTCGTCTGTAAGGACTGAGTCTGGTGACAGCAGACGCTCCGGAACCTACAGGCAGGGACGGGTTGATGTGATTCCGGAACAACAAGCCCATCTTGCCCTTTGTGTTAGGCACATGGGAATTCAACTTCCCCGTTCATTTCCATACATTATTCCAACTCTCATATATCCCTGTTCAAGGTATAGTTATCTTCCAGTGGTAGTTCGTCTTAACTGCTATACTGAACATCCTTTCAACTTGTCATAGGCGACTATGCATGTCGTAAGAGGCGACTAACGGGATCTGGTGGTCTGGCTCGCTGACTTGGTTGACACATGTCATCGGTTCCCAATTGTGTAGATCGATGCTCATGCTGTTGATCACTGGATTGTCTGGTCCAGACTCGATTATTTCCAGACCGCCGCCATATAGCTGGAATATTGCTGAGTGCGGCGTAAAACTAAACTCACTCACTCATTCAACTTGTCATATTTCCATTATTCTCTGTTCGGTTCAGGATATGGTTCCGCCATTTCATCGTCCTTTTCAAGATAGCATTTCTACCCTTTGTGTACTCTTCCTATAGCCTCATGATGCAATCTTACTGAATGGAAGACAACAACAGCTGATCGTTCCCAAATCTAATGCTCCTTGTCATGCTCATAGGAAGGTCATCTGATGTATCACCAGACGAAATGCGATGTAACTCCATGTTAAAGTGTAGTAGCGTTAGGGTGTAGTTGGTGTAGTGACAAGAACCACAAAGCCACTGGGGTGTGAGGCGATGGACATTTATTACAAGAATGTAATAAACAAAAGCTTGAGTCTGAAACATGGTAAAATGACATTAATAGTATATCCACTCGATACTTGACACGAATCACATAACTACATTTTAACTTAATTAACTTATCCAAATACTTAATTAAACACACAAACACGTACACGTATATACATAACTAATCATAACTACTGTTGCCAACACGTTACCATGACAACTCGACTGATATGTAAATGAACAATACCATGGTAATACACATGATTTAATGAATGATACACCTGATTGATTATATTGCGTGGCATTGACACTGTAAACATTACACATAATATGATAGATGTTACATAATATACAATGATAAATACAATTGAAATAACAATGATAACAACATACCAGGTTGGTATGACCTGAGTTCCTGTATTTATAAGAGCCACATCTACGTCATGCCCACGTCATCTACTGGATGAATAAATACCATGTGCAGATGCTATTTACAACAATTTTTTAAAAGAGTACAACGAGGAGAGTTCTATGGGTATACAACTTCTTTAATATAATATGAGCGACGTTTCGGTGTAGCTACTAACACCGTTATCAAGCAAATAACGGTGTTATTAGCTACACCGAAACGTCGCTCATATTATATTAAAGAAGTTGTATAGCTATAGAACTCTCCTCGTTGTTCATCACACCAACTTCCCATAGAATATGGACAAACCACAACATGCGCGATGATAACCACATAAGCTACTGACTAAGAGACTAGATGAAATTAACCTTTAAATACCTAATACCTTATACACTTGACTGACTGACTGAGTTTAGTTTTACGCCGCTTTTAGCAATATTCCAGCAATATCACGGCGGGGGACACCAGAAATGGGCTTAACACATTGTGCCCATGTGGGGAATCGAACCCGGGTCTTCGGCGTGACGAGCCAACGCTTTAACCACTAGGCTACCCCACCGCCCCCTTATACATTTGGGTGATCAGAGAACAATAGAACCTACACACTAGCCTGAGCAAGGGACATGCTTTAGAAGGATTGCAGGAGAACAGCATGCAGTGCAAATGAGTATTGCTGGAATAGATTACTTTAAGATTAGATTGATGTTTAGGGTGTGATATAAAATGCTGAATATAAAATTATTGATAAAATGATTAGACTTAGGTTGTTTAATGAGATTGTATATCTCATCAAAATATGACACACAACTTTTAAGAGATTCACATGTTTGTTATATTTACAACTATATAAAATACAAAGTTGAATTTGTGATGTGTGAAGAAATAAACAAATGAAATTCACAGGTTCCAATATTTCCAGCAATCGATCAACCAAGCAAAACGTTCCTTTTAAGAGTGATGTGATGTGTACAGGTCTTAGAACTATAAACAAAAATATCAAATAAATCAAATTGTGTGTAGAATAATTTTGCCCTGTTTTGTTCACATATAAATAATGCCAGGCTGTTCCAGCAAGTATTATCTGTATTAAACTATTCACTTGAAATGGACCGAATGGACTTGACGTCCTTTAATCAGCATGATTGGATCAATTGGGATAACGCCTAAATTTGCTCAGGGAGAAACGTCTCGTAAGTCAGAAGACAAAGGCTCAAAACCAGAACGAAAACGCCAGTAGATAGGGGTCGAAGGACACAGATCAAGAACAATGGTCAGTAACAAAGGTCCATATGTAGAGATCAAAACACAAATTTCTAAATCCAGAGAGAAGAGGGGATTTACCGGAAGGACAGAAGGCAAACGCCAAGAGATCAGAAGGGAATGGTCAGAATCAGGGATCAGAACGATGGATTAACAGATAGATACACCCGAAGGTCCTGAAATCATGCAAGAAACTAGACTGACTGACTGAGTTTAGTTTTACGCTGCTTTTAGCTATATTCTGGCAATATCACGGAGGGGGACACCAGAAATGGGCTTTACACATTGAGCCCATGTGGGAAAAAGAACCCGGGTCTTCGGCGTGACGAACCAACGCTTTAACCACTAGGCTACCCCACCGCCCCTCAAGAAACCAGAAAGTCTATGTTATAGGGTATCTTGAGATAATTCGCTTTGACAACAATTCATTGTTGAACACACACACATTGAGCAACACACTTTCCTTGCCTCTTAAATGTGCTGCCGTCATAACAGTTTGAAATACCTGAGATTATATTACTTTTTCTACTCTGTTCTAACAGAGAGTAAGTACTGATGCGGCGTTAAGGAACATTCATTCATTCAATCTAACGGAAATTGAAAGTGATAGAATATCTTCGGGTTTCAGAAACTAAGCACATCATCGTCATTGATGACAACCTTTTTGGGGTAGCCTAGTGGTTAAAGCGTTGGCTCGTCACGCCGAAGACCCTGTTCGAATCCCCACATGGGTACAATGTGTGAAGCCCATTTTTGGTGTCCCCCGCCGTGAAGTTGCTGGAATATTCCTAAAAGCGGCGTAAAACTAAAACTCAGTCAGTCAGTCAGACAACCTTTTTCTGAAGTTGTTTTTTTTCTGAATTCAGTGTCAGTTCTGTTTACTTCAGGTTTCATAACATTTCGAATGTCAGTAGACTCCGACATTTGTTAGACTGGACAAATCTGATTTTGAACGTTTATAAATGTCACATTAGCGAAAACTGAGCGATGCCACCAGTGTCATGAGAGATGCGTCTCGAACACTTCTGAAATGTATGTTGTATTTAATTGCTGAGTAATGCGCCTTTAATAGCTTTTGGCCCCATGGCAGCCTGTTTGCTCAATGTCAGTCGTTTGATAATCATAATACAGTCAGCTCTCGTTAATCCGACACTCATTAATCCGACAATCACGTTAATCCGACAAAAAATTAGGGAACCATTTAAAACAGTGATAATTACTCTCGTTAATCCGACATTCTCGCATTCCGACTCCGACACACCAATCTAGCTGCTGATTATTGTAAATACAGTGTAAAAACATTCGTTAATCCGACAATCAACACAGCCGGTCGGATGATCCGACCGTATATCCGACCGTATACAAACAATCACACGTGAGTGATAATTAGCGAATATTTTTACATACGATGAAGATAACTAGATCTACCATTTCTGATATGCATGCAACAGTATGACGATCATGACATTTAGTAAACATTGATATTTTCACACAAATACATTAATCCGACATTTTCATTAATCCGACATTTTCGTTAATCCGACATATTTCTCTGCAACCACAAGTGTCGGATTAACGAGAGTTGCTTGTACAGTGCTTAATTCCATACACATGTATGCTCGGAGCGCGAGGGACAGTCATAAGCAGGGGCAGTCCTTAAACCCAGTAACAAGTGAAATAAATTCATCATTCACTTCATTTATGTAACTGCAGTTGAAATAGATTAAACATGTCACAATTTAATTCTGGCCTCACAAAAGTCCAGAAACTCTCCGCACTGTGGACACTTTCTGACAAGGGATTCGACCAAATTAAACATGCAGTTGTTATGAATATATGCTAAGGATGAAAAATGAAATTTTGTATTATTAATTTATTAATTTACTAAACAGGATTTGACACACTTATTAGAATTGACATACAAATTAATTTCAGTTTAATTATCTCTAGTCAGTGAGAGTTATCTTCACTTATCTCATTCGTTCAATGTAGATTTCAGCGGCTAAGCCACAGAATAATTATACATCTCCATTATCTACCGAATGTTGAGGTGAGGTGAGGTGAAATTGGGTTTAACGTCGTGCTTGGGAATATTTCGCTCATATGACGACGTGCATGCGTATGTGTATGTGCGGTGGCTTGTACTAGCCCAGACTTAAGCTGGTTTTATAGTGCTGGACCACTGAGATACCATGCCGCAGTGAAGCATGAATATCCTATACTCAGACACATTATACTGACTCCGAGCCGACCAGTCCTTGTTGTACCCATTAATGCCGAGCGCCAGGCAGGGACCAACAAGTACCATATTTTAACGTCTTTTGGTAAGACGCGGTCGGGGATCGAACCCGCGACCTTCCGTTCTCCGGGCGGACGCTCTAACCACTACACAACGGAGGCGGTCCTACCGAGTGTTGAATAGTGTATGAATGGATCACTGAAATCAATAACAACACCGGGTGTTCAAGAAAACGGTAAGTGTGTCGCGTTCCCCTTCTAGAACACTCCTAAAATCATTCAAGTTAAATTAACAACGGAATGCCTAGCGTATAATCCCATCACGTTTCAGCCAGAAAGCCAGCTCATGTCGATTGTAATCCTGTATTACATCCCTGCAGCTTCCATCGACATCCAGCTCCCAGTTCTTAGTCTCGCTTGTTATCATTCATCTACGGTATTGTGTTAGTCTCATTACTGTGGTGCTTTTGTGTCAGGGGTATTGTGACTCATTACAGATTTTGTTTTTGCTTTTGAACAAAGCAAGATCAAATTTACGCTATTTGCTATCATTACCTACTGATTGATATCACCTGACCACGAGCATTTAATCAGCCTCAGCAATCCGGATTCGGATGTTTACCCATGCCAGATTTTCTTTTCACCCATGTTTGTACGAAACTGCGGCTTTTTAGCAGCATTCATCAGATCTGTTTACATTTCGTTTTGTGCTCCTTTCGGCGTTATTAAGTTTCAGGACATTTTACCTTTACTTTGAAATGGGGATTAGTTCTCATTGTGTGGGATTTGATAATCAGCAAAGAAGGTTTGTGTAGAAGATTGTTATAGAAATACCGCCGGGTGATGGATGCGTATTGAATACAGACGACGTTGAGCCACTCTGGGGACCACTGGCAACAATGAGCTATGGGTTTGGCAGCTGTGATATTTTAGAATTGACGCTGAGATAATTGGGTCAGATCGTCAATTGAAATATATCCCCAGGATAAAGTGAATTGTGGATGCAGCATCAAAGTTGTTTGTTGCCCTCCGCCGCAACGCAGAACAGGGGACTATGTATTCACCAGCGTCCGTCCGTCCGTACGTACGACCCGATTCTTGTTAACGCGATATCACATGAACTGTTGTACCAATTGTCTTCCAATTTGGTGATATTGGGGGATTACGCAGACATCAATCGATGAGGGTGACCTTGACATTATTTTCAAGGTCACCACGACACTTTGACCATTTCCAAACTCCTGTTAAAGCGATATTTCATGCACTTTTGTATCCAATGTCTTCAAATTTAGTGACAGCCTATATTTGGTGGATTACGCAGACACCAGTCGATTTGGATGACTTTGACCTTTCTTCAAGGTCACCATTACACTTTGACCTCTTTTCAAACTTATATAAACACGATATCTCATAAAATGGTGCACCCAAGTTTAGCCTCCGAGCTGAAGAATATATTGCCATTTCTTACAAATTTGATGTCAGGAATTAACATCACGGGTATCAGGGTAGGGTATGGCAATAGGGACCCGTCCAAGCCCTAATACACACTGATACTGACAGTGGCTTGTGCATCTTCATCAATACATTCAAATCTACTTTTTTTTCTACTTTCTCAGAGTTAGGATAGGATTCTGAGAAGTGACCATGACTAGAAACTATATCACACAAAAGGTAATCTTCTGACCATAACATTGAAAAAACTAGTAAATATGTTATATTTCATTCTTCTTTAGCGGCGGGGGACATTGGCAAGTTAGTGGCAAACACTGTTCTGTTTGGTTTTCAACGCCGCACTTAGCAATATGTAAGCTATATGGCGGCGGTCTGCAAATAGTCGAGTCTGGACCAGACAATCCAGTAATCAACAGCAAGAGCATCGATATACGCAACTGGGGTTAGATGGCATGTCCCAACCAAATCAGCGAGCCTGACCATCCGAACCCGTTAGTCGCCTCTAACGATAAGCATTGGTTGCTGAAGACCAGTTCTAACCCCAATTTTACAGGTTCAGCAACATATATACATACTGGTCAAAGTTCAAGGACACAGAATATTGTTCTCGATCAGGATCACTGGAACAAGACTTGAGGATTTGAAAGAAAGTCATGGGCACTTTAAATTCCTTTAAATATATATTCTCCAGATATGTTTGTTATTCCTGAAACATCTGCCTAGTTGAGGCAAAAAGAAAATGGCAAATGTAATAGATATCTGTCCCGATTCTCCGATGGATTATATCGTTTTGACATTTTTTAATAATAAAATAAGAGATAAAAATGAGAATGTTTGTGTCAAATGTCACATGTAAAGGTTATCAGACAGTCAAATCATGTACATTCATTACACCTACGCTGCTGCCTTTTGAAGTATGCACAAAATGACAACATTTGGAACAAATCGATGTCTGACTGACTGACTGCGTGAGTTTGGTTTACGCCGCTTTTAGCAATATTCCAGCAACATCACGGCTGGGGACACCAGAAATGGGCTTCACACATTGTACCCATGTGGGGATTCGAACCCGGGTCTTCGGCGTGACGGGCCAACGCTTTGACCATTAGGCTACCCCACCGCCCCCAAATCGATGTCAGTAAGGTGGCAATAAACCACACTTTTGTTTTAGCACACTGAAATCTTAACGCTGGATTTTAGGCACTATAAAATTAGCTGCTGCAGCAAAATCGTCATCATTTAATATTTGGGCTTCATCATTCGTTACCATTGTCGTCATGGTTGTCATCAGCATTTTCAACATTGTCATAATCATCGTCGTCGTCATCGTTGTCAACTTTCATGAACAGAAAGATACACCAAGTCCAGAGAACTACCAGCCTTGGCAGAAACAGATTCAAAATACAAAACAGCAGTGAAAAGCAAGTATCGACCACAGAAACTCACGAAGACACCAGGCGATGACACCTACCTGCAGCCCCTAGATGGCTGACTGGTGGCCTCAACATTTCTGAAAGACAACAGGGAATGAATGTATCGAGTACATGACCCCCGTGTGCACCTGACCGCTCTGGCAATCAGTACTGTCAGCAGAGATCTAGTTCCACTACGCTAATGAAGCTGTAGCATCTGGTAGTTTGCACAAGTAGATTAAAGGAAACTTAATCTACGAACTTCTGGCAGAGCAAATTGAATTACAAATCCCTAACCGTTGTTTAACGTGTAACATTGAAAAGTGTATGATGTGTCAAAAACGGGTGAGTGGAATGCCACTTTGAACGGTATTTTAGTTGATGATGCAGACTTCAGACATGTAGTCTTTCGGTGTACCCCATGTGCTCTGGAATTGGGAGGTTACACCAATGTTCGAGTCAACTCAGTTGCAACTGTTCACAGAGATCACTATTTCATTAAAGTGTAAGTGGCGGCCATTAGCTTGGACGATGATAACACTAGTGTTAATGACGAATCCGTGATGATGGTATTGATGTCTGATTGGTGTTTATGTAATCTGTTGCTTTTGCGAGAAGTCTTACCAGTGTATTGTGGTGTGACATCCAAGAAGGAATCCTGCAGATCCTTAAGTCCATGGCTTTACTGGGGCATCGGTGCGATGATGTCAGGTGTTGGTTGGTTGAAAGGAGTGGTTAGTGCTGAGTTAATGTTTACTGTGGAGGATACCTTGGATCCTCCTGGGTCTCTGGTTACATGGACGTCATTGAAAAGGAGTTGGTAGTGAATTTAATTCGGGAATGCTTGTTGTCACCATCTCCGAGGATATCAATAGTATAGCCTACCTTCCAGTGAACGGGTTGGATCAGGGATGTGGAGAGGACTCGTTTTCCAAAATGCGTTATGTTGATTTCGCCAGGATTTGGGGCAGAGAAGCGGTGGAGCTGCTTGCAGGTGACTTGGGTTGAGGTGATGCAGGAATCCGTGAGGCTGTCATGTGGAAGTCAGAATCAAGTGGTTGATGTGTCATTGAGTTATGTACATTTTTAATGTACTCATCAACTCCTACAATGTGAATCATGCTGTTCTTTCATAATCCACCCGTGAAACAATAGTGTAATGCCATAATTAACACATCGAAACGTCGTTATATACAATAAACCAGAAGCTGTTATCCATAGTGTTTGTTGTACTCATCAACTACTAGAATGTTAATCAAACAGTTATTGTATAAGTGAATCATAACCCTTAAAGATAGGTATGCATAACAATTCCAATATATAGAGACCATCTTTATTTAATATTTTACACGAAGTCAAATGTTGATGTAAAATAGAGGTCGTTCAAACATGGATTATTAAATGTTTGAAATATATCATTGGTTTTATGCACATTATCGCTGTCTTTTAACACAGAATAACAGTAATCAAATAATGCTTGGCATCATGTCGTTTAGCACTGTGGTCAAAGTGTTCACTAATCGACGAAAATCAGGTTCGATTCCTTGAGTCTCATGCTCTGATATGTCTGTGTGCGATATAAAGCCAAATTCACAACTTCATATCAGTTATTTACAGAATAACAAACGAACAGAATTAGTTTAATGAAGTGTCACGTGACAGGAAACAACAACAAAACATTTCATTCAACATTTAACAAAGTGTCTCTTCATCCAACTTTAATATATGGCGTATGAGGCGCGGACTGTGCAATACGTACTGACATAAAGTAGAACATGAGAATTGAATTAAACGATCAAATAATGCTCAACATTTAATGTACAGTGCTACATTTGTAAACAGTAGGTAAATTAAAGAGATTATGACGATGATGCTCATTTATGTATTATAATGCAATACAAATTCAACAAGCTGCGAGCTACGTGTCCTTATTGAATGAACCGCCTCCGTGGTGTAGTGGTTAGAGCGTCCGCCCGGGAGTGCGGAAGGTCGCGGGTTCGATCCCCGACTGCGCCATACCAAAAGACGTTAAAATATGGTACTCATTGGATCGGTTCGGAGTCAGTATAATGTGTCTGAGTGGGGTATTCATCCTTCACTGCGGCATGGTATCTCAGTGGGCTAGCACTATAAAACCAGGTTCAGTCTGGGCTAGTACAAGCAGCCGCACATACACATACACACGCATGCATGTCGTCATATGGGCGAAATATTCTCAAGCACGACGTTAAACCCAATTTCACCTCAACCACCTCACCTAATTGAATGAATGTGTTAATCAGTTTCAGATGAGTCACAGATAATTGTATCTCCGAGTTTCGAGTAGTTTATATATATATACTCTTGATATAACTCTGATATTTTAGACAGACTAGACAGAAAGAATATACATATACGGATGTAAATGGCAACTCCACAGAGAAATTTCACTGAGGCAGCCTTTTGTTGATGCATTTTCTATGTCGTGAACAATGTGGTATTGTGTGTGTGTTTTGTTTTCAAAGCGCTATTTCAACGAAGCACTATTACGTGATATTCAATCAACATTGTCGAAACCGGAGAGTTTCACCATTCTACCATCACTGGTTATATGGATAGTAGACCCGTGAAGGTCCGGGTTAGAATATTGATCTTCAGTAACCCATGCTTGTCGTAAGAGGCGACTAACCGGATCGGGTGGTCAGGCTCGCTGACTTGGTTGACACATGTCATCGGTTCCCAATTGCGCAGATCGATGCTCAACCTGTTGATCACTGGATTGTCTGGTCCTGACTCTATTATTTACAGACCGCCGCCATTTAGCTGGAATATTGCTGAGTGTGACGTAAAACTAAACTAACTCACTCACTCACTCCATACTAACAGTTTTTCGAGAACTGTGTAATTACTTCACTGCACGTGACAGGTTACTGCCCGGATTGAATGGTTGCATTGTATATGAACGCACCAGGCAAACCTCTCCCGACCATGGCTTACCGGTAGGGAATTAACTCATTCGACATGATCATACTTCGTATTAATCAATGTTTGAATTCACGATAACTTTGTTTGCCTCTCAATTAATACTGAGGAATAATAAGACTATATCCAAAATGAAATATACCACTTCGTCTTAGATTTAAGTAATTAAGAATTTCTTTCGTTTGGAGAAACAAAAGAACAGGAATGGGAATACAAATTGGATTTCACTTGTCTTAAGCGGGAATAGATTTTGAAACACATATATCTTGGACTTAATTGTGCCTGAGTGGACGAATTCCAGTAAAAGACAGAAATCGATTCCGGGCGACTGTGCCTTAAATTTCTAATTAGGTATCTTTCTGTAAAGTTTACAAGTTCCTCCAGGCGGCCGATAACGTTGTGAGTAGATTGTAAAACTGATTATCCACGAAGAAAAATGAAACATAAAAAGGGTTGGCAGGTAAGGCGGCTTTTTCTGTAGGTCAAATTAATCGGGGTTTTTTAATTGCCGATTTTTATTTAGGAAGTTGAGGTTAACTATACTGTGGTGCAAGTGTATCATAGGGTACAAACATTAAAAGTTTAAACATCCAGTTTGTTATTTATTTGTTAGTGGCCTCATGGCCTCAACAAAAACCATGACAGAAAGAGATCACTGAATATCTTCACACATCTACGTGGTCTAACGAATAGAAGAGCGTAATGTGTGTGTTGTTATCCCCGAGATGCCTGTATGTAAATGTATTGTAAATGTTTATAATGTTTCTCTTGTACTGACTGACTGACTGAGTTTTGGTTTTACGCCGCTTTTAGCAATATTCCAGCAACATCACGGCGGGGGACACCAGAAATGGGCTTCACACATTGTACACAAGTGGGGATTCGAACCCGGGTCTTCGGCGTCACGAGCCAACGCTTCAACCACTAGGCTACCCCACCGCCCCGTTTCTCTTGTACCACCAAGAGTGGTTCTTTTGAGAATAAAAGAGTTTGAGTTTTGAGATCATCACGCCCAAAACCTGAGGGGATGGGCAAGGATTGGTCGGTTACACTTTGCGTGAGTAGGGGTGGTGGGGTCTATAGACTAAACTGCAACATTGGGCGAGTGCTTCTGGCTTTGTCCCGCTTTTAGCAGGGGCAAAGGGGTCAATACCATTAACCCATGTGGGTAATCGAACTTGTACATTCGGCGGGACAGGTGAATGCTTTAAGCGCTCCGTTACCAACACTGTCCCACCTGTACTATAGTATCTCCGATCCATGACACACCAATAACCACGTTTTGCTCGACCCTCATTAATCGACCATGAAGCCATCATAGTGGGGCACAAAAAAGATGTTCTTAACCGGTATGCTCTAAGACCATGTGGGTGGATCTACTTGTTACGTCGAATGTGATCTGTGTGAAGTGCACGTTTGAAGTTGGATCCATGGAAAATTGTTTGCCAAAAACAGGCATATTACAGATAGCTTTCATCGTGAAACAGGTGTACATTGCGAGTGGTAACAGTGAGTGAGTGAGTGAGTATGGTTTTATACTGCCTCTTGCAATATTCCAGCAATATCCCGGCGGGGACACCAGAAATGGGCTTCACACATTGTAGCCATGTGGGGAATCGAACCCGGGTCTTCAGCGCGGCGGGTGAACGCTTTAACCACTGGGCTACCCCACCAGTGATTCAACTTTTAAAGTAACTTCCTTGGTTTCATCTAGGGTGAGAGATAAGGGAATAGAATGGAAATGTCACATTTGAAAAAGTCATATTTGTAATTGAGGATACATTAGAATATTGCCATATAATGCATTATCACTTACAACAACAGACCCAGCAATTCAAGACTTCACCTCAAGGTCAGGGCGCGTCATCATACAACACACTATGTTAAAGTTGGTCGATATATTGTGATGAATATTCATTTGGTTAATTGTTAAAGCAACACTCTTTAGTTCTAAACATGGTGGCACGAACTGTTCGGACTGAATAGCTTGCTCACACAGGAACATGCTTATGAATACAGCGAACATCTAACAGACACAGCTGGCAAGCGTGAACATGTGCTTAAAAGGCCAAGGTAGAGAGCTGAATATGCAAATAGTAACAGCAATAGTCCGCATATCTGGCTCTCATACTCATTGCCTGCTCACGGCGCTACGTACATTACTATCCCCGGTCAGAGGACACTATCGCACTTTCCGATACTTTTTCAACTCCCTAGGGATCATACAGTAATGCTGCCTGTTAGGCGCAATGAACTAAACACTCATATTGCCAGCACATCCTCACGGGTACCCATTTTACATCTGGGTGAATTGAGACAATGTGGATATAAGTATCTTGTCCAAGGATACTACGCAAATGTGCCCACCTCGGGACCCGAACCGAGGTACCTCCACCGAGGATCGAACCTGGGCCATCAGCGTGATAGGTAGACGCCTTACCACTGCATTATTGCGCTCTATTTCATCACCCTTTTTCTGTATGCACATATCAAGGACCAGCAAACTGAAGTGCACAAAGAACTTGCTGTCACAATGATGAAACATGCATAAAAACATGCATTCAGCGAACATCTTAACAAGCAGTATGGAAACGTGTCCTTCAAGAAAAGAGTGGTGCAACCTAAAAACCATGACTGTGCTACCAAAGGAAATTCGCAAATTCGAACTCTCAACGAAAACATATTCAAACTGTGGCCCCCACACATATGTCTGTACGCACAAACCTTCTAAGGAAATGTTTATATGTATAAATAATAAAGAAATTTGATCTCTCAAAAAGTGCGTGAATGGACAGAACAAAGTGAAGCTCCCGATGAAATAAAACAAGTACTCCAGTAGCCTAGGGTTAACTGACCGCCTCCGCGGTGTAGTGGTTAGAGCGTCCACCCGGAGTGCGGAAGGTCGCGGGTTCGATCCCCGACTGCGCCATACCAAAAGACGTTAAAATATGGTACTCATTGGTCCCTGCCTGGCGCTCGGCATTAATGGGTACAACAAGGACTGGTCGGCTCGGAGTCAGTATAATGTGTCTGAGTGGGGTATTCATGCTTCACTGCGGCGTGGTATCACAGTGGGCTACCACTATAAAACCAGCTTAAGTCTGGGCTAGTACAAGCAGCCGCACATACACATACACACGCATGCATGTCGTCATATGAGCGAAATATTCTCAAGCACGACGTTAAACCCAATTCCACCACCACCACTGAGTTAACTGATAATAACGTATAGGTTCAGAGTGCATCCCTCTCCATGAAACAAAACATTACTCTTTTAGGCTCAAGTTGCCAACAAATCCTGCATTGAGAACCAAATGAAACATCATTGTTCTTTGGGGGGTAATTTAAAAGTGAAAGTAATGTTCAATAATTAACCAACTGATAAAGTACATTGGCCATTCCTGATAAAGAGCTGTGCGGTCGTTAATGAAGCTGAGCAAGGCTTCGTGTAAAAAGTACACACTCGTTGAACTGAACCGATATCTTAATGGCGTAATCTGGTTATGGTGGCGTTGAGACGCTCGTGATTAACAAAACATACACATTTTATTTGAGTGTAAGAGCGTCACCAGAGAAGAGTCTTGACCTCGTCAGATTGCTTGATTAGAATTATGCCTGTATCTGTAATAGTTGCAACACGATCAATTTGCTCTCTAATGAAGATTAAGAACTATTATCCCCTGGGACACTTTCACTGAGCTTATAGGCACACTTTCACATATTTTCGACAATATTTTGGCCTATATTATTTATATCGGGGCATATGCACTCACTTTAGCTTCCTATTGATGCAATAAAATGACCCCTTACGACTTGCCTGAAATCGATGATTGAAACTTTGAGGAGAACAGCTCCCAAACAGAGAACACTTGCCATATATAGATGTAAACAATTACTCAGTACGTCGAAAACTGTCGCACGCGATGCTGCTGATGTTTGCCAAACTGGTTTCAATCACAAGTTGTGCGTAGTATATTCGAAATGTGCGCCCCAAGGGACATAACTCTATGGGCTTCGCTTGAAATAATGTTCGGCCGGTAGGGGGCGCGAGAGTCGATTTAATGCAACGTTGCATTAATTCATTCGAACCTGAAAGGCTAAGGAATTCAGTTGTTATGTGAAGTGTCATCCACCGGGGCACTTTCACTGGGCTTGTTTGAATGTAATGTATCTGTAAAAAATATGCATTTTGTATCATGTTGTGACCAATCATTCGAAGCATAACATACTGCTATATCAAATCGGCACGGGCTCAATTTCATCAAGCGTAGTAAGTAAAAATACTGTTGCTCAGGACGACGGTTGCATCGGATGTATTTGCAGTGAGTTGGGAAGAACAGCAACAAAGTATGCATTTGCTTGGATGAAATGAGTCAAACAGAAAACTATCCTTTTTCTGCTCAGACCTAGTCACTTCCTATCACTATCAATGTGTGTAAATGTGAATTGTTCCTGTGCAGGTGGATGACACTATAGTTCAACGACATGATGGATGGTTCGAACCTGCCTTGCCATGCCTGTAGTTGGGACACAGAGGCCCAACCATGTTCGACCAAAATATCCAGAAATCATGGGAAATAATGATTATAAAATGTTTTTGAATAGACCATATACAGTTACAAACATATCCAGCCCAACAAACCTGACCTTGTTTTTGATAAACCGTCATCAACATCACCACCATCATCACCGTCGATATGGCTGAAATATTGCCGATGTGACTTAAAATATTAATATTAACTCACTCACTCACTCATCACCGTCATTAACTTGATCTTCAGATTTGTAATGCCCTTAGTCCGCAGCGATACTTTATATTGACCTCCAGTCTTTATTGTGTCCATGAAGATATTTTGAATAGCTTCTCATTGGGTGAGCATTACAAAGCCCACCAATGTCTGGTTTACTACAGGCAGATATACATACGGAAGTTACTTTGTGAGTGCAGTAAATGTGACTGCCACATTGAACACAAATTCACCCAACCACGCCATTATCCAGTACAATCATATAGACCACCTTCAACAATGTACATTTGTAATTCGCCGATTCCACCACTGATGCAGTCTCGTAACAGTACACATTTACAACCTTGTCAATGAATATTTGTGGTGTATTTTCAATATTGTAGACAAGCACTACAGACCATTGTGCAAAACAGTATTGAACGTTGTCTCATCTCTCATACACAGACAGTAATAATGCTGGATATTGATAACTGTTACTTTTCAGAAACTTCTGCATATCCCTGGAGCCACCACTTTTCATCTCAAGGCAAACATTACAGTTTCTGGAAGACCTGGAAGTAGCATATGACCATCATACATCAGAACGTTCTTATCTTCGTCCTCATGACATCTGCTTATACTGACATGTAGACTGGAACGGAGCGCTGTGAGTGAGTGCGTGAGTAAAAATGTAAAGTCACATAGGCAGTATTTCAGCCATATCATGACTATGAAAGTTGTAAATTTGTAAATGTATATACGCGATAATAACAAACTTATATACTTACCCGTCAGCAAAGGACAGTAAAATAATTAGTGTATCAAAGATTTATAGTTACAACTAGCATATAGAAATAAACACTATTTCTACCTTTAACAGTACAATATAAAAATGGGCTAAAGGTCTCCAACAACTGAAGGTAGATCACCATACTAGAGACCATGGGGACTTAACGTATTTTGCTACCTGCATGAACTCTAGATGCATTTACACCATCCCTTCAGATGTCAACAATTTTGACATACGTAGCCATGAATTAAATGAACACATACCCTGCGATTAAAATCAAGATACGAATACATGTATATGTACTTTGAATGACGTGGTCTTACGTACACTCGGAACGGAGCGCTGAAATGTGAGCCTTGTTTTGAAATGAGCGTGTTAACTACCTGTAACTTCAGTTTGCGTGATTGCTAAGTTAGGCTGAATATTGATCTTGTTAAGCTTTCACAGATCTAAAGCCAAAATGATTCCACAAATTTAAAGTCTTAATTTTGCATGCATGATTTTGCATGTACAAATCACATTGCCGCTTGCAATGCATACCATTTACATACACTTTACACCTTGATCACATTTCGTCCAGCTGTTAGAGCCACCCATGTCGTCATAGAGTATTCCGGGTGATAACAACGTTTCTGTACCCGACTATGTTACCATCATCGTCTTTATACCATAGTTAAAAGGTGAAGATCCTCCGTTTTGTATCCCCTGTGATGAGAGAGTCACAGTCAAGCACATCCTGCTTGACTGTGTTGAATTCTCCATCATAAGGGATACATATTTCAATGTAAAAACAATGAAGGATCTTTTTACAAATGTTAATTATTATTTAATTATTGGGTTTTTTAAAAGAAATTGATTTGTTTGATGAATTCTGATTAATGTGCTTTGTAAATAGATATATTTTAAAGATTGGTAGTTTAGATTTGTAACTTAGATTGTTAGTGGCTGTACCCTCAAAGGGGGCTAAAGTACTGTAAAATTATTGTCCTCTTGAGAGGGTACGTAAGTCCCAAATCTTTCAAAGTAAAATGTAAATTTACCATTTTTAAACGTAGTATCTTTGTTCTTTTAACTACCGGTTAAATTTTCCTACAATCACCAATGGCTGAAGGGATGGTGTAAATCCAGCTAGGGTCCATGCAGGTAGCAAAAGTAATGTAAGTCCCCATGGTTCCTAGTATGGTGATCTACCTTCAGTTGTTGGCGATCTATAGCCCGTGTTTTATGCTGTGTTGTCCTCTTTAATTGAAATGTTTTAGCTTTGCTCGCTAGTTTTATTCATATCTGTGATTCTCTAGTATTTTTACTGTCATTCGTCGACAGGTTTTAATCTTCAAAATGTTTTCTCTTATATTGTATAAATTGTTTTCGTCGCGATATGGCTGAGATATTGCCGATGTGACGTTAAATAATAACTCACTCAGTCACTCACTCACTCTGTACCATAAGGATGAGTGAGTGAGTGAGTGAGTGAGTGAGAGAGCTCGCGTACATACAGCAGTTCTTCTTTTATATTTATGTTTATATGTACTCGTAGAAATAAATGAGGGAACACATGAAAGTACAAGTGTTCCTTCATTTATTTCCAGAACTTCACTCACAGTGCAATATATACCCTGTGAAGAAACCTGGAAAAGAATAAAGGAACACTAGTACTTTCATGTGTTCCCTTATTTGTTTCTATGAGTATATGTTATATGTTTTTGCTTAATTTGGTAGGGGAAAGCAATGAAGTTCACAGACGTTTCGCCGCAGTTTTTTTAGTTCGATTTTACGAAAATTGAATTTGCCATGTTTCCATATTTTGAGTCATATTGAACCAGTTTACCTCCTACGTATTTTTAAGTCCCCATGGTTCCTAGTATGGTGATCTACCTTCAGTTGTAGGCGATCTATAGCCAATTTTTACATTGTATTGTCCAAGAATAGTTGTGTACTTTGAAAGATATATGCTAGCTAGTTTTAACTCAATCTGTGATAATCTAGTGGTTTTACTGTCCTTTGCTGACAGGGTATTATATATTATATGTATGTATTATGAATTTAGAACTAGTTTTAGTCACGATATGGCTGAAACATTGCCGATGTGACTTTAAATCTTAACTCACTCACTCACTCCTACGTATTTTGACTTGAACTAAGGACTACTTCACGAAACGTCTGAGATATGGACTAGAAACCTACTCACATAAACTGGATAATCCAACTCACCTCACACACTTCACCTAATGAGCATGCTTATATCCAGCTTAACATAAATACAACTTCACGATTATCCCAGTATTATTCTAGATGTAAATCAACAAAAACAGATTATCTTCAGCAGCAGAAAAAAGCCTTACCTGCCAACTCTTTTGTGTTTCATTTCTATCGTGGATACTCATTTTTTACAAAATGCTCCCAAGTTATCAGCAGTAGAGAGGAAAGTGTTAACTTGACACAAAGACCCCTATTTAGAAATTTAACGCACAGTCGCCCGAAATCGATTTCCATTGTTTTTACTTGATTTCGCTGACTCAAGCAAAATTAAGTCTAAGATATATGTGCTTTGAAAAATCTATTCCCGGTTAAAAGGAGTCAAAACTAATTTGTTATATTCATGTTGTGTTGTTTCTCTATTCGAAAGAAGATAGTAATTACATAAGTCTAATGGAATTGGCATATTTCATGTCTTGATCGATCTAGGCATTTTTTGGGCCATCATTAACTTTGATCATGTTGAAAGAGTTAATTCCTCGTTCATGCAATCGGTTTACGTGTATTGCAGGGTTGGGAGAGGTTGGTCTGGTGTGCGTTCATATATGCTTAACCCCTTTTAATCCGTGCAGGAACCTGTCGACTGCAGTCAGCCGAGTATACAAAGTTCCTGAATGACGACTAGCTGTACGTTAAAATGTTCTATGGCAGACATCTGAATGTATCCAATTCAAGTCCCTATTTTGACTAGTCAATAACTGTGTTCGTGTGGATTTTCAGGTGAGTAATTGACTTGCATGTATTAGTAACGGGTGCCACCGGTAGGAGAGGATACGCTCACCATTTAAGAGAGTGCCAATTACCATAACCATTCGATAGTGATTCAAAATGAAAGGCTAATACTATAATCGTAATAGTACAAACAGCTCTGTTTTCGGCTCACATTTCACGTGAATTTAAAAATGATGTAATCGCTATTGTTGAGTGAGTGAGTGAGTATGGTTGCTTTCAGCAATATTCCAGCAATGCACCAGAAATGGGTTTCACACATTGTACCCATGTGGGGAATCGAACCGGGGTCTTCATCATGACGAGCCAACGCTTTAACCACTGGGCTACCCCATCGCCCCCTATTATTTATTAACCAACAGGTAATGGACAAAAACATTTTCCGACAAAGATGAACCACTTGATGCCAAACTTGTCACTGACTAAACCTCATCGACTCCTGAGTAGGTGAAATTAAGGTGTAATACAAATGAATATTTTTCACCGGTAGTAATACCTGTCAGATACCTCTCAGTGTCTGATGATAACCGAACAGTAATTGATTTTAATGTCAATTCAAAAAGACAGCAATGGGATATTTTCAGTCTGTTTCAATAATTGCCGTGTACTTTCTGTATGAAATGAATGATGACTAATTTCACTTGTCACAAAACTAATATTTCACTCAGAATATGATCGGCGCTGATCCTCATTGAGGACGTTTGACATTCAGCAACCAACAACAAAGAAAAAAGTCAATACATTTACAAGAGCATTATTTGGCAATCAAATACAAGAGAGTCCCAAAAGAGCTCTAGACACATCCATCAACACACTGGTTGCATAGCTCAGTGTTCACAAATGTGACATTTAGGAACGTTTAAAAACATATTTGTCCAGTCTCGCAAATTTCGTTGTCTGGTGGCATTAGAGTGTTATGAAATCACAAGGTAACAGAACTGGCACTCTTCGAAAATATTATTTATTAAGTTCTGATAATCTCAATGTCATTCTGATAGGTCAGTGTCAAATAACACCACGAGGAATTACAGTATTACAGCTTTATCAGGGAATGTCACATTACTTACTAATGTCGTAACGGTTTTGTCGCGAAAAATATTATTTATAATGATTATATGATGATTTTGTCGGCTTTTCGTGGCTCTTACCAAAAGTTAGATAGGATGTGCATACAATTCTAGAAAATGAAATACAGTAAACGCATAGAATGTGCATTTTAGATTTTGCCTATATACCTTTGTACATAAATATAATAATATAATGCAGGCCAAATTCACCTGTAGTTTTACAGCGTATACATATGTATATGTATTTGAGACAGTTCCAAACATTCATACTTGGATGAATTGTAATTTTGTAAACATAAAACTAAACTCTTATATTAACATCCAAATTATGCTTCATGTTTATCAGTGTTTCCCCCAGGCAATCTGCATATTATTAAAGAAGCCATCGATCAAAACCCAAAGTCTGGAAGACCTAAAGTACCAAGTGGCCCTGAAAGCTAGGGTAGAATTCGTATCAGTACAAGGCACAAATGTTATCACTTCCAATTTCAGCTAATGTCTAATTCAAATATGTCAGGTTAAAAACAGCATCATAATTAAAACATGAATTAAAGTAACGTCAGTGTCATTTATGCGAAATTACTAATATCAGACAATACCTAGGATTCGTTTATTGGGAGTGAGTTTAGTTTTACACCGCTTTTGCAATATTCCAGCAATGTCACATTGGGGGACACAAGAAATGGGCTTCACACATTATACCCATGTGGGGAATCGAACCCGGGTCTTTGGCGTGACGAGCCAACGCTTTGACCACTAGGCTGCTCGACCGACACGTTTATTGGGAAATAAACGGAAATTTCCGGATTAACGGGGTTTAGCTGTATTAAATCGATTTCTTCTGTAAGAAAGGATAACAGCTTGGTGCTGATAAGCAACCCTGGAACATAATAGTTATTGTTCCATGTCTCGTAGAACAATATGTTTAACCAATAGTCTAAACCCTCGCCCCACATGCGCAAATAGTGCACATGTATGTGTTGCGCGTATTTCCCTTTTACCAAGACATGTTCCAGAATAATTGCATTAGTACAAATTGTACAAGAAGTGGGGGATATCCAGACATCGACCCTTGAATGAGCATTGGGGTGGCATAGTGGTTAAAGCACATAACGACGAAGATCCATGTTCGACTACGCACATGGGTACAACGTGTGAAACCATTTGTGGTGTCCCTGCTGAGACATAGCTGGAATACGTCTAAATGCGGCCTAAAACCTTCTAAGTCACTCCATCCATCACACACAATATACATTGCAAATATATAATGAATACCTCATCCAAGAATATCGACAGGATTCCATTTCTTAAAATTCTTAAGAATCAGACTGAATCTTAGAGCATCCGTTTCTGTGAACATACTTCCACACCGACAAAGAAACGCCCACCAGTATAAAACGGCGATGATAAGGAAAATAATCTGATTTTCCTTCTGATTTCCGCATCACGGATCTTGGCGGAAGCGTATGGATCAATTCAGTTATGTTCCTATATTTCTATTCACTGCATCAGGCTGAATGCATTTATGAATAAATATGAGAGACGAGATCACCCCCGAAGGAACAATAAACCGAAAATGTTTCTCTAAAAACATCCTTTAAGATTAAAGTCCTCATGCTCCCTTGAACCTTTGGCAACTGTCAGCCATATCCGACAGAGAGACTATTAATTCCGGTAGTGGTAACTTAGTGGTCAATCGAAAGGATAGAGATCATTATTTGGACCCTTGGTTCTTGACCGGGGACACGCCATTTGTCTTGTGCTTGTCAGTAAGCCAGCAGGGAAGCCTGAGTTTCAGTACATCTGTTCAGAGAGCGCCACGATTGACAGGCCGTAGGAAGGGTGTCATAGGCACTGTTTCTTGTGGTCAGCAATACAGCTGCGCCTCTTCCCGAGGGTGAAGCTAAGAATAGATCTTGTAGGATGAAACACAGCTGTGTCGCTGAGACATATGCTTACTTGCGAACTATAGTTTAGTGAAGCATGTTGGCCTAAAGCTTCTGAAGTACCTGACCGTATGGACGTTTGTAAATCTTTTCGTTGATATTTACCAAACTGTAAATTCATGGACATAATAAGCAATATGGTTTGAGTCGTAGATGGCTCGAGCATCCATTTTGACGCCAGTTGAGTAGTGTATTGATTACACCGCATTATTCAAAATAAATAACGAAGGCCTGAAATGAAACTAGACAAGGTATTCCAGTGATTGATATAGTGAGCAATTCAGTTGTCCAAAGTTTATCAGAGGTTACGAAGTGAATGGACTATGACGCATAACAAAAGGCACTATCATCATGATCATCTTCATCTTCGTCGTCCTTTTCATGATCATCACTATAATCTTCACACCCATAGCCGTAACCATTATTATCATGACATCGTTGCAGAGTCGTCGTCATTATCATTATCCGGGCTTACAATGGTTATTTTTATTGTATGTATTGTTTTACTGAATGAGAGCCTCAGCAGACATAGCTCGTTCATCACTTCGTCTGAAATTCAGAATGATTTCTTATAGCCCTTGCTCGTGTTTATAACAATTATGCCTACATCCAGTGATGACCACGTCTTTCAAAGTATATTTAATCTCACCTTCTTTTAACCGTAGAATATATGTTCATTTTAAATTAATGGCTAGAATTGTCCAAATTGCCAACAGCTGAAGGCGTGATGTAAATCCAGCTAGGGTCCTTAGTATGGTCGTCTACCTTCAGTTGTTGGCAATCTATAACCAAGTTTTTATATTGTCCAAACAAATGCTATTTGTTTTAATTTAAGATACTAGTTTTAATTTAACTGTAAAAGTCTAGGAATGAATGAATGAATGAATATTCTTTATCAACGTCAAGATTGTTCTCGTCGCAGTATGGCTGAAACATTGCCGATTTGACGTTAAATATTGACTCACTCACTCACACGGTAGGTTAAAAAGCTTGCGTTTCTAAAACGCATACCGTTTGGAATTTTGTGCATGCCCGAGCTACGAAGTGGCGGTGTCTGCACAGGACGTCGACCCTTGGTTGAAATGTCACGGTTCAGTTAAGAAAAAAGTCGACGTCCTGTCCATTTGACTTATACCAATTAACAGGGGATTAAAAAGGACAAAAAAATAATCCAGTGTTTCGACAAAGCGATAATCCGTATTATGCTGTTGAGACCACAGACAACAAGAGAAAAGTGCCATATTTTGTCCATTTTATTTAGTAGTTGAGATGGAGCATCTGCAAACTCTCTGGACCATCTGAAAGATAATCAAAGTTGATATATTATTTCATTCTATACATTATTTTACTACTGCTATATAAAGATTGTTAGAATTGTTAACAAAATCTATTATACGGTATGGAAAACATGGTAATGTACATTATTCGTATCTGATATATCTATTTTACTTTATATTTTTGTTTGCAAGATATTGGTATTAGGCATTAGGGCTGTAACAATGCATCGAACTATCGATGCATTGCAATTGTTGAGTCTCCGATAGCAATTAATCGATGATAGAAACTAAAACTATAGATGCATCGATAGTATGTGTGACTATCGATAGTTTAGTAATTGACTTCCGACGATAAATGTTCAGCGCAAATTACAGAAAGTACCAGATTCGTTCACTTTCATTTAGAGTGCAGACTTGCAGCTTCACTGAGTGTATGTGTTAACTGTTTACCTGATCTGGGTTTCAAGTTTCTTGTCAGTTATTAAATTGACTGAAACTACTTTAACTTGTTTTTATTTCATATAAACTATACGTACATTTGGGAAATGATTTCAAATGAGATAATTCAAGGAGGAGAGAAAAAAAGCTATTGCAATAGTATTGCAATAGTTGGTCGCAATCGACAAGATCCTTACCTTTATGTCTGCTTGGACAAGGGGATTAGTATGGTCGCCTTTCACCATCGTCGCAATGGCATTAACAGTTGATGCAGTGGGGTGGCATTTCTTTTCGGTGCCCCCAGACACCGGAGTGCCGGAGGAGAGGATGCCCCTGACTCAAGCATGCACGCAAGATTCCAGGGGTTATGCGTTCCTACTGCGAACACTGCTAGCATAAAATGCATGTAACATATATATGGATGAAATTCACTAAAAACATTATATCATAGACACTATATGTAAACATGTTGTAAGAATATACAGAATATTGATTTACTAAATGTCTTAGTTCAACATTTTGAAACACTGTGTACTTCCTATGGTTATTATTGTCAAGGTAAACATATGCATAACTATAAAGATATATGTTTAGATTTTCATATGATGCCAAAGCAACTTCGCAATTTCCTCCAGCAGACAAACTGGTTTATCCCTCACTGTCTTGTAATGACATTGGTTACACATGCTGATGAAAATATCATGCCGTTATTGAAAATATGTAACCGTATTGTGCTTGTGTTGTCAAGATCATATCAATCACACAACTAAAACAAGGGTTCTATTATTGTTTAATCAATGTGTGGGAAATGAAACAGTTTCTATGACAATCTTGTGTTTCTTCAATAAATATTGATCAAACTTCTGCCTAGTTTGGTCCAGGCACTAATATTTAATGAGGAGCGTTTGAAGACACGATAACAAGAATTTGTTAAGGGGGTCTTGACAAATAATGCACGGTGTAGCTTGGTGAAGTTGGGTTTTTACAAAAACATTGACATATAAATATTTCAGCTCCACCCACAATGTCAGCTTATCAGACGACCAGGATCAAACAAGCGGCCAGTTATTGCAAAACTGATTTAAACACACCTGGTTTGTGTGAAATATCATAGCAGTTTGTCTGTAACACTTCAGCTGTTAATAATGACTAATTAAACAGAAGGAATGGCACAGATTTATACAGGGCACTGATTGTTATCGTACGAATATGAAGTCAACTTAAAGGTTTCATCGAGCGCTCATTCCATCAAGTGCTGTGAATTTTCTGTGTTGCTAATTTTGAATTCGAACTGCTGACCCTTGAATTCTTGTAAAGCTACTTTCACCACTACTGGTCACATGAGGAGTATAAACATTACCTTAAAAGGTGAACCCTCGCTAATTCTGAATCCTTACATTTGCAGACGATTACCGATCAGGAAGTCTATAATGTACTGTTAGATTTATAAAACCCTTCCCTGCTCATAATGAGATATCTCTGCGAAAAGAGACCGAATGATTCCGAATAGACCATGAACATGTCTTTATGAATCACTCTCGAGTGATGACACCGGGTGTTTACGCAACAGTGAGAGTATCCTACCTTACAGCTGTCAGAAACACATGTACAAGCAAGTCAGTGGTTCACTTGAGAAAACCGTGAAGATACGGGTTAGAATTGATCTTCAGTAACCCATGCTTGTCGTATGAGGCGACTAATGGGATCCGGTTGTCAGGCCCGCTGACTTGGTTGACACATGTCATTGTATCCCAATTGGGTAGATCGATGCTCATGGTATTGATATCTGGATTGCCTGCTTCAGACTCGATTATTTACAGACCGCCGCCATACATCTGGAATATTGCTGAGTGCGGCGTAAGGCTAAACTCACTTGACAAAATCTAGGTACAAATCTAACAAGGGACATCGTTCTTGTGTCGAATATGGGAACGTCCTCTGTCTGCCATGAACCCTTCAGAAAAGGCATTGAGTCATTATTATAGAACTTGACTGAACGGTTGACTGCTGTTGACAGTTTACTGCCCAGATTAAAAAGTTTCATTATATATGAATACACTAGGTTAACCTGTCCCGAACCCGCCTTATCTGTAAGCCGATTCTATGAACGGGGAATGAACTCGTTCAACATGGTCATAGTATGAATCAGTGTTTGTATTCACGAAAAGCGATAGGTTCGCTTGACGAAGATAGCTGTGATCTTTCTTAATTAATAATGTTGAATAATACGCCAAGGTCCAACAGCGCATGAAATATGCTGCGTCGCTGTAGAATTTTGTGATGAATGACTTTATTCATATAGAGAACTAAAAACACAGGGACGGAATGACAAACAGGATTTGACTTGTTTTATGTGGGAATAGAGTTTTCAAAGCACATATATCTTGGACTTAATTACGCTTGAGCCGACAAATTTCGGTAAACGATGGAAATCGATTCCGGGCGACTGTGCGTTAAATTTCTAATTAGGTATCTTTGTGTAAAGTTTACAAGTTTCTCCAATCGGCTGATAAGTAGATTGTAAAACTGATTACCAAGGGAAAAAAATTACACATAAAAAGGGTTCGCAGATACGGCTGTTTTTTTATGTTGTTCAAGTTAATCGGTTTAGTTGGGTTTTACATCTCGATTTTTATTTTAAAAGTTACAAGGTTAATTGTGTTGTTTTATTCTCGTTACTGGAGGTTTGGAGTAATCGGGGTGTAATCATCCAACTAATAAGAGTCCCTTATATGTTAGCGCGTCTAAATAGAAAAAAATACAGTCTTTCAAAAAACAATTTATTACATTTTACACAACGATTTCTTTCCGGATCGAATTTCAGATGTGTCCCCGAGTGGTCACTCACTCACTCAATCAATCAATCAATTACTCAATCACACTCACTCATTCACTCACTCGTCACTTGGTCTAATGAATAGAACATCTGCCTGGAGAAGAGAAGGTCTGTGGTTCGATCTCCTTCCGCATCAAACAAAAACACTTATTACCTGCCTGGTGTACAGGGGATAAAACTGTACTTTGCCTGAGTGGGGTACCTGGGTTGAAGTGCAACACTGGCTGAGTGAATCGAGTTTTCCGCCGCTTTTATGGCAGTGTGACATCATGCAAAAGTGCTTCATGTAGAAAATCGAACCTCTACCTTCAGCGTGACGACCGACCGCTTCAACCACTAGGCTTACTTCTCCGCCCTACATCCAGCATGGCAGCACTAATACAATGTCATGGCACACTAGTAACCACGTTTTACTCGACCCTTATTATTCGACCATGATGTCAACATGTTGGGGTACAGAAGAGGTGTTTCCAACCGGTATACTCTAAGTCTATAGAGGTTGTTCTGACTGTTGGAACCCGTGAAGGTCCGGGTTAGAATGAACCTTCACTAACCCATGCTTGTCGGAAGAGGCGACTAACGGGATCGGGTGGTCAGACTCGCTGACTTGGTTGACACATGTCATCGGTTCCCAATTGCGCAGATCGATGATCATGTTGTTGATCACTGGATTGTCTGGTCCAGACTCGATTATTTACAGACTGCCGCCATATAGCTGGAATATTGCTGAGTGCGGCGTCAAACTAAACTCACTCACTCACTCTAACTGTTCGATCTAATGTTGTCTGTGTCAAGTGCATGTTTAGAGTTGGATCCAAGCCAATTTGTTTGCAAGAAACATGCACACTACAGATAGCTCTCCCCGTGAAACAGATGTACATCACCAGTGGTAATTGCATTTGTACCGAACATGAAAGGGCCAGACAGCATGTGTAAATTAAGTATTTAAATTTGTTGAATCTTTTTATTTTGTTCAACATTTGTTAAATGTTAGTAAGATCAACCTTAAGCCCACAAAAGCACGAACTATTCCTGGGAGTCAATTCAACGTACGCTATCTACAATGCAAAGTTTCCAGTTGAACGTCGACATGTCAGTCTTAACTTTTATCGGGTGTCATATCTAAAAGGGGAGTCTGTTCCAATATATGAAGGTAACGTGTTACGTTAGATCCTTCGAGTATAGGATATTGCCTGGTATTTCAATGAAAGAAAGTGTAGTTTGTAGATGTGTGTCATATATAAAAGGGGAGTCTGTTCCAATATATGAAGGTAACGTGTTACGTTAGATCCTTCCAGTATATGATATTGCCTGGTATTTCAATGAAAGAAAGTGTAGTTTGTAGATGTGTGCTAAAAATGGACTAAAATATCAGTCATCGTGTAATTCTGCTAGTCATTGACGTATTGTTGTCGCTGTCTGTGAGATAAGAGCTGATACAAGGTACGGGCACTGTGCACAATCCTTCATAATGTATTGTCATACGTATACGTTTGCCATTAATATGCATTGACAAGGCTGTAAAATATGCGCTGTTTTGAGCCTGCATGAGTGATGGAAGGATCCTGTAGATATGGTCAGGTGAAATTCGGACGTCTAGGATTATAACATCCCCATAGACATTGGTTTCTTGTACTAGTCTGGACATATCCTTGTTCTTCTCACCCACTCAGATACCATCATGAACATCTCTACTGATACACTGATCAATTCAATAATAAAGCTATTGGTTTGGTGCACTGAAATTATTATCATTATTATATCCCACGTTAATGTAGTATAGAAGGTCGAGTGGTCCTGTCTCAGTCAGGATGGTAGGACTCGTCAGTTTTCAGGGCATTTCGTCACATCCTACTTGACTGAATTGACTTTTCCATCACAACCTATAAATATTTCAGTGTGAAAAACAGTGAAGGATCTTTTTAATGTTAATTATCATTTAATTATTGAATTTTTAAAAGAAATAAAATTACTTGATAAATTTTGATTGATATGTTTTGTATTTAGAGATATATTTTATAATCGGTAGTTTAAAATAGCAACTTAAATTGTTAGTGGCTGTATCATAACAGGGGGTTGAAGTATTGTAGGGGTATGGAAGTCCCAAAACATTCAAGGTAAATTTATACTTACCATATTTTTAAACCCGTAGTATTTGTGTTATTTCATGTTATGGTTAAAGTTTCGATCAAATGCCAGCGGCTGGAGGGATGGTGTAGATCCAACTAGGGCCCATGCAGGTAGCAAAGGGACTGCAAGTCCCCATGGTCTCTAGTATGGTGACCAACCTTCAGTTGCTGGTGATCTCTAGCCCGTTTTTATATATTGTATTGTTCATAAAATTTCTTAAATTATACAGTTACATGCAAGTTTTAAGTCTTTATCTGTGATAATCTAGGTATTTTATTATTTAATTACATTTATTATGAATTTGTAATTTGCGAAAGTCACGATATGGCTGAAATATTGCCGATGTGACTTTAAATCTTAACTCACTCACTCACTCACTCATTCGTCACATCATGACGATCAACCATTTACATCCACTGGCAAGGTTGTAAAAATATGCACTTGTGTACCTGCATGAGTGATGGTATTAAGCATTGTAAATGTACATTGTTTAATGACGATCCTGGTGCTTGTGTACATGAAGGTGGGGTTAGGTGAAATTGTGTTTAATGTGACGTTGGGGATTAGTCCACGCACACTGACATTGGTGTTAACAGGTGTCTGTACCAGTCCGGACAAAAGCCGATTTCTTTACAGCCATGTTTTCCTGAATCTTCTCAATCACACTCCTGAGATGTAAATGATTGTATTTGTTTCATCAAAAATTGTCAAAATTGTGTTTGTTGGTTTGGTTACGTCTATGACTGTATATGATCCTATTCTGGGAAATTGTGTAATCATCATTGTCCATGACGGCGATATTTTGGGTTGTCCCACGGACTGACCTCTGTGCCAAAGAAACAAGTATGGCGAAAGTATGAACGGATGGAGACACGTCATCACATCACAGGATACTGTGTCTATGTCAAGGCTGGGCATCCACTTCCAGTTTTAAACGACAGTTTCATTCTTTCAACCACCAAATGCCTTTCTAGTTCCTTTCTCCTTCATATAAATGACTTCATGAATGGTGCACTATGATGATACAAGATCTGTAAGACACCGTGTAAATATTTTGTAATGTATACTTAAAAATGCAACAGGCTGTTGATTCTTGCAACCACCAAAATCCTTTCCAGTTCCTTTCTCCTTAATATAAATGACTTCATGAAGGGTGCAGTATGATGATGCAAGAAAAGTGAAGTCACCTTTCACTGGGAGAAGTATTGTTCAACCTTTGCGTAACCAAGGCCATAAATTATCTATATCCAGACAGGTTTTAAACTGTGAAGTGTATAGTACGAGTACTGTCAATAACAGATTCCATTTGATTCAATAGGCAAATTAGCTAGGGAAATTATACGAATAGTCCACTGAAAATCAGTGATCACACCAGGTGTTTGCAAAAAGGGCAAGCATATCCTGCCCTACCCATTGTCCCAAATCTTAAAATTTGCCTCCAGGGAATAAAACATTTGAAGTTATTAGTAGTAGATACAATAGCGGTCCGAGATCAAGTCCAACAAAAGCCTCTGTAAAGCGTTATTCCACAAATAAAGCTTTTGTCAGGCCCTTAGATCTCGCCCCCCATTGTCTACTACTTTTGAACCCCCAGTTAACTTCCCGACCCCACGTGGCACAATAGTGTCGCTATGACCGCGAATTAGCACTTTCCTGATCACATGGCACTATTGTGATTACCCTATGTCTTGTTGACAGGAAACAGTTTAATGCGAGCTGATTATAGGATACTATTGGAATTACTTGGTAAGTGTTAAATATTTTGCTTGGGGGGTAACATTGTGCCGTCCGGTATGACTAATAATTCCTCTCTGACGAAACCTCTCCCTGGCCCATCTCTCAAGTAGTACAAGTTCGGCTCGTCGGCTTTGATGTCCACTTTATCTATGTTGTAAGTTTTGACTGACCATATTGGATCGGTGGCTCGTTTCCGAGTGTCCCCTTCGTGTTCCCCCGGCTGGTAGAGGTACCTCACGGGGGCCCTATCGGGTATCTGTTTCTCCTTCCCACGCAATGGTGCAGCCGACTCTGCCACTATTGATTTTAGTTTGATAGCGTCGGCTGGTTTCTTGCCGGTGAGACGGGTGATTTCGTGGTTGATGGCCGACACCACCTGAGGTAACCCCACTACCCATTCAGTCGATCGTTTCCCCAGGTTGGCCATCTCTCTTGCATACTGATGCCCGAATAAGCGCTTGGCCAAAGTCCTATTGAATCTCTCAACTATGGCTTGGCTGCGATGGGCTCAGGCCGTGCCACGCCTGACCTTGGTATCGTGTTTGTCTAGCAGTTGTGACACGGCACCCATGAACTCCCGCCCGGGGTCGACTTGCAGCTCTGTGGGCCACGTCAGCGGACTGCGTTTGTACATGCGTTCGAATCCGCGGGCTACCTGGGCCGAGTCTTTCGCGGTCAAGGGTTCGGCTTCCTTGTAGCGACTGGCAACGTCCACGACGGTTAGGGCGTACTTGTACCTCTTGTCGTGGGGTAGGAATAGGAGGTCGGCCTGGTGAATGCAATTGGGTATGTTAATACCGAACTTCCTTCTAGGCACGTAGCGTGGTGCCGGTAAATAGATCTGCCACAGGGCTTGTTTTTCAAGCCACGCTTGGGCCCCGTTTGGGGGTACTCGTGCCATTTTAGCCAGCTTATGTACGGCGCTAGCTCCTTTCCAGTACCCACGGGGGCTGTAGTAAATAGCCTCAAACTTTCTCTGGTTCCGTGACATAGTATCGTATTTATATATACACCTATGTTCTTGGTTCAATTTTCTCATGCCCGTACGCGTACGTGTTGATCCCATCAATAGCTATCCAACGCTTAGTGTCCATCGGCGACAGGGACGTCTTGTTTATAGTCAGTCCGTATATCCTATGCCCATCACTTCTAAGCGTGTTCATTTTATGCCTGAAGGTACGGGTCTTGAACAGGGCTTCCTTGAATCTGGCGTGTTTGATGTGTTGTTTCACCACATACTTCTTAACACCCTTCGCCTTTCGGATTTCACCATTGTCGGCCTTCAGGATGGAGTACATCTTGGGTCTCAAGCCTATGTACTCGGCTATGGGCGTGCCAGCACACTCGTCCTTCATCTTACCGAGGACCTTTTTATTTACCGTGCTGTGTATGGCATGGTCCTTGGGATAGTCGCTGGTGTCATACAAATCGAGGCGTTTCTTCATGTCCTCTTACACGTCATCGGTTCGAATCTCCATCAGCAGGGAATCCGTGTCAGTGTACAGCACTTCACACCTGTCGCCGTACTGTTTCTTCAGTTCGTTGTAGTAAAAGTCGTACATCAGGTGTTTGGATAAATCGAGGATGCTCATCCCCACATAAACAGGCCGGTTGAATTTGATGTGGCTTTTCTTCATGTGTAGGGCCACCAGGTCGTCGGTGAATATCTTGCTCTGGTTGAATGCCTGGCTGGCTATCAGTCTCCTGAGCTTGTCTTCCTCATTCGACCGAACCAGCTTCACAGTCACGCGTTTCCTCAGGTTCTCCATAGTCTTACCAAACACCGAGTTGTTCATGAGCTGGTAGAGGTTTTTCTCAAAGTCACTGGTTGCCAGCTTTCGGAGGTTTGTGTTCATTCTGATGTAGGGCTCCATCCATGGGCTCTGGTTGAACACGAGCACCCTGTGTATTTTGGTCAGCCTCATACCCAACAACAGGTACAGCTGTAGGTTGCGATAGTGAACGATGTACTTGGTCTTATTCATTAAGTTGGGCACTAGTTTTTCAACGTCTGCCACCCGCCCACCTAGCAAGTTATGTTGGAAATCAGACATCCAGTCTGGGTTAACCCTCATACGTTCAGGGGCCAGGGGGTAGCTGT
The DNA here is from genome assembly GCF_003918875.1 of Haliotis rubra. Taxonomy (NCBI): domain Eukaryota; kingdom Metazoa; phylum Mollusca; class Gastropoda; order Lepetellida; family Haliotidae; genus Haliotis; species Haliotis rubra. The sequence goes on from NW_025767640.1 coordinate 360,967, forward strand.
TGTGTGATGTGTGTAATGCCTTGGGGTATTCCAAGTCCACCTCAAGGATATAACCTTTGCTCGAATCGTCCGCGATGCTCATAACATCAATCTCGTGCGATGCCCATTCGAATCCCCCTGTGGGTAGATACTGGCTCATGGCCCAGCCGTACAGGATGTTGGCGTCGAGGTAGAGAATATGATTGGTTGGCTTGCTCGGGTCGTAGCCCTTCACGTATTGATTATTTGTTTTCGCATATCGTTTGGTAGCCATGGAAATCCCACCTCTCAAACCTTTCTCAATGAATAGGTGCATGTTGTAATCGGTGAGCAATTCCAACTTAACTCCGGTCTTTTTCAACAATGCATCCCATGACAGACCTAGGCTGGTGTAGTACCATGCGGGGTCGAGTTGATACTGCTTAAAACACGTCCTCCTAAACGTCTCAAACACGTCGGCTAGCAGGAGTACATCTGTCCTCAAGTACAGGTCGTGGTAGTCACCCAGATTCTTACAGCCCAGTTTATTCCATACGTTAATCGCGTGCTAGTAATCGTCTTGGGTGATTGTCGAGTCGGTCAGGTTGCTGTAAAATTCTCTGATGGGGGGTAGTCTGGTCTCGGCAAACTTGGCCCAGCCATCCATGTACTCGTAGGGGTACACACCCTTCCTCATCAGCAGGGGTCGAGTCTCGGCGTCGGTATATCGATCGGTGATGGGGAAGGTATCGTTGGCCTTGACCAGACTGTCGAGTGACGACAAGAGGAACTGAACCGAGTCAATGAACCTCAGGCCATTCAAGCTGAAGGAGATGTATCTCTCCATGTTGTTGGGGATGGGGATGCCGTCGACTTTCGCGATGGCCTGCATGATCAAGTGAGAGTCGTACCCTCTCAACTTGTGGAAGACCACGGGGATGTTTATTGTCTTGGGGGTGATTCTAAGCTTGAGGTTACACATGCTGTGAGCGGCGCCTCTATACTTACCGGTGACGTGGCAGTGATCTCTCACCGAATCACCGTTCAGTGGGCTATCTCACACGTGACAGTGAGTGCTGCAGGCGTGAGCTAGCCGGTCGGCTTGAGTCATACGCATTGGAGGGACTGTGTATAGTGCATTCCTAATACTTTGTCTCTTCCTCCTGCAAACACTTTAGAAACTTTTCAGCCGCATCGGGACCCCTGTACACTACGGGAGCTTTTGTTTCCCCATCACATCGGACGACCACGTATCCAAACCCACAGGCCTCATGCTCCTGTGTTTTTTTGTATGGCCCTGCTGGCGGCAGCCTCAACGGGTTTGACCAAGGCTTCGAAGTCGGCATAGATGACATAAGGCATGGACATCTGGTTCTTGTGGTTGGCGAATGTTAGGATATTGTCGCCTTCCTTGGGCATGTCGACTCGTATGGCCGTCTGCCCCACACCTTGGCAATCCGCCCGGTGTGATTCCAGCAGGTCAGGTCGGCTGAACCCATGCAGGCATCGTACACAAAAGTGTTTTTTCCCGTCGTATTTCGACTGGTCGTGCAGCCTGCTGAGGTGTTTTATCCACGTTTAGTGATACTTATCACCTCGCCTGATCATGAATATATTGATCATGCGGTGGGGGTTCCCACCCTCCCCCAACATTGGACTGACCCTGTGCACGATCGTTGTGTTACCTTCGTGCCCAAAGACGTTTATGGCTATATCATTCTGTTTTTCTATTTTAGTGATCTGGGATATGGGGGGTGGGTTCGGTTATGCCATCCCAGTTGGGGATAACTAGAAGGCCTGTTCGAATTAGTGTCAGCTGGAAACAAGGCTGACCTGATAGCTAACCTCAGGCAATCGTCTCCTCTATTCTTGATGTTGACCAGGGCCTGTTTTGCTTTGTAGTAGGGGGGCAAGTCTAGGTACGACCTGCCTCTGAATTGCACGTAGTTAGCTATGTCTAGATAGACATAATCGATTTTATCCACGACCCACCCGGACCCCATGTGTGTGTAGCGTTCTAGGTATTCTCTTATCTGCTGAAAACTGGTATCGATTGACTCGTCTGTAGTCTCAGTATGAGTCACGACTTCTTGTTTACCTCGGAAGTAAGGCTGAACGTACTCAATGACCCCATTGGGGGTTCCGCCCTGCTGTTTATCGAGTGACATTTTCACTGTGATTTGAAACTTTATACTTCCCAAATCGTTTAGTTCCTCATTGACTTTATCAGCAATTAGAGGCTTGATATCGGCAATGTCTATGTTCCTATTAACATGCATGCGCCAGCCTCTCAAATAGTTACCTACAGCGCGCTCAGTGCGCATGAACTCTAGGTCAATAGCTCTATTCTGCCGTAATAGTTCTACAAGCTGTGGTTTCCTCATACGGGAATAACCGACTAACCCCAAATCGCGTGCCTCCTGTTTGAGTTGTTTTACAGTGTGGGGCTTTGCTACGGGGCCATGTGATAATAATGTGGCTAACCCGTCAACCCTAGCTCTTTTGCTCGGAGTTTTAGTTGTTTTACCGTGGGAGGGGGTTGTATGTTAAGTAATCTCAACAGCTGAAGTTTCCTCATTCAGGAGTAACCAATTACAACTCGCTGAGCTCCCGAGTAGTAGACATTGTGTACACACCTAAGTATATCAATCTCTAATTGGGCCACCGGCAAGGGAGGTAACTCTTCCAACCTTGATAAAAAAATAGAGGCGCTATAAAATCCTTAGTAAATATCTAGATAGACTTTATCGATTATACCCTCGACCCACCCGGAACATGCGCAGCATAGTAGGGTGTTTTGTATTATTTGCAACGAGTCGTCAACAAGTATATCTATCTCTCCATGCACATCTACTCGTCCACCATCAAAGTAATTCCAAGTGTGCCCAGCCCACGGTACATCAAACCCTACTTTCACCATGATTGTAAATGAGCACCCCTTATATAGTTCGCTAACAATCATGGGTTTGAGGACACTGATATCTATACTTTCCCCCACATCCATCTGCCAGCTTCTCAGGCAACGACTTTCCCTGGGCTCAACTTCCACGAACATTGTTATACCTAGGTGTGCACAGTCTCTAATTGGGCCACTACACTGCTATCCTGAGGAGGCGCCTACGTTCTTTTCTGTAGTCTTTTTTCTTCTCGTAGATAAGATGATGTCTGACTACGTTTGCTCCGTGAGCTTTGCATAGGCAGTAGTGACCTTTCACCCCGACACCACACACAGAACACGTGTAGTTGATACTCTTTATATGAAAACAACAGTACCCCTCAGTCCTGCAGCTCCTACCACAGGCCTCGGTCTTCCCCATAAGTATGTATTCGCATCGGTACGGGGCGGGTCTCATCTTTGGTATACTTATATGAGTACTTAGTCTAATTGTTTTGCAACCAACGCAGTCGCTGCTAGACCCATCGCGATAAAGACCAGTTCCCGGTCCTTCTGCTTCGGGGATGGTGTGTAGTACTGAGCGAGTGTGGGCTTATGGAGTGGTTCTAGCTGTTTACCGGTTAGTAGGTAGTATTCTCTCGCTGCGTCGTCGACATCATGGAATGTTTTAACGGCATGGTTCTCACGCCTGAGTTGTTCGTTAATGTAATCGATCCTCTGTACACGTTTCTTCGCGTACTCAGCTTGCGCTGTTTGTAATCGTTCAACAGCCAGGTCGTGGCGCTTACGCTCAGCTTGTATCTCAGCCGCGTGTGACTCCCATAGTTTTGAGAAGAGGAAATTACTCCTTGAAAATGCCAGGGCGTTTACTAACGCCCGCCGACCATCATGGCGATCGTAGCCATCCTATATATAGGTACATTTACTTCAAAATATTTTCCGGTAAGTTCCCTTGTTTTACGAGGATGTCCTTGGTGGCCATCACCATACCCAGGTTCATTATGAGCATACCCATATCCTGCAGGTTGAAATCTAGCTTGATAGTCAGTTGTTTAAGCACCACTTTGGTCAACCGAGGCGAACCCTACAGCTAGACTGGCGACCACGGTGGCGTGGTATGCATTGTTGATGAACGTTTTCCCCTCAGACATTATGTATATGATATAAAAATATATATTTATGACATGATATGAGGGTTGTAATTGGGGTTCCTCGGGGCTCCCAGGGAGGGTTTCCTCCCTGAGTGGTTGTTTATTTTATAACCATGAGATAGCCACGGCAGCAGTTGCGCCTGCAATCAACAGGAGTGGAGCCCGGCTCCACGTGTTACTCTTAGACCACCTTTTTCACCGGCAGCTACTCTCTTAGGGTTCTTCTGCCTGGTGACTGGGTCACCTCGGGGGGTCACCTCCAGGAGGGTTCACCTCCTGTATCATTTCTTGGGCAGCATCCATCTTCGTATACTATTATTATTATTTTTCCCTCCTTAAATTGGCAATGCTTTGCCGTGATAATCGCCGCCGTCACCGGGGCTAAAACATACCGTATTTGTGGTACAGCACGCAGCTGATAGAGCTCAAGGCGTGTTCAATAAAAGGGTCTTTCTCGAGGTCCTCCCACAGGTAAAGTCGACGTTCCTGGGGAATGGGAAGGAAGTACGACACTATACCAGTGTAGATCTGGGTCATAGCCGATCCTATAGGTCATCTCGGCCCCGAGTCTAGCCTCGTATCTAGCGTACAGCTTATCGATTTCTTCGGCTGACATTTTGTGAATTTTATCGGGAGTGTAGTCCCCAAAGTAATGTTTGGCTTTACCACCGACTGCCAGCGCCACCAGTCTCTCTCGCTTGTCGTCACTCACCTGTGGCGACTGTGGCACCAACAGTTGTTCTAGCAATTCATCACACTCCATCTTATAATGTAATAAGCAAGTTTTAGTTTTAATAATATAATACCCGATGCAGGTGAAACACAGCGAAATGAAGGTTAAGTTGCACATGACGAGAACTTCAAAACAACCTTCGTAACAATTAATTGCTGAAGCTAAGCTTTGCTTAGCATTTGCTTAGCTTTGCTAAGCATTTACTTAGCATTACAAAGCTAAAACACCCTATAGGCCACGGGTTGGTCGGTCTTGAGCACAAGCTTAGCATGTTTAGTTTCAGCGAGCTGTTTTTCACATGTTCCCGTTCTAGTTTGCTCATCACATCGTCTCTCTCAAACACTCCCTCGAATACGAATCCCTGTCCTTGCAGTGGAATCAAAGGCCAAAGTAGGGCACATGATAATGATGTTGTCGAACACATCCCGGTAGTACCCTCCAACATATCCAGCACGAAAACGGTCTTCCCACAGCCCGTCTGCCCAATGTCACACTATGGCTATTCAGTGCGGGTCGATGTTGTCGAAGGGGTACATCAATAGATGGCTTGCCGCCAGCAATAGATGGCTTGCACGAATCTCCCATTGTCTATATTAAGTTGCGCGTCCATAATAACGTACAGATATAATTTCAACTTGCCCGCGGGTTGAGCCTTCTTGGTAATCTGGATTGTTAATCCCTCGCTGCCGTTGTCTATGCGGCGACAGCTGCCGTGCAATTTATCATCATCCGTGGATCGCATGTCCAACCATAGCGCGTACTTTGTGGTCAGGTATTCACCGATCTGCACGGAGGATAGGTCCAGGTCTTTGGTTATGTGTGGGTGTTGTTTGATAGCCGGTAGCTTTTTTATCTCATCCCACTGCTGGTATGCCCTCATACCATGACTGAACAGCTGGTTGGGCACGCCCTCGATGGTCACTTCCACCTTTTCAATCTCGGGGTTGAAAAACTTCTCGCTGTCCCTTCGGAACGGCTCGTAATCCTCCACGGGGACGACCAGGATACCTTTCATTGATCGCGCCGGCTTCAGGTTGATGTTCCACACAGTGTCGCTCTTATCCCGCACGACCGATCTATGCTGCAGGACCCTATCGTACAGGATGGCCACCTTCCCCGAGTACTGGTTTCGAACCTGCCTGGCCAGCTCCAGGGTAGTGACCATGTCGAACTCCAGAGAGATGTTGTCTATGGTGTAACTGGCCTCATCGCCGTTCGGCGTACGCACGACTTTGCTGTAGTCGTTAAACGTGAGCTCGTATTCAAGCCTATCACCCAGCACGGCCTGGTAAAACGGCGCTGTGTCCCGTGAGCAACTCGAAGTCGAGCGGCACGCAGAACCTGTTCCCGTACGCTTGGGCGATGGCCTTTTCACCGTCCGAGATCTTGTCTAACTGGTCTGCCGTGAAGCCATACCCCACGCGCAACCAAGTCGATTTGCTGATACCTTGGTACACGTCATTGACGCGTTCTCCCTCGCTTTTCCAGAGGTCCCCGCAGCAATGAAACACGTCACTGTCGTCAATGCTCAACACCTCGTTACCACTGATCTTGATGGTGGTTTTCTTGATGATGGCTCGACCTACGTTCCGCACTAGCTCGCGTTTGTTGTTGTCGAGAGGTCAACGTGAGGTTGAACGTCAGTCGAATCGTGCCTGGTACGATAACATGGGTAAACTGAACGAAGTCGACGAGCACATCGCTCGCGAGAAAATAAAACTCACCGAAACGGAGGACGATGATATGAAACGTCGTATCAAGGAGAGAATAAGAAACTTGGAAGACGAGAGACGGACTCGGTTGGAATCCGCTTCCTCGAACCGGGAAGCCCTCCAATCCCAGATCAGTCACGTACGTGAAACCATCGATCGATGAAGACACCATGCTAGCTGACAGGATCCGAATCCTCTTCCGAGAGCAAGGGATTACTATCGCCAGCATTCTGACTGCATTGGGCTTCATCATATCAACCCTAGTCTTGGCATTGACGACTGCCGGCGGCAGTGGTACACCCCGCAACCAGATAACTGACGGCTACTACAGCGTGTGCTCGCTAAGTGATGAGGTCTTCAAACCCTTGGGAGCCGAACTCAAGATAAACGACTCAAACGGCACAGTGGTGTTAATCAACAACGGAATAAACCCCTTGAGGCTCGGCCGGCCATTGGCGAGGACACTCGGGATGCCGCCGGACGAGATAAAACCAACAACTACCGTCACAGGCACGAAGTTACCCGACCTAGTACCGTACCGAGAGCTGTGCATTCATCTCGGCCAGCTGAGCACAACGGACAACATTCAAGGGGGTCACCCTTCCACGATACTGAGAGCCGTACCGGTGAAAACGGAGAAATACAACGACGGTAGAACCGAGTCGTTTTCACCGCGGCAGTATAAGAGGTTAACTCGGGGCAACATCCCTGAGTTGATAATATCGGTGTTAGATATAAAGCATAATCCTGTGAATATAGGATACCTCAGCATAACGCTGCACATAAAATGACTAGCGCACAAGGCCCCGGAATGAGGTTGAAAAAATGCATCAATGTGGGGATCTCCGACCTCGGGAACACACGCGGATTCGACGACCCCGGAGTAGATGGTAAATTGTACGCCTTGCAACTGAAAAACAACATTTACAAACGCGTTGAAGTCCCCTCCGGTGGAACCCTAGGTGACATAGTAGATACCTCAGGAGCGACCGTCAACACTCGGTACACCCTAGTCCGCACCGGTGATGATAAATGGATAGTATACCCATCGTTCGGAGGCAAACTGTTCGACATAGAAGATGTTGAGAGAACGACCGTTGCCCGAAACAAGCCATATACGCTCGTCTTCACCGACGATGACAAGTGGGTGTTGTTGCCCGTTAAAGTCGACTGGTTTCTCAATATTAGGCTCGGCTCCCCCTACGTGTTCATGGAGAACAAAGACAACTACCTGAACAACGGAACCCTGCTCGTGGCTTACGTCCCGGCTCAGAGCCAGAAGCGTAGTCATCAGCCCAGCCGCCAGTATGGCAGCCCACATACTATCAAGTAAACCGGGAGTGCAAAACGTGACATTGCAGTTGATGTCTGAATTCGAAAGTGTGGTCAACATCCTGAGAGTCTACCAGCAAACTCCACGCTGGTCATCAAAGTCTACCTAGGGGAACCATCGCCGCATGAAGTCGAAATCGTGAAGGGGTCCAACTCCGGTGGGTGAAACGGCACCAGTATCAGGTTTGCACTGTTTACGTGCGGGTGGGTGCCGACTCCCACACCAGTCTGCAGGGGTCATCGTGACCATGGAAGACACGATATCACTCACCAAGATCTTCCTACCCAACAACATACACTTCATGGGGTTGAAGTGCGCCCCTGAGAAATTATCAGAAAAACAATTGGAAACTATCTCGTAATAGTAATATATCAATGTCCAATCATCGTCCCAATGCCACACTTAACGATCTAGGTGACACGGAGGGATTCGATCAGCCTGGCGAGGAAGACACCTCGTACGTCCTACACTTGAAAGACAACGTGTATAGGCGGGCAGCAATGGTCGATCATCTACCCAAAATCACACTCGGGGGTCTAGGAGGCACAATGGGGTTCGATCAGCCTGGCGAGGGAGACACCTTGTACGTCCTACGCTTTAAAAGATAACATGTATAGGCGGGCGGCAATGGCCAATCATCTACCCAAAATCACACTCGGGGCCTAGGAGGCATAGAGGGATTCGATCAGCCTGGCGACGAAGACACCTTGTACGTCCCTATGCTTAAAAGATAATGTGTATAGGCGGGCGGCAATGGCTGATCATCTACCCAAAATCACACTCGGGGGTCTAGGAGGCACAATGGGGTTCGATCAGCCTGGCGAGGGAGACACCTTGTACGTCCTACGCTTAAAAGATAACATGTATAGGCCGGCGGCAATGGCCGATCATCTACCCAAAATCACACTCGGGGGTCTAGGAGGCATAGAGGGATTCGATCAGCCTGGCGTGGATTGCACCTCGTACGCCCTGCGCTTAAGAAACGGTGTGTACGTGCGGGTGCCTGTGGCGAGACAACCTTATAGAGCCCAAATGTTTGATCAACATGACCCTCACCGGACCTGACGTCTCTGTAAGTATACATGGATCTGTCACCGAAATTAGAAACAATGGTATCTTAATCGGGTCTTTCATTACGGAAGGGGCCCTATAGAACATCATCTAATGCCAGATCACACGGGTAACATGATAAATAGTGCCAGTAAATTTAACGCAGGGTTAAAGTTTGATGTGCCCGATTCCCAATTGGATGTGAAACCAGACTCAACACTCATCATAGAAGTCCAGCTAAGAGATAATGATCCTTTGATAGAGGGCAGCAACTTTTACCTGGGGTGACAATACACCATGGCACCATGGGCATTCACGAACGTTTTCGTATCACCATATACCGAGGGGGGTCGACAGGAGTATAATATCCACCTTCACATCCCGAGGGGCTCGTGTAATCACAGATTTACCCATTAAACTCTCACCTATTTCCCTGCACGATACACTAAACCTTATAAGTTTCAAATATATTGAACAGGTAGTAAACCCATAGGAAACACAATTAAAAAGTATCTCATATAATATATTATAGGATGGGACTGTACCCAGTCGTAGAGGAAGTAGCGAAGACCCTGGAAACCGTAGACGGGTTCCGCTTGAGACAGTTATGTGATGTAAAACACCAACTAGAACAAGACCGCGACACTCGGAAAGCACTATATAAGAAGTACCATAGAGCTTTCAATATCGTGGACGGGACTGATACTGCCCTTATGGCAACCAGCATGGGACTAGGGGCGGCAGGTGTTGGGTTGTTAGCCACCATCGTGGCCGCACCTATAGTGCTAGGCATTGAAATAACAGCTGGGGTGGTAGGGGTGGCAGGGTTGGTGTTTAAGTTTGTATCCCGCAGACTGCATCGTAAAGCGTTGAAACACGACGAGATCAGGGTTCTAGCCGAAGCAAAGCTGAACACAGTAAGTGAGCGTATTTCCACGGCACTCACTGACAGTAAGATCTCGGAGGAGGAGTTTCGCTCAATCCTCTCTGAACTCGACAAGTACCATAAGATAAAACAAGTAATCCGGTCCAAGTCTCGTAAGTCTGCTATCAGCGAAGACGAGAAAAAAAAGTACATAGAACAGGGGGTACGAAAAGCCCAGCAAGCCTTTATTACGAACACCAAAGAGATCATAGGCGATTCACATTAAACTGTTTCATCGAGGTCAACGCGACATAGTGTCAAGTGCTAATTCGCGGTCATAGCGACACTATTGTGCCACGTGGGGTCGGGAAGTTAACTGGGGGTTCAAAAGTAGTAGACAATGGGGGGCGAGATCTAAGGGCCTGACAAAAGCTTTATTTGTGAAATAACGCTTTACAGAGGCTTTTGTTGGACTTGATCTCGGACCGCTATTGTATCTACTACTTTATTAGTTGTTGCGTGATTGTGTTTTGTTTTGTATTGGTTTCCAAATTTTTTGTGATGTTTTCTCGGGATATCATTAACGTCGTCATCGTCGACATCATGATGGAAAGAAATTTTCTTCATAGAAAATATGGAATTGCAAATAGACATAATAGCAAACCATACAGTTCAAAAGTTACCGTCCCGCACAGGAAAAACAAGATGCATTCAGCAAGTAATTCTAAGACAATAGTACTCAGGTGGTTCGGATAATTTTGTTTTCAATAAGCAGGGATTATTTATTTAAGATTGGCTGCTTATTCGATTTATGCACCTACGCACAGTCTGCCTATAGCTGAAAATAATGGAGAAAATGACAATACCCCGTCCAGTACACCCAAGTTGTGCGGACATGATTCAAATAAACTATGCTTTAGAAACAATTTTCTTCATAAAGATGAATGCCTCTGTTCACCTAATGCCCGACGAATGATAGATTCGGAAAAATAGTCAGTGAATTTACATCAACAAAGAGATGTTGTCCGGAACTTAATCACAATAAATGTTCCTTGCAAAGTTAAACTAAATTGATACTTGGAGCAGACACATTACAAAGAACGGTTCTTAACTTTTCATAAGGAAGTCGCAGTCCAAGAGTTGATAGTGTTTCACCACGTTCCACATTCCAGTGTGTAACAGACAGTTGCTACTTCAGACACATGCATAAATCTAATCAAGTCAGCTGAGAACTAGACACTTCTTAGAGGTGCTTTTACTCCCAGATAACGGTTGTATGTTTTGTTAATCACAAGAGTCTACAAGAGTGACCACATTACGCTGTTTGAATACTGGTTTAATTCAACGAGTGTATTCATCTTACATGAAGCCCAGCAGAGCTCGATAACAAACCGCACAGCTCGAGAACGGTCAATGTGATTTCCCAATTATTAACTATTGAACAATAGTTTTACCTTTGATTTACCCTCCTTGCTTTCCATTACGATGTGTGATAACGAAAACCTATTTCAGCGTAGTAGTAAGAGTAAATTCGAAATGTCACATTTCAAAATGTCACAGGAGGTGATAGTTATTTGCATATTCATTTAAAAGAACAGGCCGGGCAAATCATGACTTCCCCTCAAGGTCTGGATGCTAGTCGTAAGTCCCGAAACTTTCAAAAGTAAATTGAAAACTTACCAGAATTTTAAGCGCAGTATATTTGTGAATTTTAAATATGGCTAAATTTGACTACAATCGCCAGCTGCTGAAGGGATGATGTAAATCCAGCTAGGGTACATGTAGGTAGCAAAGCTACTGTAAGTCCCCATGGTCCCTAGTATGGTGATCTGCCATCAGTTGTTGGCGATCTATAGCCCGTGTTTTCAATTGTATTGCTCCTTGGCAATTGGTTACGCCCCAAGTTGACCAAACATTGACCACATTTAAAAATCAGAAACTAATGAATTGCAGTAAAACAAGAATTTAGTCAATTAAGAAATAAATATAATACATACAAATCCTTATTTACAGATGGGTCCAAGGATGGTGGCGCAGTAGCACAATATCTTCTCGACTATCAAATAACAGCTCTATTTTCACAGCAGAAGCTAACGCCATATTCACAGCTCTTAAATATATTAATAAACACCGTAAATATAAACAATACATAATCTTTTCCGATTCTCTTTCGTGTCTTCAGGCTATTAAAATCTTTCTTGTAAACATCCACTTTTAATAGAAATTATTGAATTGTATAATGAGCTTGCTACTGGCCAATGCGATATCGTCTTTGTTGGTTACCCAGCCACGTTGGCATTTCTGGGAATACAATGGTTGATTTTGCTGCCAAGGCAGCACTCAATTAATCCGTGACACCACTTCTTATTCCATACTCTGATTACAAAGTTAGCATTGGAACCTACATCCGTGATCTGATGCAAAAGAAGTGGGACACCTGAGTAGGTATTAACAAATTACATGAAATAAAACCCTATATCGGTTACACTTACTTGGGTTGTCAGTCCAGATTTGAAGAGGTCATCATACGACGATGTCGTATTGGTCACACAAGATATACTCATGCATACCTATTGAAAGGTGAGGATCCTCCGTTTTGTATCCCTTGTGATGAGAGAACCACGGTCAAGCATATCCTGCTTGACTTTGTTGAATTCTCCATCATTAGGGATAAATATTTCAATATCAAAACAGTAAAGGACCTGCTTTTTAATGAAGTTAATTATCATTTAATCATTTATTTTTAAAAGAGATAGACTTGTTAAATGAATTTTGATATATGTTTTGTAAATAGATGAGGTTTTATAATTGGTAGTTCAGATTTTCACCTGGCTGTATCCTCAAAGGGGTTGAATTAGCGTAGAATTATTGTCCTCCTGAGAGGGTACGTAAGTCCCAAAACTTTCAAAGTAAAATTTTCACGTACCAAGTTTTTAAAGTAGTATTTTTTTGTTATTTTAACTGTTGGCTAAATTTTCCTACAATCGCCAGCGGCTGAAGGGATGTTGTAAATCCAGCTAGGCTCCATGCAGGTAGCAAAAGTAATGTAAGTCCCCATGGTTCCTAGTATGGTGATCTACCTTCAGTTGTTGGCGATCTATTGCCCGTTTTATATTGTGTTGCCTAAATAGTGCTATTAGTTTTAACTTTCCTCGCTAGTTTTAATTCTAATTGTGATATTCCATTTCAATGTCAAATATGTTCTCGTCACGATATGGCTGCACTATTGACGATGTGAAGTTAAATAATAACTCACTCACTCTATTGTATTGTCTTCTTTAATTAAAACGTTTTAGTTTTTTACATGTTAGTTTTATATTCATATCTGTGATACTCTAGTATTTTTACTGCCCATCGTCGACAGGTTTTACTCTTCAGGATGTTTCCATCTTCAGAATGTTTTCCTCTTTATCGTATAAATTGTTTTCGTCATGATATGGCTGAGATATTCCGATGTGACGTTAAATATCAACTCACTCACTCACTGGATGCTGGTTTAGGACGGTCGATGTATTGTAATAAACAAATGTGGTTTGCGGTAAAAACACAACACCTTAGTTGTTCCTGAACATGGTCACAGAAACCGTTCTGAACGGAAAGCTTGTACACACAGGAACATGTATATGAATACAGGGGTCGTGTGATACAACCTGATTGAATGTGTAACTCATAGTCATGTGCTTTAAGGTGAAGGTAGAGAACTGACGTAACGATGAGTATAAAAATACATCTTTTCATCTTTTACTGTATGCACATATCAATGACCAGCAAACTGAAGCTCACAAATATATTGCTGTCACAATAATGAAATCAGATGTAGAGTTCCCAACAATAAATACAATGATCATCTGAGCAAGCCGTCTGAAAACTGTAAGTCATGAAAACATTTCCTTCAAGGGAAATATGCAAATAATGGTTCTAACTAAAATTTTGAAATGCTCAATTATAGGACATCCAAATGGTTGTTGGAATAAAGAAACCAAATGTGCTTTCCAAAGATTTATAGATTCGTACTCTGAATGTAAGCTTGTGTGAATAAACCACGAAACATGTAAACTGAAGCTCCCGAGTAGTGTTTGTTATCTTCTTCTTGTTTGACGTCGCACTCAGCAATATTCCAGCTACATGGCTGGGACCAGACAATCCAGTGATCAGCATCGCCTCTTACTACAAGCATCGGTTGCTGAAGACCTATTCCAACCCGGTTCTTCTGGGGTCTCACAGGAAACGCGTGTATGCTAGAAACAGGGTCATGCAAATTATGAATCCTGAGGAAATATCGGTATGCATAAAGTTCAAGTACATAAATATGATGTTTCAACAAAGTGGGTATATGGACAGACCGAAGTGAAGCTCCTGATAAAATAGAGAGATGATATGTATGGGATAAAACACAGGATCCAGAAACACAAGTGAAGGTCTTAACCAGTGAGTGAGTGAGTGAGGTCAGATTTTAAGTCACATCGGCAATATTTCAATGCCTTAAAAACAAGTTATAATTTCACAATAAATAAAGGTAAATTATAAAACCTGTCAGCGAAATCACTGAAGTACCCTCACAGTCCTAATACAGATACAACAGTGGATGCAGAGTGCATGTACGAGCCTTTCCATGAAACAAAACTTTACTCTTTGTGGCTTAAGTTGTCGATAACTCGTGAGGTTGCAAGGATACAACACACTGTTACGGTGAAAACAAGCCATTGTCCGGTCACCAGAAGTGCAAACCAAAATGTCAATCTTGTTGCACACATTACAGCAGCAACTGATTAACACGAACTTCAATCGGTAAACTCAATATAGGACATGTTCTCTTAAACAACAACAAATCAATATATAAACAGTTGTTGCTAAATCGAAAGCAAACATGGATTCTTTTTCTCTGTTGTCTAACTTTGCCTTTAGGCATATGTCTAAATGAGAAAGAGTTTCCATAGTGTTTGTTTTAGATGTTCGCTGTATTCATGATGCTGTGTGTAGACGTGTTTCGACCTGTTCATCTAACCTCGTTTAGAATTGGAGAAATATGTTTTTACCTTTAACCAAATGGATATTCATGACAATGAATAGACCATCCTTGAAGTAGATGGTTTGTATCATGAAGCGTTCTGACATTAAGGAGAACTCTTGATTTGCTCTGTATCTGTTCTTTAAGCTGAATCTGTGTGGTATGCAAATACAGAAACTTTAATTTCAACTATCGTTTCCTGTGGTATTTCGATTTTACTCTTCACAGAACCGATTGAAATATAATTCTTTTCCTTTATCTCACACCGAAGTTGACAGCAAGCGATCACTTTCATGGAAACCTCTTTGTTCTTTGGAGGATAATTTAAAAGTGACAGTAATGTTGAATAATTAACGAACTGATAAATTACATTGACCATTCTCCATTAACGAGCTGTGCTGAGCTTCATGTAAGGTGGACACATTCGTTAAAATAAACCAATGGTTAAATGACGTAATCTGATTACGGTGACGTTGAGAATCTTGCGATAAATAAAACATACAATATTTATTCGGATGTACCAAAATAGTGTGTTTACCTCGACGGAGAGAATTGATTGGTTAGAATTATGCCTGTATCTATAACAGCTTAAACAAGATTACTTCGCATGTGAAAGGAGATGGAAGGCTATCATCCAGTTAAATACTTTCACTGTGCTCAAGCCTGAAAAGCTTTTAAATCTTCTTTGAATGTAATGTTCTTAGTACCAATTTTCTATCATTTTTCGACGAATCATTAATACCACAAAAATATATTTGGGACTATATTTGTCCATTTCTATCATCATTCCGGTATTAGGTGGACAGAGATATTCATCTTTGAAAAGAAGGTTGTATTCAAAATTCAAAGTTATCTGAATCTTGTATGGGCTGCGCTGTTGGATATGTCATTTTACTGACGTTTTCTTCACAGGCTCTGAGTGGGTGTATGAAATGTACAAGTGTCAATCTTAAATGAAATGGTCTGTTAGTGAGCACAAGTCTTACTGAACCGCCTGTGTGCTTTGTGTCTGAACATTACTTCCTGGATGTGTTTTGTATTTCCTTCCTGTGTTTATTTTTGACGTGTCTTGATTTGGTGTAGTGGTCTGTCCAGATACAGAACCCTAAAAGATAGCGTTTGAACTTCCCAGCCAGGTGAGCCTTCTACCGGTAAACATGCCAGCCACATTAAAGATGGAACCTTAACCATGAGAAGCACAGCACCAAACCCAAAATATCGTGGAGGCTTATCTTCCAAATGAAGAAGCATTGTACAACTCAGTTTGAAGATAACATTCATAATGAGAAACTAAAGAGATTAAAGAGAACAGTCCAAACCTTAACCTGGTTTCTTCGATTGTAAAGTTAAAGATTTTGATAGAAATGGGGGGAAAAGTATCTGGAAACATAATTTCATACAACAAAATAAATTGTTCAAAACAGATGCCAGTAAGAAAAGACCCACCACAGTTTATAGTGAAACGTTGATGAACAGCACAGAAATGAGCGTCAACCAAACAAAAGGCAATATCAAAATATCAGCAAAATCTTAGTCCTTTGCTTTGATGAAGTCGGCTGGCCTAAAACAGTGAAACAGGAAGCTATCCTTTGTTTCTTAGAATCAATCACTTCCAACTGGAAACCATCAATGTGTGATTTTGCATTGAAATAAAAAATATGAAATGTCAAACGCCATGTAATTGGATGTATATCTTTAGCTACATGATGGCATGGTTCAATCCTTTTGTTGCCGCTTTCGTCTTGCTTGTGATCTGGTCTCAGATGTTCATCCATGTACGACCCAGAAAAAACATATACATCACGGAAAAATTTTATCATAATTCTTTGGAAAAGGCCATAAACAGGCTCATATGTATCAAGACCATCAAACCTGACCTTTTCGTTTTGAAAAGGCATCATCATCATCATCATCATCATTATTTGATTTATGTTCTCAGAGTCCAGAATCCATAGTAATATAGAGATTAATACCCGACGGTGGATGCCATATTGCATTTACAACACGAGTGACTAAAAATATCATTTATATAATATTTATTTATTATTCACATCTCTGCAAATAACAGGGTTTTACCGACAGTTCGAATGTTGAAGGCGATCTAAATATAGCTTGGAAGCAAATGAATACAAATACGGCAAAAAAGCGAGCTCCAATTTAAAACAATCAAATTCAGACAAATACATGTAAAACGTGGCACAGTGTCGATTAATTACCATATAATTCACTTTCTAATGATATGTGTTTAAAATCATTTGTGATTCGGAGGAAACGAGAGTAACTGAAGTTGTAGTAAACATAGTATCCGTAGTAAAATGTTATGAACGAAAAGAAGTAGTCCCTCATTGCGATGTCACGTGATTGTCTCAACCGGCCAATGAAATAGTCTGCAAGGTTTATTACATGTGTGTTACGTATCGAAAATAAGTCATCACTTATTTTAACACATATGGATAATAAACTTTGTTATTACCCAGCCAATGTACCCATGGAGATATTGAAAAGTATCTGGGAGCTTAAGAACTAAACTGCCAGCAAAAGTCCAGATGATAGCGAGCAGGTTTTGAATGGAATAAATGTAAATGCTACATAAAATTCAATTTCACCACGCTGTTATATAGTAATATCACATAGGCCTTCATCAACAATCTACATGAGTAAAGTGCCGAGTTAATCACTGTTACAACCCCATCAGAATCACTCTACTATACATTGCCAACACTTGTCACCAAATAAATAGGTTACTTCAGAAGTGAGCGACATTAATACCACCTCAATTGGCTGATAATTCCCCAGTACCATCCTTCTTTAAGCTACTGACTAGGAACAAGAAGTCTGTCCAACCAGCCACACAAAGGAGGTATCTATATGGACCATTGTAACTGTGGTGACACCAACATTGGTGAAGCCCCCACCGAGTACATACCCGCATCAAAGAACATGGCAGATTGTGCATGAACCCTCTCAGAACACAAGCAAACATTCCCTATAGTTTGGCATGAAATGCATGTGGACCCGGTTTTTTGTAAATATCTCTTCATCCAATGACCCAATCGATCTCAAACTGTGCAAGTGGATGTTTTGTCAGACAACCTAATCACATTGTAAATCACCGATTTTATGCATTTGTATTAAAGAATCTGTCTATGTAACTGTCAACAAAATAAACAGCAGAACGCAAACTGCTTGCAGAGGGAGGGAGCCAATGACCTGTAACAGCGGCAGTGTTGGGTCATAAAGGTCAACGTTCGTCAATGTAGGTCAGCTATGCACGTGACAGGTATGAAGAGGTGTTCATTTCTAGCAAATAGCCGGCGAATGACATCTCTGATGACCCTGATGTCAAAAGAATCTAACTTTGGATGCCTACCTTTTTGTACAAGGTTTTGTTTATTGGTTGTTGGTTTATTTTTCACAATTTTATCACGATGTTCTTTCTCATGCCAAGAGCAAAGTTGTACGTTTCATGTAATCCGACACCTTATAAATCGGTTTGCTACGTTTGCTCTCTTTTTAAAAAATTCAACACATTTCTAATTAAACGTTTAGCATCATCTGAATAAGCTTTCATGATGACAGCTAGAAGTAGTCAATGTGAATGATCCAAACGGTCTATCACTGTGCAGTGCACAGGTAACTATCATGAACTGCACGTGTATTTACCTTTATGACCCAACACTGCCGCTGTTACAGGTCATTGGCCCCTCCCTCTGCAAGCAGATTCTTTAATACAAATGCATAAAATCATCGGTGATTTACAATATGATTAGGTTCTCTGACAAAACATCCACTTGCACAGTTTGAGATCGATTGGGTCATTGGATGAAGAGATATTTTTAAAAACGGGTCCACATGCATTTCATGCCAAACAATAGTCATTGAAATCAGTTTGGCAAAGTCCAAATCCCTCTCAGCCAGACATCATGAATTCACAACCAGAAAACTTTTAGAACAAGCAGAAATCCCTCTTTGATTATAAGTGATCTAGGAGGTGTCGTCTCAGGACGCCGACCTTTCGATTTTCCACTAGTCTCAGGACGCCGACCTGCGGTTTCCTTTGAAGGTTAGGTTCTGATAAGGCTTAATTAGCGTTGCGAAGAATCTACTCTAGATGTTCTGATGAGGTGGACTCGTCGCACATGTCACTTCCAATTGATTGAACAGTTTACAATAACACTTAGTAGAGTGCCAATATTGAACACTGTTCATATCTTTGGTATAAATATCTATGGAATGGCCCTGGATTCACATTCGATTTCGAAATGGCAAATGCACAGCTAGATCAGGGATTCATCCCTTCAGTTCGCGGCAGTCGTTACTTGGTTTTTGGTGGGTTATTGTACAGAGTCAGCAAGAGAAAACGAGACTGGATATCTTGGATATGTACTGCAAAAGACTGATGAAGACCGCTGCCGACAACTCGGAGACTACATGACCAACTTCTGGGTGGAGGGAGATCTGCACATGACGCAATGGAACCACCACAACACAGATGGGCCAAGAACAAACAACCACCTAGAAGGGTGGCATTCACGCCTGAAGAAATACGTCGGCAAGGCTCATCCAAACATTTTCGAGATTGTGTCGTTGCTGTCACGAGAACAGACCAACACCGAAAACAAGCTGGTCCAGTATGCGGCTGGCCAGAAGCGTCCGTCCAAGAAGAGGAAATACAGGGATTTGGAGCGACGACTGGATGACATTTGTCCCCAGCTTGAACAAGGAACACTGTCCGTGAGGCAGTTTGCTGATTCAGCATCCCACCTATTGCATTTAGTTAAATCTGTGAAAAAATGTATGCTATAGGAATTTACGATGTATTTATTAAAAATTCTAAAATCTGTCAACTTCTCATTAGGTGCGCTCTCATCCGCATAATCCGGATTATCCTCCTCTAACAACTCTTTGATCATGCATTGTCCTCGTAATCCATTATTAATTGGCAAAATGAAACTAGTCTCAGGACGTCGACCTTTATATTTCACTCAACCATAAAGTTTGGTCGAAAGGTCGGCGTTATGAGCCTGAACGATCTAGGATAGTATATTTCGTCCGCCTATGAAGCTCTAGTTAAGTAATAGATCGTTTTATATATTGGTATCCAATCAGCTTGCCTCATCTTTTTAATCCTTTTATCCGTACCCTTACTGCACACCTTGCTTCACTACCCGAGAGATGCTTGTGATTCATATTGTACATCCTTCATCCAATTAGCCATCCCTTACCTGTTGTTAATGATGATAAGCTGATCATCTCATTGCTATATACCTCTTATCAGCTGGTTGGGGTCACTCTCGTTTAAAAATGGTGTTACAATCTGCATGAAAACGTTATATGCAATAAACCAGAAGTACTTTTCTTAATATTCCTTGTGTGCATTGTAATATATTTTAAAAGAAATACGTGAAGGTGCTGTATGCTGAATGTTGTTTTACACAGATAATCCTCTAGAAGAGGCCTCTGTATACTTACATAAGCTGTTTAAAGATGTCATTATGCAATGTCATCATCCTTCTGGAGATTCTGCGTTGTGTTCGAAGACGTCATTTAAACTGTTATAGTGGGGAGATATGTGTGGATAGTCATTGTAAACTGGCGTGTGATGTGTTGAGAGTCATTGTAAACCGATGGGTCACGCGTAGATGCGTCGAAACGGATGTTTTATAAGGGAATACGTAGTTTGATATCGATCTTTAATGAGGTTATACGTCATTATATGTTGATGTTCCGCATGTTAAAGTTGAGTGCTCGAAAATCGAACATATTTCTCCATGTGGAATCCAGGCTAAAAGGAATCTTCAATATTAATTTATATGTTGTGAGGATGTATCAGTAGCTGCGGTATCATCCATGCGGGATACCAGAATAGATACCCTATAATTACATCTAGTCCAAGACTTGGTGATCGTCTTCGATGGCGTAGAACGTTTCTCGTACACTCAATCGGTTTCGTCTGGCAGTGATGTCTTATCTCGGGCCACATATGTCACTGAAATTAAGTGACTGATAACCGATGAAAGTCACAACCAAATAAAAGGTCGCATATAGAAATGTCACCAAGTTATAGCAGTGGTTGGAAAATGTTTCATGTCTGCAGTATGGCAAATTTTCAAGTAAACATGAGGTTTATTCCGGTGGTAGGTCAAGAAGTCTGACGGAATCCATGGGCGATGGTGCCAGGCAGACTGTAGCGCCAATCAACACTAAAGATGGTATCATCACCACCAGCAGGAACCATCACAACCGCAAGTTTGATAATTGGATATTCTTTCACAAAACTAATTATTTGTATTTTTGAAAATTTCGTTTTTTGTGTTTAAAACCACAAACTGATTTCTAATATCTGACGAACAGGCACCAGGTAGACGTCAAGAATTTGTTTCTGCGCAAAGGAAATACAGACTGACATGATTAAGCCTGAATACTGGCAATGGCGTGAAACAGCATTCACTCATTGACAACTGGCAACAGTGGCTGGCCGGTGTTGGTTTTCGTCACAACATGCATGTTTATGCCACAGTGATGTTAACATAGAGGCAGCCAAGGATGTCTGTTCCAAACGCCATAACGTGGAAACATATCAGAGATAATGTTCACATCTTCTGTCTGTCACCAGTACTGGGATCAGTCTGTAGGAAAATACTTTCAAAGACACAGACAAATTCCGTTTAGATGATTTACATGGGTTATATCTCAAAAAATGATAACAAAATGACAGACATGTTTTAGAGATACGTTTTAGAGATCTGGTTTAGTGCCTAAACGAATATGATCCCGGCGAGACTCCAGGCATTATTGAGGATCATGATAACGATGACAACAATGAGGCTGAGGATGATGTCGATAATGATAATGCCACTGATGATTCTATGGTGCCTAAGGGGCGGTGGGGTAGCCTAATGGTTAAAGCGTTGGCTCGTCACGCCGAAGACCCGGGTTCGAATCCCAACATGGGTACAATGTGTGAAGCCCATTTCTGGTGTCCCCCGCCGTAATGTTGCTGGAATATTGCTCAAAGCGGCATAAAACCAAACACAGTCAGTCAGTCTATGGTGCCTAAAATCTTACTTTATGTTTTCAGAGCACTTACGCAAAGGTGTGTATCAAGGATTGTTTCAGGTCTTGCCAAGTCACCCACATCGATGTCTTTCAAATTGTCCTCAGTTTTGCACAGGTAGAATAGTAGTGTCATAGAATGAATGTACCTGCATTGATTGCTTGATAACCTTTACGAGTAATATTTGATTTCAGACACTATATTCTCATCTATTGGTACTGATATTTTTATTGGAACAAAATGCCAAGGTGACATCATCTTTTGGAGATTCGGCACAGATAATTCTGATTATTCCAGTTTGATTGCTCAGTTGGTCAAGGACGTTTTGTCTTATAATTCCCTTCTCGCGTATTGCTTATTAAGCTTAAGTCATCTAAATAGGTACTATATAAATATTACGAGCGACAAACACATTTCCAAAGTCATATAGAATCCTTGGCAAAAGCTGAATCAACTGTATGTCTCAGAAGAGTAGCATATCTTTATGTATCACTGTAAAACAGTGATGACACCAGGTCTCACCCTTCGGGAATTATTGCCGTCATGCTGTAACTCACAATAGGTCCGCCCGGAGTGTGAAAGGTCGCGGGTTCGATCCCCGACCGCGTCATACCAAAAGACGTTAAAATATGGTACCTGCCTGGCGCTCGGTATTAATGGGTACAACAAGGACTGGTCGGCTCGGAGTCAGTATAATGTGTCTGAGTGGGGGTATTCATGCTTCACTGCGGCATGGTATCTCAGTGGGCTAGCACTATTAAACCAGCTTTCAGTCTGGGCTAGTACAAGCAGCCGCACATACACATACACACGCATGCACGTCGTCATATGAGCGAAATATTCTCAAGCACGACGTTAAACCCAATTCCACCACCACCACCACAATAGGTCATTTGAAAACACTATGAAACGGTGCACGAAAGCTCATATAGAGATAAACACACACGCACACACACACACACACACATACCAAATGTCCACACAAATACCCACGATAAGCACATAATGATGAAGAAAAAAGAAAATTTTGACATTACGTCTCTCCCACCTGCGATTAGAATTTTAATCACGCGAGCGTTATTGTCATTTCATCATCCCTTGGCTGAGTTGGGGATATATTCCAGTTTCAACAGCAGCGCAAAGTGGAATTGATAACAGATGCGATAAATCGTGTTAAAGAGCCGTAATTTCCTACAAACATGGGTGAAAAGAAAATCTGGCATATGTAAACATCGAAATCCAGATTGCTTGAATTCAACGAAAAGCTCGTGGTCAGGTAATATCACTCAGACAGTAATGATAACAAACGTAAACTAATTTGATCCCGTTTTGTTGAAATGCAAAACACAGCTCTAATGAGACCACTGTTCACGATACCCCTGACACAAAAGCACCACAGTAATGAGACTAACACAATATCGTAGAGAAAAGATAACATGTGAGACTAAGAACTGGGAGCTCGATGTCGATGGAAGCTGCAGGGATGTAATACGGGATTACAATCGACATACACTGGATTCTGCCCTAAACGTGCTGAAGAGTAAGCGCTTCAAGATTACAGACGTTAACGTGAAGCATTCCATGAGGGATTTTACCTGTAGGATATCTTTACCTGTTGGTGGGGTTATCGGTGGAACAGGAAATCATTAAAGTTTTCGCGAACACCTGGTGTCATTACTGATTTTCAGTGATACATTTTACAAATCACACGAAAAGATATAACTGGAGAAATCTCTGTCGGCAGATAAATGGGGATGGATATATATTCTCCAGTGTATGTGTTACCGAATGTTGAATGAATAATATGCGATATATTTGAATTTAGTTTGTATTTTGTTCCAGTACTAGCACGCTACCATGCTATTCGGGAGAGCCTAAAAGTGACGGGGAGTTGACGAGTATACATAGAAAAGCATGGTGAATTATTATCAAACTGTAGCCAAATCTGTGAGTGTGCCATGAGCGTACTATTCTCATTTATAATAAAATCGAAAAAGAGGCAAAATTATAGTGTCACCAAAACAAAATTAGTTTGACGGATAGCAATACCTGGCAAGGAAAAATAATTCTGACTGACTGGTGATAACTGTACCGTAATTGATTTTATGTCAATTCTTAAAAACACCCCATATTAAAGTATCAATCTGTTTCAATTGCACTGGCATTGTCTATACGAAATGGATAATGACTTCATTTCGTTTTGTCACAATACTAAACTTTCATTCTGAAATGACAGACGCTTGTCCTCATGGAGGCCGTTTTGAAACACAAGGAACGGACCAAAAATGCTTTAAACACATACGAAGAGCTGAAGACGCATTCATCATCACATTCCTTTGCAGCGCTCAATGTTCACCATAGTGACATTTTACAGATTTGTTTCAGAACAGACTAAATAGAATGGGCACCTATTTTTCAGAAGAAGAACAAATCACCCTCGGTAAAAGGTTGTCATCATCATAAATGCTGCTGTGCATGCTTTCCGAAAGTCCAAAACATCTTATCATGTTCACTTTCTGCCCTCATAGCCTAGGCCCGATGAAGGGGGCTTGAAAAGTCAGAACTTCAAGACGGATTTAAGAGGCGGTGAACCATTTTGCTCACATTATGGGTCGTCAACAATGATTTGATGTTGTCAAAAGCAAAAGAGCCACAGAACTTTTTAACTTATATCATGGGCCTGATCACTAGCAAACAACCTCTGGGATCTGTCCTCTGGCGTCTGACCCCTGCCTTTGATCACCTGGTTTCTGAGAGCAGTGTCTTGTAACCTTTTTTCCTGTAATAGGCTATTGGCGTCTTCTTATAGGCTCTTTTCCCTTTAACCTCTGAGCTTTTGTTTGGCCCCAGATCACAGGGCGTTCCACTGGGTTTGCGCCTTGCTTATACCTAGCTTTTAGCCACCTGTCTGAATGCAGATTCCTGGTCTTCCTCTTCTGACTCCTTGGCTTTTTGCCTAGTGATGTCAAGATTCATGGATTTCTTGCAAAACTACCTTAGCATAATGTATACGGTCAAATCACACCTTACACGTTAATGTATTTCATGTTCTTCTCGTACTAATCCCGGTACAAATTTAAACTAATATCTCATTGTTAATAGCGTCGACGTTCTTAACAGTCGCTTCTCGTAATTAATAGCACTGGAAACTAACTCTATATTCATCAGAAATGTAGAATATTTTACTAAAGCCGTGCGTGTAGTTAGTTCAATATTAATATTAGTTATTAGAGTCAAAATTATAATTTGGCATTAGGTTTGCATTATGTGTTTGAATGATTTTAATTAAGAGGTGATACTACACCTAAAAGATTTTAACATAGTTATGCTTGGGTCAGTCAATACCCTATGACCCCTTTGTGTGAACCAAGGGCAAATGTTCTCCGCAGCCTTGCATGCTTTTTAATTGCACTTACACTTCAGTCACCACGCAGATAAATCACTGACAAGACGACAGCAAGTAGAACGTTATAAATGCTGTTTTACCTTTTGGCTGTCAAGGTATGTTTGTCCAATTAAATTTGCATAATTTAAGGTAATTTGTTAGATGGGTGACAGATTTAGTATATGGCAGAATCTCCAGGACAGGCAGTTATTTGAAGATGTTTAAGAAGTTTTTTATCGTGTATCTGTTCTGCATGTATGTGTATGTCTAATAGTATGAAGATGTTTGGTATTTTGGTGTGTGCTATGCCAGATCTTTAAATTTGTTCTTAAAGTGGCTCTGATTTGATAATAATGTCCACATGTGCAAGGGCATTATGTAAGGAAGTTAGTTATTAGTACATTTAAAATCATTTCTATATTTGTAGGTACTTTGTGCCTTGGCTTTGTAGGAAAACTAAAGGTACCTAAAGGTCATACTTCTGGCATGTTTGCATATCATTACAAGTAAATATATACAATTAGATTTTCGTTTTGCACGCCTTAAATAAGATGTGTGTTCATCTGACATTTCATGCATATCTTTCTATCTGTACAACTGTAATTCAAGTTGTTCTATCTAAATTGCCAGCATTCTAAGCCAAGGATTTGCATGTCAAGTGAACTGTCATGCACTGCTTCTGTTTGTTTCTTTATTTATGTTATTGTTTATTTCAGGATGTAAAAATACAACTTTAAGCACATTTATTAATTACCAAGTAATTAAATGCTCGTAAGGTGGTATCACTAGCAGTAATGATAGCAAATAGCGGGGCGTAAACTAATTTGATCCTGTTTTGTTGAAAGGCAAAAACACAGCTCTAATGAGCCGATTGTTCACGATACCCCTGACACAAAAGCACCACAGTAATGAGACTAACACAATAACGTAGAGAAAAGGTAACAATCGAGACTAAGAACTGGGAGCTGGATGTCGATGGAAGCTGCAGGGATGTAATACAGGATTACAATCGACACAAACTGGATTCTGCCCTAAACGTGCTGAAGAGTAAGCGCTTCAAGATAACAGACATTAATGTGAAGCATTCCATGACGGATTTTACCTGTAGGATATTTTTACCTGTTGGTGGGGTTATCGGTGGAACAGGAAACCATTAAAATTTTCGCGAACACCTGGTGTCATTACTGATTTTCAGTAATACATTTACATATCACGCGAAAAGATATAACTGGAGAAATCTCTGTCGGCAGATAAATGAGATGGATATTCTCCAGCGTAGGTGTTACCGAATGTTGAATAAATAATATGCGATATATTTTAATTTTGTTTGTTTTTGTTCCAGTACTAGCAGCTACCATGCTATTCCGGGTGAGCCGGAAAGTGACAGGGAGCTGACGAATATACAGAGAAAAGCATAGTGAGTTATTATCAAATTGTAGCCAAATCTGTGAGTGTGCCATGAGTATACTATTCTCCTTAATAATAAAATCGAAAACAGAGGCAAAATATAGTGCCACAAAAGAGAATAGTTTGACGGGTAGCAATACCTGGCAAGGAAAATAATTCTGACTGACTGATGATAACTGAGCCGTAATTGATTTTTATGTCAATTCTTAAAAATACCCCATATTAAAGTATCAATCTGTTTCAATTGCACTGGCATTATCTATACGAAATGGATAATGACTTCATTTCGTTTGTCACAAAACTAAACTTTCATTCTGAAAATGACAGACGCTTGTCCTCATGGAGGTCGTTTGAAACCAGGAACGGACCAAAAATACTTTAAATAGATACGAAGAGCTGAAGACGCATTCATCATCACATTCCTTGCAGCGCTCAATGTTCACCATAGTGACATTTACGATTTGTTTCAGAACAGACTAAATAGAATGGGCACTTATTTTCAGAAGAAGAACAAATCACCCTCGGTAAAAGGTTGTCATCATAAATGCTGCTGTGCATGCTTTCCGAAAGTCCAAAACATCACTTTCTGTTCACTTTCTGCCCTCATAGCCTAGGCCCGATGAAGGGCTTGAAAAGTCAGAACTTCAAGACGGATTTAAGAGGCGGTGAACCATTTTGCTCACATTATGGATCGTCAACAATGATTTGATGTTGTCAGAAGCAAAGGAGCCACAGAACTTTTAACTTATATCATGGGCCTGATCACTAGCAAACAACCTCTGGGATCTGTCCTCTGGCGTCTGACCCCTGCCTTTGATCACCTGGTTTCTGAGCAGTGTCTTGTAACCTTTTCCTGTAATAGGCTATTGGCGTCTTATTATAGGCTCTTTTCCCTTTAACCTCTGAGCTTTTTGTTTGGCCCCAGATCACAGGCGTTCCACTGGGTTTGCACTTGCTTATACCTAGCTTTTAGCCACCTGTCTGAATGCAGATTCCTGGCTTTTGCCTATTGATGTCAAGATTCTGGGATTTCTTGCAAAACTACCTTAGCATAATGTATACGGTCAAATCACACCAGACACGTTAATGTATTTCATGTTCTTCTCGTACTAATCCCGGTACAAATTTAAACTAATATCTCATTGTTAATAGCGTCAACGTTCTTAACAGTCGCTTCTCGTAGTTAATAGCACTGAAACTAACTCTATATTCATCAGGAAATGTAGAATATTTTACTAAAGCCGTGCGTGTAGTTAGTTCAATATTAGTATTAGTTATTAGTGTCAAAATTATAATTTGGCATTAGGTTGCATTATGGGTTTGAATGATTTTAATTAAGAGGTGATACTACACCTTAAAGATTTTAACATAGTTATGCTTGGGTCAGTCAATACCCTATGACCCCTTTGTGTGAACCAGGGCAAATGTTCTCCGCAGCCTTGCATGCTTTTTAATTGCACTTACACTTCAGTCACCACGCAGATAAATCACCGACAAGACGACAGCAAGTGGAACGTTATAAATACTGTTTTACCTTTTTGGCTGTCAAGGTATGTTTGTCCAATTAAATGCATAATATAAGGTAATTTGTTAGATGGGTGACAGATTTAGTATATTGCACAATCGCCAGGACAGGCAGTTATTTGAAGATGTTTAAGAAGCTTTTATCGTGTATCTGTTGTGCATGTATGTGTATGTCTAATAGTATGAAGATGTTTGGTATTTTGGTGTGTGCTATGCCAGATCTTTAAATTTGTTCTTAAAGTGGCTCTGATTTGATAATAATGTCCACATGTGCAAGGGCATTATGTAAGGAAGTTAGTTATTAGTACATTTAAAATCATTTCTATATTTGTAGGTACTTTGTGCCTTGGCTTTGTAGGAAAACTAGAATGACCTGCACCTAAAGGTCATACTTCTGGCATGTTTGCATATCATTACAAGTAAATATATACAATTAGATTTTTCTATTGATTACGTTTTGCACGCCGTAAGATGTGTGTTCATCTGACATTTCATGCATATATTTTGTATCTGTACAACTGTAATTCAAGTTGTTCTATCTAAATTGCCAGCATTCTAAGCCAAGGATTTGCATGTCAAGTGAACTGTCATGCACTGCTTCTGTTTGTTTTCTTTATTTATGTTATTGTTTATTTCAGGATGTAAAAATACAACTTTAAGCACATATTAATTAAGTTATCCATAAACTGGATAGCATCCGTTGCTGTGTTGTCAGCTTTCTCAAAGATGCACGCATATTGCTCCTAAATCTATATTAAATATGCTTTTAGATGCATTTTGCAAAAATAAATACTTGTCATCTTGTTTCATGAAATAAGTGTCCCCAGCTTTTACAGTTCCGACACATTGATTAACGGAATAGTAAAACTTTTGCTGTAATTGTTTGATTGATATGATCGTGACAGCAGAAGCACAGCATTGTCACATGTTGTCAGTAGCAGCATGATGCTGTCATCAACGTTTATAACTAACGTCATTACAACACGCCAGAAATTATATTCTTTGACAGTGCATCAGTGTGAGTGAGTGAGTGAGTGAGTGAGTGAGTGAGTGAGTGAGTGAGTGAGTTTGCATTTATAGTCACATCGCCAATATTTCAGACATATCGTGACTAAAAACAAGTTACAATTTCATGATAAATAAAGGTGATTTAGAAACCCTGTCAACAAAGGACAGTAAAACAACTAGACTATCACAGATTTCAATTGAAACTAGTAATTAAGTCTAAAACATATAACTATAGATGACAATACAATATTAAAACAGGCTATAGATTGCCAACAACCGAAGGTAGATCACCATACTAAGGACCATGGGGACTTACAGTACATTTGCTTCCTGCATGGACCCTAACTGGATTTACACCATCCCTTCATATGTTAGCATTTTTTGACAATCTAGCCATAAATTAGAATAACATATATACTGTGATTTAAAACAGTAGTACGTATACATTGACTTTAATTGTTTTTGGACTTACGTACACTCTCTGGAAAAGAATTTTACAGTACTTTAAACATTGAGGATCTTAAAGTGCATCAGGGACGATCAAGTTCTCTTCCTTCAGGAAATCGGTTAGTTGCCTTGGCATCATAGGAAATGTAAACCTATACCGTTATATTTACCCTGACAAAGTCCAATAATGTACTCTAAGGAAGTGAAGGTAATGTACATATGACCGAGATCTACTTTGACACCACGCACCACGCAGCACACAGCACACAGCACACAGCACGCACGCACCACGCACCACGCACCACGCACCGCCCTGTCAGCGTGAATATAGCTTTGGCATCATGTGAAATGTAAACATACACCGTTATATTTACCGTGACTAAAATAGCAATAGCAAGTAAACATTGACTGATTTTTCTTTTTTAAAATACAATATAGAAAATTTGAAATAAATATTCATTGCATTCTTACACCGCCATGCTTCCGAATAGCGTCTATGACATTAATGTTTGCAGTGAGTCTCACCGAATTGATGTACTCTGCTTGATATGTGAGTGTGCTGAATGTGTGTTCTACCTTGTGAAGCATGATTGTCTGTTTATTACTTGCCCAAAACTATAGGCTGAGGGAGTGAGGGTAATGTACATTTGATCTGTTTTAACAACACACACCGCACTGCCAGCGTGAATATAGATGTCCTTATATGGATTAATAGTAAAGCTTGAGGAACAAATATGTCGTTTCTATATCACTGTCTTCATTTTCCCAATTATTAGACTTCCGGTGTGGGTTGGGAACGATTCTTCTCCTAATCTCCCTAGAATGTAAGCAAAGGGCCGTAAGAATCTATTCTGGGTTACGGTCCTTCAGGTGATCTTTAAGCTATGACTATTGAGGCTCACATTCAGTATAATAATATAAACTATAAACATAACGATGGTGATAAGATCATGATGATGATGACTACGACGATAATGATAACGATGATTACAACCATTACAGTGATGGCGATGGCGACGACAACATCAACTATGACGACAATGTATTGTTCTTTTATTGACAAGCACAAGATAAATGGTATGTCCTTGGCCAAGAACCTGTGGTCGGACTTCTGAATCTTGTCCGTTCGACTGACCACATCGTTACAGCTACCGGAATTATTGGCCTCTCTGTCGGAAATGTCTGACAGTTGCCAAAGGTTAAAAAAAGCACGAAGAACTCAAGGATGTTTTAAGAAGCCCATAAGTGAAACATTTGCATTTTATTGTACCTCCGAGGATGATTTCGTCTCTCATAGTTATTCATAAATGCATGTGGAATGATTCAGTCAATAGATATATTGGAAAATAACTGAATTTATCCATGTGCTTCCGTGATGCGGAAATCAGAAAGTAAAGTGGTTGCCTTTTCATCGCCATTTTATGTTGGTGTGCGTTTCTTGTCTGTGCGTCATTACCTTCGCAGAGATGGATGCTCTGAGATTCAATCTAAGTCTTTCGAATTTTATTAATAAAGGGATACTGGCGATATTTATAAAAGGTTAATTATTGATGTTATTAGTTCATCCTGTTGACAATGCATATGTTGTGTTGCTGGATTAGGTTTACATCCGCTTTTAGCTATAGTTCCATATATATCATGTCGGGGATACCAGAAATTGACTTCTCACGTTGTACCCATGTGGGTAATATAACCTGAGCGTTAGGCTTTAACAACCTTAACCACCCATTTAAGGGTCGATTCCTGGATATGTCTCATGCCTCGTACAAATTGTATTGATGCAATTGTACGTGGTTCATACATGAGCCTTTATGTGTGGCGTATTTGCGTTATGCGTTGTCTGAGTGTCTCTAGATCTAGTGTGTCTGTGTCTGTGTGTGTCTGCGTGGCGTAAGCTAGTAGTTCAACCATAATTAACCATGAAACCAAACCCATTCACTTTTAGATATCAGCAACATCCTATTAAAATGTCTCCTAAAGCCCGTTAATCCAGACAGTAGCCTTCCCAGTGTAATCATCAGGATAAAGGAATCAGAGGTATAGAGAAAAATATGCATACTAAAAAATGCAATGTATTGCACTTTGAGTTCAACTATCTTGTCAGTCAAGAACAACCTGGCAATGACGGTTCTTGTTTTCGTTTCGTTTACCGTGAAGGCTAAATGCGATCTTCAGCAACCCATGATTGTAGGCAGAGGCAACGACTAACACTGTCCGATGTTCAAGCAGTCTGACTTGGTTGATGTATGTCATTGTGTACCCACACCGATGCTCATGATGTCAGTCACTGGGTTGTTTGCTCCAGACTCGAATATTTGCATTCTTTACCACTCTCTTATTGCTGCGTGCGGCGTTGAAACGACAAGCACAAAAATCATTGTGAAATACCAATTTCATGAAAAACGTGCGTCACACCGAATACTAATGAATCTGAAATAAAGGAAATTAACAGTGAAATAGTTGTTACATCAAAACAAATATTTAACAAATATTTAATGAGATTTGGCTACGTACACAATGCTCATACATTCAAGCAGTGTAATGCCATGTCCTAGGGATAATATAAAATATTGTTTACGCATCTCTCATAGTTTTAAACAACAAACAAAACCACACACAAAAACACGATGAAAGAACAGTTACACTTAAACCTCGCGTCGTGTCGAATGCTGACGAATCTAAAGTACATGAAATAATGATGGAATAGCTATTACATCAAGACTAATAGTCAACAAGGTTCGGCTACATACACCAGCCAATTACAGTACATCACGCGAGATCTCGTTCTCACCTGTCCCGTTTCCTCAAGGGAGGGAATTTGTGGGATTTGTCGAAGAGCCAGACAAGATGAAATGTCAATTAAATTGATATCCGAGTTGTGTTATGTGTACGTCTATCAGACCTGAGGCTGGTGACAGCAGACGCTAAGGGAGCTACAGACAGAGACGGGTTGATGTGATTCCGTAACAACAAACCCATCTTGCCCTGTACGCAAGACACATGGATATTCAACATCCTCGTTCATTTCCACACATTATTCCAACTTTGTATGCATTCCTGCGCAAGGTGTAATTATCTTCCGTTCGTGCAATATTTCTGCCTTGTATATTGAACTTCCACGTTCATTACAAAATATGATTGTTTTCGTCACGATATGGCTGAGATATTGCCGATGTGACGATAATATTAACTCACTCACTCACTCACAAAATATGACTGCGATTTTATTCTATCTTATCATCTACAAATTATTCCGGAATTCTGTTCGTTCACGAATCTGATATATTCCTTGATTATTCCTTGTTCGTTTCTTCATATTATATTTCCGTTTCAGTTCCCTTTACAAGATAGAATTTCTATCCTTTTTCGTTTCTTTGCTCAGCCCGCAGTGTATTCTTTCTTGCACTTTTAACTACACCCATGGTCACGTGAGATATAGGTTCATGTTAAATGAAACCAGTAGACATGTGATGTGAAGTCGATGTAAAATAACTGATAATGAGGACTCAAGGCTGTGGTGTGCACTGCCAGCATTAGAACTTAACGTCGGTCCTTGGGCCCGAAGCCGACTGAGAACCACTGGGACCATCAGCTTCTGTTTTCTGCAGGTCCTTATGGCCGGCAGCTTTTTCATCCCCAATAACTAAAAGTGTTATTTTTCAGAAAATATCATTCAGTTGTTTCTAGTTTACATTTCTAAATTCAACTCTTTGACTTAGTTTGTTAGGTAACACATGTTTTGTTTTCTGGGAACTACTTACATTGTAGCTAAAATATAAGGCCTACACATTCTGATCAGAACCCACAACTTTTTATGGTTCTGGGTCCTTAGGTCCTGCAGCTTTTCAGGGTTAAGGGCAAACACTTTGCAGTGATGCCAAAGATGCTTTGAGTTCCTGCAGTCACAAGAAAACATTGTGAGTTTTGATTCACGTTACGCAAGGACGTGTCGACGTACTTGATCATTCAGCTGATACGACGAGCCAGTGTCTTGTCTGTTCAACGAGTAACATCGCAGTAGAAATTTTACCTAGATCAGGAAATCATCCATGTGAAAGACCCGTGAAGGTACGGGTAAGAATCTTTAGTAACACATGCTTGTCGTAAGAGGCTACTAACGGGATCGGGTGGTCAGGCTCGCTGGCTTGGTTGACACATGTCATCGGTTCCCAATTGCGCAGATTGATTCTCATGCTGTTGATCACTGGATTGTCTGGTCCAGACTCGATTATTTACAGACCGCCGCCATATAGCTGGAATATTGCTGAGTGCGGCGTAAAACTAAACTCACTCACTCACTCATCCACGTGAAGACGATAATGGCTGCCGTCGAGCATTCATTCCAGGAGCAGCTTAACCCACAAGTTTTGCATTGCGCTATTTTTAATATATTTGTATTACACATTAGCTCAAACTGGAAATCATAATATTTTGGCCGTGTGCAAAATTGTTAAATTCCGTGGTATCTGTCAGGGTCACGTGTAAATTTTGATCTTCAATCCTTTAGTTTTTTATCGATGATTTCCTTTAATGGTGTGCAGTATTACTTGGAGAATCATTGAAAGACATGAAGCATAATGTGGATGTTAACCTAAGAATTGAGGTTTATGTTTTCAAATGTATAATTCATTCAAATATGAATGTTAAGGCCTGTCTCAAATAAATAAGTCATTCGTCTTAACTGTACGTTTGTTTTTATATGTTGAATTTTGTCAGTATTATACTATGCCATTTATATAGAAATGTACACGGTAAAATCTGAAAACTTATCTTTTAAGATTTCAGGTGTTAGTCCACTAGTGACATAAATGCATGATCTGAAAATGGTTCAGGGGATTGCTCTTGGAATTATATATGGCATTTAGGTTTTGGGAAAGA
Organism: Haliotis rubra; assembly: GCF_003918875.1. Taxonomy (NCBI): domain Eukaryota; kingdom Metazoa; phylum Mollusca; class Gastropoda; order Lepetellida; family Haliotidae; genus Haliotis; species Haliotis rubra. The sequence goes on from NW_025767640.1 coordinate 395,379, forward strand.
GCCTCGAAATGCAAGAAAGTAAAATTGGTTCCATATAATGGCAATGTCTAACATCTTAGGCAGTTCAGAAATGTTTTTGATCCCGTGAAAATTCTGCATATAATCATAATAAATACAAGCAACAATACCTTTCTCATTATTACAAGAAATCTCTGCCTAAACCTGAATCGTTTATGGGGTTCTGGAGGTTCAGATTTACGTTAATCGCTACAAAATGTCAAACGTACGACAAAATATAACGTGGACAGTCACATGATCGTGACATCACTTCGTGCTTTTCCTCTCACAGCTGGCACGCCCGGGTAGAACTGGAACACTACTTAATGCAGCACACCTACTCGATGTGGTATTACTTGACGCTGACCTATAGGTATGACATTTAGATTATCAGTACTTAATAGAATTTGATAAAATAGCTGTTGGCATTTCTAGTATGAAATATCCTTTTCGAGTTTCAGTGATACACGACCTTCTCACTTTGTTTTCAATATTTCAAGCAATCGATTAACCTAGAAAAACTGACGCTATTAAGGATGAGATATGAGCTGAGATTCGTACGGGAATTAGAATTACGGCAAGTATTGCACATAATCGTTTTGCAGATAACCATAGAAAGAGAAAAGTTCGGCTGTCTCAGAAGAATGCCAAGTTTGGCTGAAACTAAAAAAAACCCTGAAAATAGTACTCAGGCGGTTCAGAACGACTTGTCCTCACTGGCAGACCTTTATCTGTATGATTGACACTTGTATCGTTTATGCACCCATTCACAATCTGTGTAGAGGTAACATAACCCGGAAAATGACACTTACCCTCTGACAAATTTTAACTTTGAAGACAATTCTTTCTTGCAGATGAATACCTCTGTACGGCAATGTTGATAAGAACCCATTTAGTCCAAAGTATGTTGGGGACTTTATGTTGTGAATGATTCGTCACAAAATGATACACACATACTTATACATTGCATCGAAAGAAAATTTCGAAGCATTTCAGGCTTAAGCACAGTGAAAGGGTCCTGGTGGATGATAGCCTTTTATCTCCTTTTGCATCCTGGTGCGATTTAATTCTGTTTCAGTTGTTACAGGTATAGGCAAGATTATAATCAAAGGAATCCGTCGAAGTCAAAACACTACTTTGGTAGATTCAAATAAGAATGGTATGCTTTGTTAATTGCGAGAATTGAACACCACCGTAATCGGAATCCACCATTTGAATATTGATTTATTTCAATGAATTTGTACACCTAACATGAAGCCTAGCACAGCTCGATAACGGAGAATCGTGCATGAAATTTATCCGTTTGTATATTATTAAACATTATTTAACTTTTAGATTATCCTCCAAAGAACAAAGACATTTCTATGAAAGATGCAAGGATTGCTTCTTTTCCACTGAAGGGTTACTGAAGTGAAGAAAAAGGAACCAATATTCCCATCGGTTCTGTGAAGAGTAAAATCGAAATGTCAATGTTGAAACGACAGGAAACGATAGTTGGAATTACAGATATATTTGATTATTTGCATATCATACACATTTAGTTTAAAGAACAGACAGAGCAATTCGAGAGTTCACCTTAAGGTCAGAACGTTTCATGAAACAAACCATCTACTTCGAGGATGGTCTATTCTTTGTCATGAATATCTAATGGTAAACACAAATCTCTTCAATTCTAAACGCGGTTAGATGAACCAATCGAAAAACGTCTGCACACAGCAACATGAATACAGCGAACATCTGAAACAAACAGTATGGAAACCCTTTTTCTTGTAGACATGTGCTTCAAGGTAAAGTTAGAGAACTGATAAACAATCCATGTTTGCATTTGATTCGACAACAACTTTTTATGTATTGATAGGCATTTGTTGTTGTTTACGAGAACATGCCCTATATTCAGGTTACGGACTGAAGTTCGTGTAAATCACTTGTTGTGATGTATGCAACGAGACTGACATTTTGGTTTCTATTTCTGGTGACCGGACACTGACTTGTTTTCACCGTAACATTGTACTTTACCCTCGCAGCCTCAGTTGCAACATATGTTTGTGCTTGGTTCGCGATGCAGGTGTTATTGACAACTTGAGCCAGAAAGAGTAAAGTTTAGTTTCATGGAGAGGCGAGTACTCTGTATCCACTGTTGTAGAAGTATTATTGCTGCAAGGTAGCTCAGTGCTTAAAGGGTTCACTTGCGCTTCTGGAACCCGTGATTTATCCCATAATTACATCTCTCTATTTCATCGGGAGATTCTCTTCGTCCATACTCGCACTTTGAAAGATCATATTTCTGTTATTCTAAATTGTACATACAGACATTTCCTTTGAATTCATAAGTTGTATGACCCTGGGTCGAGCATACAGACATTTCTGGGAGACCAGTGAAGATCCTGGTTAGGATTGGTTTTGGCAGCCGATGCTCGTTGTAAGAGGCGACTAACGTGATCAGGTGACCAGACCCGTTGACCACTGGATTGTCTGGTCCAGGCTTGATAATTTACAGCCCACCGCCACGTTGCTGGAATATTGCTGTGTGCGGCACTGAACAACCACAACAAAAATAACCAACATCTGGGAGATTCAACTAAGATGCTCTGAGGTTCATTCATGCGAGCTTACGTTCAAATGCTTCTTTGGAAAGCAGTTTTGGTTTCATTGTTCCAACATTATTCCTTCAGTTCACATGTCCTATGTTGGAGCATTTTGTTTTAAGTTTAATTTTTGGAAGGTTTAATGCATATTCATAGTTTTCATGCCCTCAAAGGGGGTTGAAGTATTGTAAATTTTTGTCCTCCTTAGAGGGTACGTAAGTCCCAACACATTTAGTATAAATTTAAGCTTGCCACGTTTTTAATCGTAGAGTATGTGTGCTTTTAATCTATGGCTAGATTTCTCTTCTGTCGCCAATGACTGAAGGGATGGCGTAAACCAACTAGGGTCCATGCAGGTAGCAAAGTAATGTAAGTCCCCATGGTCCCTGGTATGGTGATCTACCTTCAGTTATTGGCGATTTATAGCCCATTTTTATACTTTATTGTTTTCCCTAAAGTTAAAACGTTTTAGATTTAATGACTAGTTTTACAAACATATCTGTGATATTCTAGTTGTTTTACTGTCCTTCGTCGGCAGTTTTTTTATAATATACATATATTTCATTTCAATATTAAATGTTCTCGTCTCGTCACTATATGGCTGAAATATTGCCGAGGTGACGTTAAATTCTAACTCACTCACTCACTCATTGTTTTCACGATGCACCACTCTTCCCTTGATGGAAATTATTTCATGAGTGACACGTTTCATACTGCTTACTTAGATGTTCACTGTATTCTTTTGGGGAACTCTAATTATGATTCCATGCGTGTGACAGTCATAATTATATTTGTGAACATATTTCAGCGAGTTCTGTGAAGAGTAATGTCACATTTGAAAAAGTCACTGGAGAGGATAGTTGGAATTAAGGATACATTGGATTATTTGCATATTGATTTAAAAAGAACAGACCCAGCAATTCAGGACTTCAACTCAAGGTCAGAACGAACAACATGTAACGGTCTACTTTCAGGTTGGTCGATATATTGTACTATTGGGAATTCATTTAATTAACCGTAAAACACACCTCCTTAGTTCTAAACATGGTAACAGAAACCGTGCATATGAATAGAGCGAACGTCTGAAACACATCGATGGAAAGTGTAACTCCTATAGGTGTGTGCTTAACGGCGAAGGTAGAGAACTGAGGTAACCACCTTTCCCCTTTATTGAATGCACATATCAAGGGCCAGCAAACTAATGTTTTCCTCTTTGTGAAACAAATAGCTCAAAGGATTTAAGTGATACAAAATTGAAAAGATTAAATGAGTCATACTAAAATATCTGGCCCCTGCATCTGAAAATACATCAAGATGAGCTGAGCAGCAATTCATTTGCGACTTGAGTAATCGCTCGGTGAGGTCAGTAGATTCCAGTGACCTCAAAATCCATTCATCAACTATGACTGTATACTGGGCCTGTGGTCCTTCAAACCCATCATTACATAAACCAGGTTATTACACATTGCAGACACATAAGTATTCCTGGAATCTGTCCAACACCCTGAGAGGCTACCATGGTGAATCCTTGTCTTTTCAGTTATCCTTTTGGCCCATGCAGGAAGCAAATGTACTGTAAGTGCCCATGGACCATAGTATAGTGATGTACCTTCAGTTGTTGACAATATATAGACTGGTTTTACCTTGTATTGTCATCTATAGTTAAACTGTTTTAGATTTAATTACTAGTTTTTAATTCGAATCTGTGATAATCTAGTTATTTTACTGTCCTTCGTTGACAGGTTTTACAGTTTACCATTAATTACTATGTATAAAAGTAATTGTTTCGTCACGATATGGCGTGAAAGGCACCATCAGAAAGGTGCACTGTCTTGATACAAGATCTGTTAAACACACTGTCAATATTTTGTTGTGTGTATTTAAACGTGTGACATGGTGGAGTAGTTTGGGATAAGTGAAATCAAAGATAATTTATTTCTTCATGAAAAAATACGGAATTGCAAATTGACGGAATTGCAAACCAGAACTGTAAACCATAACTGCAAACCACACATTTCAAAAAGTTACCTTCCAACAAAGGAAAAACAAGATGCATTCAGCAAGTAATTTTACGACAAACAGTACCCAGGTGGTTCGGATAATTTTGTTCACAATAAGCAGGATTGTTCATTTAAGATAAGCTGCTTATTCGATTTATGCACCTACACACAGTCTGCCTGTAGCTGATGTAATGGAGAAAATGACAATACCCCGTCCATTGCACCCATGCTGTGCGGACACGATTCAAATAAACTACGATTTAGGAAAACTTTTCTTCATAAAGATGAATGCCTCTGTTCACCTAATGCCCAACGGATGATAGATTCGGAAAAATAGTCAGTGAATTTGCATCAACAAAGAGATGTTGTCCGGAACTTAATCACAATAAATGTTCCTTGCAAAGTTAAACCAAATTGATACTTGGAGCAGACACATTACAAAGAACGGTTCTTAACTTTCCATAAGAAAGTCGCAGTCCACGAGTTGCGGCATCATCAGGAAATCTCATTAATTCCTCATACTTAATAACACCGAAAGCAGCGCAAAGACGAAATGTAAATAGATTTGATAAATCCTGCTAAAGAGCCGCAGTTTCGTACAAACATGGGTGAAAAAAGAAAATCTGGCATGGGTAAACATCCGAATCCGGAATGCTGAGTCTGATTAAATGCTCGTGGCCAGGTGATATCACTCAGGCAGTAATGACAGCAAATAGCGGTTCGTAAGCAAAATTTGATCTTGTTTTGTTGAAAGGCAGAAACACAGCTCTAATGAGGACCACTGTTCACGATACCCTGACACAAATACACCACACTAATGAGACTAAACACAATATCGTAGAGAAAGATAACAAAGCGAAACTAAGAACTGGGAGCTCGATGTCTAAGGAAGCTGCAGGGTTGTAATACAGGATTACAATCGACATAAACTACTTTTCTGCCTGATACGTGCAGAAGAATGTGCTCCAGAGGATAACAGACTTTCTTGTGAACTAGACTTTTCGTGGTTGAAGTTTCATGTAGAATTGTTGTTGGTGCAGATATGGGTGGCACAGGATATGCTAACCGTGTTCGCGAACACCTGGTGTCATTATTGATATTCAGAGATCAATTCATATACAACTCTATACTAAGGGAATCTCAGACGATAACCGAGGTTGGTTATTGTCTCGCGTAGATATTTTTTTAATGATTATTTTCCTGATAGTTTGTGGTTGAAGATTTTATCACCAACTGCAACAATATTCCACCGAGAGACCAGAAAGAGTAATGGGACATTAGCAAGTATACACAGAAATGCATAATGAGCTTTTACGAATTTGTAACCAAATCTATGAATGTATATCAGCATCTTGTTTTCATCAATAATAAAGTTGAACATAAAGGCAATTTAAAGTGTAATGACTAAATGAATAATTTTGACTGATAACAATATCTGCATGGAAGATAACTCTCACTGTCAGATGATAACTGAACAGTCATTAATTTTAATGTCAACTCTGAAGGACCACCGACAGAAAGGTCTCAGTCTGTTTCAATAGCCGTGACATTATCTGTATGAAAAGAATGGTAGCTTATTCACTTGTCACAAAACTAAAATTTTCCTAAGAATATGACCGGTGTTGTTCCTCAGGAGAGTCGTTTGACAGACAAAAAAGATCAAAACGTTTAAAAAGCATTATTTGGCAAATACAACAGATAGTCACAAAAGAGCTCGATACGCATCTATAATCACATTCTTTGCAGTGCGCAGTTTTTACAAACATTTCAAAACATTCTTGTGGAACATTTCTGAACATTCAAAAAACGTTTGCTTGTATTATCTGGCTTTCAGATCATCCTTCTTGTCCCAGGATCGTGGTCTTCCCGACCCCTTGGCTTTTGCTTTCTGGTCTCTTGCTTCTGAGATTTCCTTGCTCTCTTCTGGCTTCAGCGATTGGCCATTTGACCTCTGAATTATGGGCCATTGTTTCTGACCACTTCTGGTCTTTGCACTTTGACTGACATTAGTGAGTGAGTTTAGCGTTTTACGACGCACTCAACAATATTCCAGGTATATGGCGGCAGTCTGCAAATATTCGACTCTGGACCAGACAATCCAGTGATCAACAGCATGTGCATCGATCTACACAATTGGTATACAATGACATGTGTCAGCCAAGTCAGCGAGCCTGACCACCCGATCCCGTTAGTCGCCTCTTACATCAAGCATGGGTTGCTGAAGATCAATTTTAACCTGGATCTTCATGGGCCTTGGCTGATATTAAATGACATTTGCTTTCTGGTTGCCAGCCAGTCTCTTCTTCCATTTCAGCCAGTTTAGCCTTTGTTCAAAGAGATCTTTGTCCTTGCTGATTAAAAGGACGTGACGCGTTAGCAGAACTATACAACTGATTAAATGCAGATAATACTTGCAAAAACACCGTGGTATTATCTTTAAAAATACGTCAAAATTATTCCAGACACACTGATATTTCATATTGTTGCAGTTTTAATCTCGCTACAAATCTAAACTAACATTTCAGTGATTTTTGTAGGTCAATACATTGCTTGACATATTGAAAACAATATCTGACGTTCATTCCATTTTTTACAGTCGTTTCTCTGCGTTAAAAACAAAAGAACAAATGTTATGTGTTTGAAAGAGATATCTAAATCCGGCATATCTTTTCATCACATACGAGAATTACCAGCAGTTATTAAATCAAATTATATGAAGGGACCGATAATCTAAATGTCAATATAAGAGTGCAGCGTCAAAGGTGAGTGAGTGAGAGTGAGTTTAGTTTTACGCCGCACTCAGCAATATTCCAGCTGTATGTCGGGGGTCTATAAATAATCGAGTTTGGACCAGACAATCCAGTGATCAACAGCATGAGTATCGATATGCGCAATTGGGAACTGATGACATGTCAAGCCAAAGCCAGTAGGAGCCTGAGCCACCCGATCCCGTTATGTAGTGGTTAGAGCGTCAGCAGAAGAGCGGAAGTTCACGGGTTCGATTCCCGGCCGCATCATGCCAAACGACGTTAACACACGGTGCAAAGGACTGACGAGATCAGCTTGGAGTCAGTATAATCTGTCTGAGTAAAGGGTATTGATTGCTTAACTGTGGCATGGTATCTTAGTGAACTCGCACTTTAAAACCAGCTTAAGAATGGGCTGAAGTACAGAAGCAGCAATACATACACATACACATGCACGCACGTAGTCACGAGCGAAATATTCTTATGTGCGACGTTAAACCCCATTTCAACTCACCTTTAGAACGACATATTTTTAACAACGAACAATTGCATCAATCAGTACAATTTGTACAAGGAGTGAAAATATCCAGAAATCCTTCCCCTTGAATGGGCATTAGGGGAGTTAAGTTGTTAAAGCTCACCACCACGAATTCATTTGATTACTCACATGGCTTACAACGTGTGAAACCATTTCTGGTGTCGCTGTGAGTGAGTATGGTTTTTACGCCAATTTTAGCAATATTCCAGCAATATCACGGCGGGGACATCAGAAATCGGCTTCATTCATTGTAGCCATGGGGAATCGAGACCAGCAGGTCTTCGGCGTGACGAGAGCCAACACATAAACCACTAGACTACCCCACCGCCCCGTCCTCACTGGTGACATACCTGAACTTTTTCTAAATGGTACAAACATTTACTCCAGTCATTCCATCCTTCCACTAAGGACACGTATTGGATTTATCGAATGATGCCAAAATAACACACCTCTTCCCAAATTATCGACTCCATTTCTTGAAAGTCTTAAAATTAGATTGAATCTCAGAGCATCCTTTCCTGTATGCGAATTAGCACACCAACAAAGAGCGCCCACCAGCTTAAAAAGGGCGATGATAAGGGCAAATAATCTGATTTACATTTTCATTTCCGCATCACGATACTTCACGGGGCGTGTGGATTCATTCAGTTATTTTCCTATAATATTTCTATTCACTGCATCCAGACTGCATGCATTTATGAATAAATATGAGAGACGAGGTCTCCCCGAAGGAACAATAAACCGAAAAATGTTTCTCTGAAATGAATTCTAGAAACATCCTTTAGGATTAAAGTCATCATGCTCCCTTGAACCTTTGGCAGCTATCTAGCCATATCCGAGGAGACTATTAATTCCGAGTAGGTAGTGGTAACTAAGTGGTCAATCGAAAGGATAGAGATCATTATTTGGACCCTTGGTTCTTGATCGGGCACATGCCATTTGTCTTGTGCTTGTCAGTAAGCCAGCAGGAAGCTTGAGTTTCAGTACATCTGTTCAGAGAGCGCCACGATTGACAGGCCGTAGGAAAGGTCTGTCATATGCACTGTTTCTTGTGGTCAGCAGCTCCATA